>NC_073262.2:108502500-108805530 GCF_029289425.2 Pan paniscus | reverse complement strand
ATACATTGACCACCAATTCAGTTTCCACCCTAAACTGGATATTCTCCCTGGACTTCTATCAATGTCACTGACAATGAGTGATTGAGAACCAAAACGTCTTCAGTGCCAAATAATGATGAAATAGAAAGCAGAGATACAGGAGTACAAATTTCCACCATGTTCCCCGGTGGAAATTTTGGAAGCCTATCTTGGCCTGCAGAGATTTCGGGTCATGATTAAATATTCTAGTCTCAGACATAGTCATTTTTAGCCTTTAAAAAAATTTTAAACCATGGGTAATATCTATTTATGAGAAGTTTTATAATCTGGTAGGTACCCTGCTATGATGCTTGCTTCCAAAATCAGTCCTTTGTTACGTTACGATACATAACATTGCCCAGAAGACACTAAAGAGGATGCAAGCTTTAGTTCTGACTCTTTATATGGATGAACATATCTGAAACATAAACTAAACATTTCAGATCTCTAACAGTTGTCCAGTCACATGCCCTACAAATGTAAAGTTACAGAAGTCCTGTGCCATCAAGGTTTCCAAATTCAGTGCCCATATTCTTCCTGATAAAAAGTTACTTGTATACACAGAAATCTCTTTTTAAGAAAACACAGCTGGGGCCAGGTGTGATGGCTCACGCCTGTAATCCCAGCACCTTGAAAAGCTGAGCCAGGTGGATCACCTGAGGTCAGGATTTCAAGACCAGCCTGGCCAACATGGTGAAACCCCGTCTCTACGAAAAATACAAAAGCTAACTGGGCGTGGTGGCGGACACCTGTAATCCTAGCTACTCGGGAGGCTGAGGCAAGAGAATCACTTGAACCCAGGAGGTGGAGGTTTCAGTGGGCCAAGATCGTGCCATTGCATTCCAGCCTGGGTGACAGAGCAAGACTTGGTCTCAAAAAAAAAGAAAACACATTTGGCCCTCCATATCTGAGTTTCACAGATGAAAAATATTCAGAAGAAAAAAAATCAATGGCTGTATCTGTACTAAACATGCCCAGGCTTCTTTTCTTATTGTTATCCCCTAAATAATACAACAACTATTTTTATAGCATTTACATTGTATTAGATGTTATAACTACTCTAAAGAGGATTTAAAGTATATGGAATGATGTGCATAGGTTATATGCAAATACTATACTATTTTATATCAGGGACTTGAGCATCCTTGGATTTTGGTATGCGTGGGAGGTCCTGAAACCAATGTCCTGTGGATACTGAAGGACAACTGTACTAATCTGGAGATTTCTCTCTACTATGATCAAGACTTTCAAACATTACATTGCTGATTACATTACATTGTTACATTGTGATTCTTTCCAAGACTTGAGATAAAGTTTGGGAAGAAGTTACCACTTGTTTCAGTTTATGAAATAGAAAAAAAAAAAAAGTGGTAGAGCATGAGATAAAGACCTAGACTGTATCCTTATAGCAAAGGTAAACAAGGAGTTTTTGTTTTGCTTTGTTGTGTTTTGTTGTTGTTGTTTAAGAGACAGGGTTCTCACTATGGTCTTGAAGCCCTGACCTCAAGCAATCCTCCTACCTCAGCCTCCCAAAATGCTAGGATTTCAGACATGAGCCACCATGTCCAACCAAATAAACAGAAAAATAAAAATAAAAATAAAAAAATAAAATATAATTGAATCAAAATTCAAATAAAATTTATTTTACAAAATAAAATAATAAAATAATAAAAAATAATAAAATAAAATAAACAATTTTTTTTTTTTTAAAGAGAACGCCAGTCCCGGTAGCTCATTTTTGCAATCCTAGTACACTGGGAGGCTGAGGTGGGCAGATCACTTGAACTCAGGAGTTCGAGACCAGCCTGGGCAACATGGTAAAACCCCATCTCTACTAAAAAATACAAAAAGTAGGCCTGGCGCAGTGGCTCATGCCTGTAATCCCAGCACTTTGGGAGGCCGAGGTGGGCAAATCACAAGGTCAGAAGTTCAAGACCAGCCTGGCCAACATAGTGAAACTCCATCTCTACTAAAAAAAAATACAAAAAATTAGCCAGGTGTGGTGGTGTGCACCTGTAATCCCAGCTACTCAGGAGGCTGAGGCAGGAGAATAGTGTGAACCCGGGAGGCGGAGGTTGCAGTGAACTGAGATGGCGCCATTGCACTCCAGCCTGGGTGACAGAGCGAGACTCTGTATCAAAAAAAAAAAAAAAAAATTAGTTGGGCATGGTGGCACATGCCTCTGTGGTCCCAGCTGCTGTGGGTGGCTGAGGTAGAGGATTGCTTGAGCCCTGGGAGGTCAAGGCTGCAGTGAGCCAACATCACACCACTACACTACAGCCTAGGTGACACAGCCAGACCCTGTCTAAAAAAAAGAAAAAAAGTAAAGAAAGAGAAGTAAGAGAAATATAGTACTATACAGTATGATATTTTCTCACCACTCTTAACCAGATATGGTGATAAACATGGCATTTTGGGGCTAGACACAAGGGTCCCCAACTCAGATGCCTTCAGAAGGCAGACATATAATAATGTGTGAACTCCATGCAGATTCAGTATTTTTTTAACAAAGTCCACAAAACAAAACATGTTTTTGAATCTCTACTTAAAATCTTCTCACCCTTCTCATGAAGTAACTCAAAGAAGGCCCACTCTCTCTCTCTGCCTTCCCCTTTATTCTCTACTGCTTTTAAAAGTCCTAAGCTAAAACTTGTAGGTAATGATCAATACCTACAATTATTGAGCATGCTTTGTGTGCCAGGCACTGAGCTAACCACTTTTTAAGGATTTCCTCATGTGATCATTACAGCAACCCCATGAGTTAGGTGCTATTACTATTCCCATTTTAACAAGTGAGGAAACAGATTTCTTGGTAGCAGGTAATTTGTCCATGATCCCACAGCCAGAAACAGGAAGGACTGGGATTTGAGAGCAGGCAGTCTAATTCTACAACCCATAGACCACGATATTGCCTGATATTTACATTATACATGTGTGTTAATTGTCTTAAAGTCTTGCAAAGGAATTAAGCCTAAAAGTTTCTTCCTAACCTAAGGATAATCATTCACCCCCAGCAATCAACAGAGCCATACAGATTGTACAAGTTAGAACACTAATTTCTGGGTGGAGCATTAAAACAACAGGTACATAAGTAGGCGTTGACTTCCCGTACATGTGCTGTGTTCTCTTTTCAAACTGTCAAAGTGAAGCATGGGGGCTGACATGCAGATCAGGCTGCAAATGCCTTTTATGACAAGAATTCGATCTCAGCATCGTGAAAATAGGTATCATTAATTTCCATTTGATTCAATTATTCTTTGAAAAGGAAAAACTTTCTTTCTCCCAATCTCGCTGCCTTTAAAACTGATAAAACATTTGTATGCCTAAAATTAGTTCGCTTTTCTGTTCAAGGTTTTCAATGCCAACTCAAGAAAAACGTTATTGTGAAGATTATACGCAATTCAGCTAAGCTTCCTGAAAGATTCTATTCATTTCTCAAATCAATGTCTTTCAAATACATCTCCCTCATCTCAATTCTCTCACTGTCTAAGGACCTTCCATCTTCGACTTCCATTGTGGTAACAGGCTCCTGAATGATTGTCTTACTTCCATTCAAATTCTTTTCCAAACCATCTTGCAAACTGCTACCAGATGATCTTTACAAAAACAAATATTCTGTCACATCACTCCCTGCTACAAACATTTTTACATGCTTTGGGAGCAATGGAATAAAATCCAAACCCATGGCATTCAAAGGCCTTTGTCATCAGAACACTCCCATTTATGTTGTCCCTTCTCGAGCCAAATCAAAATACTTTCATTCTTCCTAATACACCAAAGAATATTGTCATTTGTCTTAATGCCTGGCATTAAGTAATAAATGACATGGGAACTACAGCTAGGCAAGCTGCATCTCTATTACAGGATAAGCTATGCCAGGGGTTGGAGTGTGAGGGTTGTTCTACCACCTCCCAACTGGCAGCAGCAACAATATCACCACCCAACCTTCAATTTCCATCTAACCTCCCTTTGCTTCCCTTGGGTGAATAAACAGGGTCTCTTTTTAACGTGTTGCTGTGCCTCAACGCCTTCCAAGCAGAGATCGTTCATCTGAATGGCAACGAAATACTCTACTGATGCCAAACATCTTGAGTACATTCTGGGGTGTAGTATAGTTTATGTTTGACAGTGGAAAATACTGAGCAATGTCCCAAATACCGCCCCCTGGGGCAACACACACATATACATGTTTCAAAAAATCTTTCTTCCCTAAGAAGACAGCCCTTGAAAAACAGCTTGCTGACCATATGTTTGCTAGGTCATGGATCTGTGGTTTTTACTGGAGAATTTCTCTCTTGTGTCCATCAATTCTTTCTATTCATTCTTTTCTTTTCTTTTCTTTTCTTTTTAGATGAAGTCTCACTCTATTGCCCAGGCTGGAGTGCAGTGGCACCATCTTTGCTCACTGCAACCTCCACCTCCTGAGTTCAAGCAATTCTCCTCCCTCAGCCTCCTGAGTAGCTGGGACTACAGGCACGCACCACCACACCCACCTAATTTTTGTATTTTTAGTAGAGATGGGGTTTCACCATGTTGGCCGGGCTGGTCTTGAACTCCTGACCTCAAGTGATCTGCCTGCCTCAGCCTCTCAAAGTGCTGGGATTACAGGCGTGAGCCACCGCTCCCTGCCTTTTCTATTCCTTCCTGTTATCCGGTCAGAAGCAAAATACATGTTCCCCCAAGGGCCCCTGTGGTGTTAACAGGAGACACATTCAGAGCTTGAGTTCTTTTTACCAGAGTGTGTGAGGAACTCTACACAGGCAACCTACGTAGACAGAGTTCACAATATCAAGTCCTTCTCTCTGTTCAAACCAGCTTAGAGCCTAAACTGCCTTAAGATTCTGTGAGGTGTACATTTTTGCAGTGATCCATGAAAAACCTATCTAACTCAACAATACAGAACAAAATTAAACCTCTCTTCATTCGCCAAATGTTCTGCCAGAAGGAATCTTTGTGTTTTGTCCAGGTAGATGAACAAAATGTTTCCCTCTATAGCCAAACCTCATCTAAAGCCACATTTTAAAGTTTAATGTTACACAGTTCTACCAGGTGTCCTTCCCCAAAATCATCTGGATTTTATAGACTGTTTATTATTATACTTTCTGCCAGAACTCTTGCAGTAAAATTTATTTATTCAGAAAAGAGTTTCAGCTTTGCCATCTATTACATCTGAATAGATCAGACACTAGATTGTTTAATTCAATAGGTAGTTCTATGCTCCACAACCACATGATTTGCCATTTGAGTATCTAGGTGGAAGTAACCCAGGAATGTGATAACGTGGGTCCTTGAAGCAGCTGAATCCCTGCAGTAAATATGTCCCTTCACTTTCTTTGGAACATAAACCAGAGACTTCATAGAGGTTCTCTGAACTTTGCTTCACACCAAGCATTTTTCACACATTTTTAAGAGACTTGGGTGGCCCTACATATATCCCTGTTCACAATACAGCTTGGAGGTTAAGTGGCTACACAAACTTTTTATGATCATAGAGACCTTTATTAGTCTTCATTTCAGTCAGAATTATTTATTTGCCTTTCAGCAGCACATATGGTTTAAGACAAATACAGTAGCTATTTCTTCTTTTCTGTCAAGTCGAAAAGCCTTATCTTGGCATTGTTATTGTGCTCTTCCAAACTGAGAAAACTACATGGACATCTCAATGGAAAGTCACTGCCATCCAAGACCACTTGATCCTGCGTGTTTAATGATCCTCTTTATTTTAAACCTGGATTTAAAGACCTAATGCTGCTGGGTGTGGTGGCTCACACCTGTAATCCCAGCATTTTGGGAGGTCAAAGGGGGTGGAGCACTTGAGGTCAGGAGTTCAAGGCCAGCCTGTCCAACGTGGCAAAACCTTGTCTCTACTAAAAATACAAAAATTAGCCAGGTGTGGTGGCACACGCCTGTAATCCCAGCTACTTGGGAGGCTGAGGCACAAAGATCACTTGATTTTTCATACTTGATTCTCGAGTGAGAATTGCTTGAATCTGGGAGGTGGAGGTTGCAGTGACCCAAGATTGCGCCACTCCACTCCAGCCTGAATGACAGAAAGAGACTCTGTCTCAAAAATTAAAAAAAGAGACCAAATATCCACCTACTATCTGTCTTCATTTCTGGTTACTGCCCACCACAGCTTCTTTCTATTGCCCAGACATCCCTCCTATTCACCTCTGATCCTTCATTCACATCCTCCCATCATCTCTCAAAAACTATTTGTATATATGCATATGTATATATGTGTGTGCATGTATCTATGTTTATCTTCACACGGCTAAGTTGAGGAAAAATTTCCCCCATTTTCTTTTTGTGTCTCTTTTTGTCCTTTCTTTCTTATCCCACCAAAAATAAACAGGGAAATACAACACAACATGATTGATTATACAGTGTAATACCACTTTTTAATAATTTAAAGAAACATCTCTATAGGCCCTTAAATTTAAGTTGGCAGAAATGCTCAAGGTAGTAAGCTTTCTTTGTAAACACATTTTTCCTTTGAGAGCACCGATATTACTTTGAGATTGCATTATCACACAGTTCATTTTCACGATCTAATCTCCACAGATTGGGTCTGTCAATTCCTACCTGTAAGCTGTGCTCTGCCCCAAAGTTGCACTCAACCATGTTTCTAGTTCAAAGTATAACTTAGCAGACACCTGACCCACTTCTACTTCATTCTTTTTTTTATTTTATTTTTTGAGATGGAGTCTCATTCTGTTGCCAGACTGGAGTGCAGTGGTGTGATCTCAGCTCACTGCAACCTCCGCCTTACTGCACCTGGCTAATTTTTGTGTTTTTAGTAGAGATGGGGTTTTCCCATGTTGGCCAGGCTGGTCTCGAACTCCTTACCTCAAGTGATCTGCCCGTCTTGGCCTCCCAAAATGTTGAGATTACAGGCATGAGCCACTGGGCCTGGCCTTCATTCTCTTTTTTGGAAAAAAATGTATTCTTATTTTCATAGAGGCAGGGTCTTCACTGTGTTGCCCAGGGTGGTCTTGAACTCCTGGGCTCAAGCAATCCCCTCGCCTCAGCCTCCAAAAGTGCTGGGATTACAGGTGTGGGCCCCTGTGCCTGGCCTACTTCATTCTCTAATCAGGGTAACTGGGTTACTGCCTAGTGAGCTATGATTCTGCCACTGCTCTCCAGCCTGGGTGACAGAGCAAAACCCCTGTCTTAAAAAAAAAAAAAAAAAAAAAAAAAAAGGCAGCAGAGTCTTACCAGCAGCACCTCTTTAACCCACCATAGTCAACTGCAAAACCTCCTTCATGTTAAGTCTTCATGGCTAAAAAGGAGATTTCCTAAATAGCTCCCTAACCATTGCTGGGGTAAGAGTTCCTCCTCAAAAGGCCAGCTTCTTTCCCTTTCTGTCCCCTCTAAGGGAATCTCCCCTCTCCCTCCTCCAGTGAGCTTCTGAAGCCATAACCATTGTGAGAAATAGCTCCTACCTCAAAGACTTCTTATAACATCTTGTCACAGGAGGTGAGCACTGCCAGGGCTCCACCACAGTGCTCAAAGGTAGGGCCTAGAGAAGTTATATTAGTTAGGATACATGTTCAGCTGCGTTAACAAAAGCCCATTCCGGCCGGGCGCGGTGGCTCACGCCTGTAATCTCAGCACTTTGAGAGGCCAAGGCAGGCGGATCACAAGGTCAGGAGATCGAGACCATCCTGGCTAACACGGTGAAACCCCATCCCTACTAAAAACACAAAAAATTAGCCAGGCATGGTGGTGGGCACCTGTAGTCCCAGCTACTCAGGAGGCTGAGGCAAGAGAATGGCATGAACCTGGGAGACAGAGCTTGCAGTGAGCCAAGATCGCACCACTGCACTCCAGCCTGGGTGACAGTGTGAGACTCCATCAAAAAAAAAAAAAAAAAAAAAAAAAGCCCATTCCACAGACCCACACGGTTTTGTGAGAAAAAAATAGCCCAAAAGGATTCCAGGAGAATATTTTCACTTAGTAATCCAAAGGAGGTGGTCCAGAAAAGTAGGGCAGCTCTGTTCCACGAGGTCACCCAGGGGTCCAAACTTCTATTTGTGAAAAACCATGTTTTCTTCATTTACTTGGTGCAAGGTGGCTCATCACTGCATCTATATTCTAGCCCATGAGAAGAGGAGGAAAGGGGATGTATAAGGCCTTGGACTCTGGTACAGAAGGCTCCAAAGTCTGGGGGTTATATTTGACTTCATTAAGAAAACTGTTGGTTCTGTCTTCAAAATATACCTAGAATCTAATCATTTCCCATCACCTTCACTGCTACCACCTAATCCAAGCCACCGTCATCTCTGGCCAGGATTATTGCAATAATTTTCTATCTGGTCTGCCCATTTCTTACTTGTTTGCCCCACCATTATACCTAACAGTCTATTCTCAACACAGCAGAAAGAGGGATCTTTCTATAACAAAAATCAGATTGCTTTTCCCCTTGGCGAAAATCATTCAAAGGCTGAAAAGCATCTATATGATGTAACCTCCTACATTCTTGTTGAATTTTTTTCCTTCTTTTCTTCCTCTTGCTCGGTTTTCTCATCCTGCCCTAGACATACTGGCATCCTTATTGCTTCTAGAATATGTTAGACATACTTCTGCCATAGCAGTGGTGCCTGGAACACTCTTGCTGGAAATATCCACGACTAATTCCCTCACCTCCGTCAAGCCTTTGCAGTTATTTTTTCGAGTCTTTCTCAGACCACCTTATTGAAAGCTAAAACCAGGCTGGGTGCAGTGGCTTAAGCCTGTAATCCTAGCATTTGGGATGCTGAGGTGGGCAGATCACTTGAGGTCAGAAGTTTGAGACTAGCCTGGCCAACATGGTGAAACCCCATCTGTACTAAAAATATGAAAATTAGCTGGCTGTGGTGGCTCACGCCTGTAATCCCAGCTACTTGGAGGCTGAGGCAGGAGAATCGCTGGAACCCAGGATGTGAAGGTTGCAGTGAGCCGAGATCATGCCACTGCACTCCAGCCTAGGCAACAAAGCAAGACTGTCTTAAAGAAAAGAAAGAAAGAAAGAAAGTTAAAAACCACCTTCTATTCCCTTTATCCTGTTCAATTTTTTCATCTTTCTATAGTACTTACCATCTTTTAATACACAATGTAATTTTATAATATTACTTTTTTACTATCTATCCCTGCCTGGTAAATATAAAATCTAAGAGGGAAGAAATAGTTGTCTGTCTTATTTAGTGAAGTATCTCAATCAGCTAGAATAGTGCCTGAACAATGTGAGCAATTAACAAATATTGGCTGAATGAATGAGTGATCGGGATTCAGAAATGGTGGTTGCCACTCCTGAGTTAGTCTTATGGGTTGGATGGTAACCCTCCTCCCCCACCAAAAAAAAGATATGTTGAAGTCCTAACCCCCATTACCTCAGACTGTGACCTTATTTGAAATGGGGTCTAGGTTGGGCATGGTGGCTCACACCTGTAATCCCAGCACTTTGGGAGGCCGAGGCGGCTGGATCACGAGGTCAGGAGTTTGAGACCAGCCTGGCCAATATAGTGAAACCCCGTCTTTAGTAAAAATAAAAAAATTAGCCGGATGTGGTGGCGCACATCTGTAGTCCCAGCTACTCAGGAGGCTGAGGCAGAAGAATCGCTTGAAACCGGGAGACGGAGGTTGCAGTGAACCGAGATCATGCCACTGCACTCCAGCCTAGGCAACAAGAGCGAAACCTGTCTTAAAAAAAAAAAAAAAAAAAGAGAGAGAGAGAAATGGGGTTTTTACACAGGCAATAGAATAGAAAATAGAATGAGGTGTTAGGGTGGGCCCTAATTCAAAATGACTGGTGTGTTTATATAAAGGGGAAATTCAGACACAGAGTCACACAGGGAGAATGCTACGTGAAGATGTAGGCAGAGATCAGCGTAACACATGTACAAGCCAAGGAAGGCCAAAGTTTGCCAGCAAACCACAAGAAGCTAGGCAAGAGCCATGGAAAAGATGTTCCAGGACAGCCCTCAGAAGGAAACAACCTTGATTTCAGACTTAGTCTCCAGACTGTGAGACAATACATTTCTGTTGTCTTAGGCCAAGCAGTTTCTGTTGCTTTGTTACAGCAGCCCTAGGAAATGAATACATTTAGTCTCTAGATATTTGGGAAGGTTTAAATGAGGTCTGGAAACTTACTTAGATCTGGAAGTACCTGAAAACTGTAAAGCAGTGGCCAAACAAGTTATAATAGGTAAACAAGAGTATGTCTTCAAAAGTTAACTGTGTCCACTCAAGGACTCAGTAGGACAGTTGCTAAGTTCTGCCATCTCTCTTTTCTCCACTCTATCCCTACCCCTCACCATCATCATCACACAAAAACATCTGCTCTAAGTCTTAGGAGAATTCCTAAGCTCCTGTTTCCCATAAAGGATTCAGGTGAGCATCAACCAGCTGTTCTTGAAGCTTTTTCTCCAAGCCTGAACTACACCTTAAATCTAATGTGTTCATCTGCTTCCTGGAAGATTAGGAACCTCTCTGGTGCAGGGCTTTCTGTTTGACGGTGTTCTATTCAGATAGATCACTCATCCTCAAGGCATACACACACACACGTAAACATACCAGTATCCCACCCTCCAATCCCCTGCCCCAACAGAATGCGGAAGAAGATGGTTGCCTTCAACAGGCCCTGCGATGATCACACTGTCCCAGCAGGGTCAGTAATGACATTGGAAGGGGAGGCTCCTGACTTTTGGTGAGGATAGTGGTTAGAAGCTATTAGGGGTCTTCCATGGGCTTTTCGTTGTTTGGGGAATGAGATTCTGTTTAGGGTTTTATAAGGTGATTCAGACCACCCCATGGGCCATATGGCTTCTGAATTGCTAATAGCCTAAAGGAACAGATCATAGGCGCCTGTAAGGTAAGGATGTCCTAGTACACAGAAAAGACAAAGTTTTAGACTAAGCTGGGAAGGATCTGACACTGGGGAGAGTCAGCCACCAGAAGGAGTGAGTGAGAGGGCAGAGTGAGATCCCAGGCCTGAAAGAATGGGGCAGCATGACAGGAGCCAATTCTTGCTCACTGGAATAGGACACACGAAGGAAGGGATTTGGTGTCGAGGAATAAGCCAAGATCCTGATGATAGAACTGTGGGTCAGCCAGGTGCGGTGGCTCACTCCTGTAATCCCAGCACTTTGGGAGGCTGAGACGGGTGGATCATGAGGTCAGGAGTTCAAGACCAGCCTGGCCAAGAAGGTGAAACCTTGTTTCTACTAAAAATACAAAAAAAATTAGCCGGGCATGGTGGCAGTTGTAATCCCAACTATTCTGGAGGCTGAGGCAGGAGAATCACTTGAACTCGGGGGACAAAGGTTGCATGAGCCGAGATCACGCCACTGCACTCCAGCCTGGGTGACAAAGTGAGACTCCATCCAAAAAAAAAGGAACTGTGGGTCAAGGTTGGAGAGAGTCTGGCAGTGACCCTGACTTAGGGGTGAACTCACAAAATCTCACCTGAAGTTTTAAAATTATCTTTGGTTTGGAATGGGAACCAATCATTTCTTAAGCATCTGTTAATCACCTGTGATATATTAAGATGTACAAGGCACTGGGGGTACAGCCATGACAGTCCTTATTCTCAAAGAGTTAACAGTCTAATAGAGAAGAAATTAAAAATAAATTAATGACAACATAACGTGTTAAGTGTGATAAGACAAATATGACAGAAGAGGGGAATGCTGTAGTGGTTAAGAGCTCAGGCCATGGGTCCAACAGATCTGACTTTAGATCCTGACTCTGCAATTGCAGGTTGTGTGATCTTGAGTAAGTTACTAAGCTTCTATAAGCTTCAGTGTTGTTTGTTAAAAATGAGACCAATAATAGTACAGTTGATCCTTGAACAACATGGGTTTCAACTGTGCAGATTCACTTAGGCATAGATTTTCTCCCTCTGCCCCTACCACCCTGAGACAGCAAGACTCACCCATCTTCTTCCTCCTCCACAACCTACTTATTGTAAAGATGATGAGGATGAAGTCCCTTATGATGGTCCACTTCCACTTAATGACTAGTAAATACATGTTTTCTTCCTTATGATTTCCTTTTTTTTTTTTTTTGAGATGGAGTTTTGCTCTTGTTACCCAGGCTGGAGTGCAGTGGTATGATCTTGGCTCACTAAAACCTCCACCTCCCAGTTCAGGCAATTCTCCTGTCTCAGCCTCCCAAGCAGCTGGGATTACAGGCATGTACCACCATACCTGGCTAATTTTGTATTTTTAGTAGAGACAGGGTTTCACCATGTCAGTCAGGCTGGTCTCGAATTCCTGACCTTAGATGATTCACCCACCTCGGCCTCCCAAAGTGCTGGGATTATAGGCGTGAGCCACTGCTCTCAGCCCCTTATGATTTCCTAATAACATTTTCTTTTCTCTGGCTTACTTTATTTCAAGAATATGTATATAATACATAAAACATACAAAATATGTGTTAATTGATACTTTATGTCATTAGTAAGGCTTTTGATCAACAGAAGGCTATTAATAGTTAAGTTTTGGGGGAGTCAAAAGTTATATGCAAGTCAAGTTTGGTGGTATGTTCCTGTAGTCTCAGCTACTTAGGAGGCTGAGTTGGGAGGAACCCTTGAGCTCAGGAATTTGAATCCAGCCTGGGCAACATAGTGATACTCGTTTCTAAAAAAAATACTAGGGCCAGGCATGGTGGCTCACGCCTGTAATCCCAGCACTTTGGGAGGCTGAGATGGGCGGATTACTTGAGGTCAGGAGATCAAGATGACCAGCCTGGCCAACATGGTGAAACTCTGTCTCTACTAAAAATACAAAAATTAGCCAGCATGGTGGTGCAAGCCTGTAGTCCCAGGTGCTTGGGAGGCTGAGGGAGGAGAATCACTTGAACCTAGGAGGCAGAGGTTGCAGTGAGCCGAGATCGCACCACCGCACTCCAGCCTGGGCAACAGAGTGAGAGAGTTGGTCTCAATAATAATAATAAGTCCGGGCATGGTGGCTTATGCCTAAAATCCCAATACAACACTTTGGGAGGCCAAGGTGGGTGGATCACCTGACGTCAGGAGTTCAAGACCAGCCTGGCCAACAAAGTGAAACACCATCTCTACTATAAATATAAAAATTAGCAAGGTGTGGTGGCAGACACATATAATCCCAGCTATTAGGGAGGCTGAGGCAGGAGAATCACTTGAACCCGGGAGGCAGAGGTTACAGTAAGACGAGATTGCACCACTGCACTCCAGCTTGGGCAACAGGGCAAGACTCTGTCTCAAAATAATAATAATAATAATAATAATAATAATAATAATAATAATAATGGGCTGGGCACAGTGACTCACTCCTGTAATTCCAGCACTTTGGGAGGCTGAGGCAAGAGAATCACTTAAGGCCAAGAGTTCAAGACCAGCTTGGGCAACATAACAAGACCCCATCTCTAAAAATAAAAATATCAGCGAGGCATGGTGATGTACTTCTGTAGTCCCAGCTACTTGGGAGGTGGAGGTGGGAGAATGACTTGAGCCTAGGAGTTTGAGGCTGCAGTGAGCTATGATTGTGCCACTGCGTTCTGACCTGGGTGACAGTGGGAGACTATGTCTCAATAACAACGAAAAGTTTTATGTAAATTTTTTTTACTGTGTGTGGGGTCAGCGCCTCTAGGCACCCCCCATGTTTTTCAAGGGTCACCTGTACTTACCCACAATGTAAGATCTTTTTTTTTTTAAGAGACAGTTTCTCACTTTGTTGTCCAGGCTTGTCTCAAACTCTTAGGCTCAAGCAATCCTCCTGCCTTGGCCTCCCAAAGCACTGGGATTACAAGTGTATGTAAGATTCTTATGAGGATCAAATTAGATCATACATGTCTGGCATCTAGTAAATTCTCAATAACATTGACTATCATTTTATTATAAATTGTTTTAATAATAATAATTATTATTATAATTATCTGCAGGAAGGTAAGTCAGAAAATGTTTCTAAGAAAGGTGGCATTTGAACTGAATATTGAAGAACAAAAAAGTTGCTGGGCTAGGGTTGGGAGGAAGGGAATAAATTGCTTCTGTATTTTGCCCTGCCGGATTTCTCAGAAGGTTTTAGGTAGGATGATGAATTCAGCGATAGTCAAATTGAATTTGAGATGTCTGTGAGCAACACAGGATGTTTTGACCTCTTTATTCTAACCCTACTATAATCTAAAATTTTACATACTTGCCTCATGTATGATTGTAGCTCCATGAAATGAATATAACTATTAATCTTTTTTCTGCTTGATCTTCATTCAATACTACAGATAGAAATAGCACAAAATAAAATGGAAGAAGACAGAGTTACACACAGTATACTTTTGTGCTGATTGAAAAACTGACATTCAAGTCTTCTTAACCCAGAAAAACTGGTCTTGATAAGAAAAAAGGCAGAGGGGCAGGGTGCAGTGGCTTATTCCTGTAATCCCAGCACTTTGGGAGGCCCAGGTGGGTGGATCACGAGGTCAAGAGATCGAGACCATCCTGGCCAACATGGTGAAACCCTGTCTCTACTAAAAATACCTGGAGGCTGAGGCAGGAGAATCGCTTGAACCCGGGAGGTGGAGGTTGCAATGAGCCGAGATGGCGCCACTGCACTCCAGCCTGGTAACAAGCAAGACTCCGTCTCAAAAAACAAAAACAAAAACAAAAAAGGCTGGGTGCGGTGGCTCATGCCTGTAATCCCAGCACTTTGGGAGGCCAAGGTGGGCGAATCACCGGAAGTCGGGAGTTCGAGACCAGCCTGACCAACATGGAGAAACCCTGTCTCTACTAAAAACACAAAAATTAGCTGGGCGTAGTGGCACATGCCTGTAATTCCACCTACTCAGGAGGCTGAGGCAGGAGAATTGCTTGAACCCGGGAGGTGAGGTTGAGGTGAGCCAAGATCACACCATTGCACTCCAGCCTGGTCAACAAGAGCAAAATTCTGTCTCAAAAAAAAAAAAAAGGGGGGGGGCATGGAGTGGGCACAAAATAAAACTTACTTTGGTAGAAATTATAAGAGACAAAATTTGGTATGGGCAAAAATAAAGTAAAACTGATTAATAAATCCAATCTTTGGCCAGGCACTCTGGCTTACACCTGTAATCCCAGCACTTTGGGAGGCTGAGATGGGTGGATCACTTGAGATCAGGAGTTCGAGACCAGCCTGGTCAACATGGTGAAACCCTGTCTCTACTAAAAATACAAAAATTAGCCAGGAGTGGTAGCCGGCATCTGTAATCCCAACTACTCAGGAGGCTCAAACAGGAGAATTGCTTGAGCCCAGGAAGCAAAGGCTACAGTGAGCTGAGATCGTGCCATGCATTCCAGCCTCTGTAACGGGAGGTTGTCTCAAACAAACAAACAAACAAACAAACAAAACAAAAATAGAAGGCTGTCTCAAAAAAAAATCTAATCTTTGTCATAAATTATTATGGAAAAGAATTATTTCAATAAGATAAAAATTTAAATAAAGTTTAATTGCATTCTGTAGGAAATTAATATAGAAATTAAGTGGTCATAATCAAATTTAATCCAAAAGCCACCTTTTGGATGAGAAGCCATCCATATTGATATAATTCTGATTACTATGTTTGCTTTCATAAACATGGACTCAAAACATCCTTGGATGCAAAATCTCAGGTCAAAATCTCCAGTGACATCCAGGTGGATTGGTCTAGGAAATAGTAGGAACTCTTTATCTAGAGTTTAAGAAGTCAGGGCAACAACAAATCCAGATTTTTCAGGAAAAAATTTGTTTTGAGGTGGGGTCCTGCTCTGTTGCCCAGGCTGGAGTGCAGTGGCTTGATCATAGCTCGCTGCAGCCTCAAACTCCTGGGCTCATGCAATCCTCTTGCCTTGGCCTCCTGAGTAGTTGGGACTACAGCATGAGCCACTAGATCTGGCTATTTTAAAAATTTATTTTTTGTAGAGACAGGTTTTTGCTATATTTCCCAGGCTGGTCTCAAGCAATCTCCCTGCCTCAGCCTCCCAAAGTGCTGGGATTACAGGTGTGAGCCACTGTGTCTGGCTGAAATACAGATTTTGAAGTTATCACTCTGTAAGTATTAATCCGTTTCCTTTTGCATCTGCCATAAAATAATAATGCATAGTAGGAATCTAATAAATGCTTGTTGAATTCTCTCTAGTCAGCCCTACAAGCATTACGAACTGAAGAATTATAACCGTAGAGTCATTCATTTTAATTTAGCAAGTACTAAATACTTTACAGAAAGGAACTCTCATGCTGGGAGAATGATAATCAGAGTGAAACTGAGGCTCACCAAGACTTGAACATATGGAGTATAACCACAAGTCCTATCAAAAAATATACTATATTTGCTGGGTATAGTTGCTCATGCCTATAATCCCAGCACTTTGGGAGGCTGAGGTAGGAGGATCACTTGAGCCCAGGAGTTCAAGACCAGCCTGGGCAACATAGTGAGACCTCATCTCTACAAAAAATTTAAAAATTAGCTGGGCATGGTCATGAGCACCTGTGGTCCTAGTTATTGGGGTGGCTGAGGTAGGAGGCACTTGAGCCTAGGAGGTCAAGGCTGCAGTGAGCCAAAATCATGCCGTTGCACTCCAGCTTGGGCAACAGAGTGAGACCCTGTCTCAAAAAAAAGAAAAAATAATACTATGTCTAGTCCATAACCTGAAATATTTTTATCTTCACGTTCCTTATCATTCACTGAACTTTTATTTTTCTTTAAAAATTTTTTTCTTTATTTTTAAATTTGCTTCTACAGATTTCTTCATTCTCCATTTAGCAAGGTCATGGAAGATTTGGAGGAAACACTATTTGAAGAATTTGAAAACTATTCCTATGACCTAGACTATTACTCTCTGGAGTCTGATTTGGAGGAGAAAGTCCAGCTGGGAGTTGTTCACTGGGTCTCCCTGGTGTTATATTGTTTGGCTTTTGTTCTGGGAATTCCAGGAAATGCCATCGTCATTTGGTTCACCGGGTTCAAGTGGAAGAAGACAGTCACCACTCTGTGGTTCCTCAATCTAGCCATTGCGGATTTCATTTTTCTTCTCTTTCTGCCCCTGTACATCTCCTATGTGGCCATGAATTTCCACTGGCCCTTTGGCATCTGGCTGTGCAAAGCCAATTCCTTCACTGCCCAGTTGAACATGTTTGCCAGTGTTTTTTTCCTGACAGTGATCAGCCTGGACCACTATATCCACTTGATCCATCCTGTCTTATCTCATCGGCATCGAACCCTCAAGAACTCTCTGATTGTCATTATATTCATCTGGCTTTTGGCTTCTCTAATTGGCGGTCCTGCCCTGTACTTCCGGGACACTGTGGAGTTCAATAATCATACTCTTTGCTATAACAATTTTCAGAAGCATGATCCTGACCTCACTTTGATCAGGCACCATGTTCTGACTTGGGTGAAATTTATCGTTGGCTATCTCTTCCCTTTGCTAACAATGAGTATTTGCTACTTGTGTCTCATCTTCAAGGTGAAGAAGCGAAGCATCCTGATCTCCAGTAGGCATTTCTGGACAATTCTGGTTGTGGTTGTGGCCTTTGTGGTTTGCTGGACTCCTTATCACCTGTTTAGCATTTGGGAGCTCACCATTCACCACAATAGCTATTCCCACCATGTGATGCAGGCTGGAATCCCCCTCTCCACTGGTTTGGCATTCCTCAATAGTTGCTTGAACCCCATCCTTTATGTCCTAATTAGTAAGAAGTTCCAAGCTCGCTTCCGGTCCTCAGTTGCTGAGATACTCAAGTACACGCTGTGGGAAGTCAGCTGTTCTGGCACAGTGAGTGAACAGCTCAGGAACTCAGAAACCAAGAATCTGTGTCTCCTGGAAACAGCTCAATAAGTTATTACTTTTCCACAAATCAGTATATGGCTTTTTATGTGGGTCCTCTGACTGATGCTTTCAGATTAAAATTGTTTCCAAGATAGAGAGCCGACTCCACTTTCATAGTTATTGTTTCTGGTCACTATATAGGCATCACATTTTTGTGTGGATATGAAACTTAGGAAGGATCCTCTTGACTCCTTGTGATGTGGCAATAAATTTTTTTTAAAAAACTGAAAATACTTAGGAAGGATCCGCATAATTTTTTTCTGCAACTTAAATGAAATGCATCATTCTTGTTAATTATACCATGGTGAATTAATCACTTTTGAAGCAATATCAGTTATTTTTTAAATAATAACTTTTCTAAAGCCTTAAGTCTTAATATTAAATATATGATTAGCCAGGCACGGTGGCTCACACCTGTAATCCCAGCGCTTTGGGAGGCCAAGGTGGGGGGATCACCTGAGGTCAGGAATTCGAGACCAGCC
This sequence comes from Pan paniscus, assembly GCF_029289425.2. NCBI lineage: Eukaryota > Metazoa > Chordata > Mammalia > Primates > Hominidae > Pan > Pan paniscus. The sequence continues at coordinate 108,787,236 of NC_073262.2, read as the reverse complement.
TGACCAACATGGAGAAACCCCGTCTCTACTAAAAATACAAAATTAGCCGGTCATGGTGGTGCATGTCTGCAAACCCAGCTACTCGGGAGGCTGAGGCAGGAGAATCACTTGAACCTGGGAGGCAGAGGTTGTGGTAAGCCAACATCACACCATTGCACTCCAGCCTGGGCAACAAGAGTAAAACTCTGTCTCAAAAATAAATAAATAAAATAGATAAATAAATATATGATTAACTAATTTTAAAAATGTTAAAATGTATTCTTAAATTCATTTTAATTTTGTACAATAACCTGCTAGACACATTTTTAAAATGCAACATGTGTACTTAATTTCTTTATGTAATCTATGTATATACATTTATGAATTAAAGTAATTGTTGGTTATCTTAAAACATCTGTTCTAGTTAATGATTTGGGAGGTTTTTTCTTCTTTCTCCCACTCTCTCTGTTTTTTATAGTAGGAACAGCCTTTATTGGTTGCAATGGGAAGTGGAAGAGGAGGGGATATGACAGCTCATGTTCCTGGGACAGTGTCCACAAATACCGTCGCCACACTCCAAAAACCCAGTTAACTAATGATGCTTAATAAACTCCTCCTAAACCTAGTTCTTAAAACAGTTTATACTTGTGATATAATTCTCACAATTCTGAGGGTCAGGAATTCAAAGAAGTCAGAAAAGAGGTTCATCTCTTTCTGCTTTGCAATATCTGGAGCATCAGCTGGACTGAGATGATGCAAATCGAAGCTGGAAGCTGCCTCAGACATCCCCTTCCCTCCCTCCCTCTCCCCTCCCAACACAGCTATTCCACCATGGCACTTCAGGGTCGCCAGACTTCTAATGTGGCAACTCAGGGCTCCAAGAGGCCAAGGTGGAAATTTCTAGTCCTGTTAAAGGCTATGACTGGCACAGGTACAGTATCACTTCTATTGTATTGTATTGGTCAAAGCAGGCATAGACCAGCTCATGTTCAAGGGGAAGAGACACAGATCCCCACCTCTCAACGGAAAGAATGTCAAAAAAAATTGCACCAATCTTTAATCCTCTACGGTATCATTATAAACAGAAATGCTTTTAGAAAATTCTGGGTATCAGGTACCTATCAATGGTAGATTGAATAAACAAAGTGTGGTACATATACATCATGGACTACTGCACAGCCATAAAAAAGAATGAAATCGTGTCCTTTGCAGCAACATGGATGGAACTGGAGGCCATTATCCTAAGTAAATTAGTGCAGGACAGAAAACCAAATACTGCATGTTCTCACTTGTAAGTGGGAGCTGAGGCTGGGCTCGGTGGCTAATGCCTGTAATCCCCGCACTTTGGGAGGCCAAGATAGGCGGGTGACCTGAAGTCAGGAGTTCAAGACCAGCCTGGTCAACAAGGTGAAACCCCCGTCTCTACTAAAAATACAAAAATTAGCCAGGTATGGTGGCATGCGCCTGTAGTCCCAGCTACTCGGGAGGCTGAGGCAAGAGAATCACTTGAACCTGGGAGGCGGAGGTTGCAGTGAACCGAGATTGCGCCACTGCACTCTAGCCTGGGCAACAGAGTAAGACTGTCTCAAAAAAAAAAAAAAAAAAAAAAAAAAAAGCCTGGGCGGCTGGGTTCAGTGGCTCACACTTGTAATTCCAGCACTTTGGGAGGCCGAGGAGGGGTGGATCACAAGGTCAGGAATTCGAGACCAGCCTGACCAACATGGTGAAACCCCATCTCTACTAAAAATCCAAAAAATTAGCTGGGCGTGGTGGCATGTGCCTGTAATCCCAGCTACTCAGGAGGCTGAGGCAGAAGAATCACTTGAACCCAGGAGGTAGAGGTTGCAGTGAGCTGAGATCGAGCCACTGCACTCCAGCCTGGGCAACAGAGCGAGACTTGGTCTCAAAAAAAAAAAACCAACCACCTGTTGGGGTACTGTGCTCACTACCAGGGTGACAGGATTCATACTTTAAACCTCAGCATCACACAATATTCCCATGTAATGAATCTGCACATGTACCCCCCTAACTAAAATAAAAGTTGAAATTTAAAAAAAAGGAAATGGCTATGTAAACGTGTGTAAACTAAGGGTATATATGAAAACACTGACATTCAGATGGCAAACAGACCAGTCTAATTTCAGAATGATTTCAGAAAAATCATGGACATATTGATATATTTCCACCTTCTATTCCTATATTTATATAGACACCAGTGTAAGATCAATAAAGCATACCTTTAGGTCAGTGACCTCTTCATGGTGCAAATCTGTTGAATTTTAGACTACACATCCCTTCCAAATCACTCTTTCCCTAAGGTATATAAGCCCTGGGTCTTGCAGGTAATGGTGCGGGGATCCACCATCTTGTCTCACCACTGTCCAAGACACAGATATGGCTTCTGTTCGTAAGTCTCTATCAAATGTTTCTTTCCGAGAAACTGGGTATGTCAGCCTCTTTAGCCTCTCAGCTTCCTCAGACTTTGATGGTTGGTTTGCATAGAACTGCACAGCATGGAATGGGTTTAGAAAGTGAGATTAAACCTGCATTAAAAATCCTAAAATAAGGTAGAAAATAATAAGTGTCATAAGAGAGCCAAGGAGAAGTGCAGATTGTTCAGAGGAAAGAGATTCCATCCAACTGTGGAGGTGAAGAAACACTGGAAATCTGTATCTTTGTCTTTGGGGTTTCCCAAAGATCCACCCCTTATCCCAGTCTCTTCTGAAGATCCGCCTCTTATCCCTGTCTCTGCTAGAGTCTTTGTCTTATCTGACTCTGCTACTCACTGCAAGTTTAAAAACATATTTCAATTTCTATAATTTCTCAATTTTCTTTTGAAAATTATGAACGGAGCAGTCTTTTTGCCTGCCACCATCCACAGAAGATGTGGCTTGCTCCTCCTTAACTTCCACCATGATTGTGAGGCCTCCGCAGCTATGTGGAACTGTGAGTCCAACTCAATCTCTTTCTTTTGTAAATTGCCCAGTCTCAGGTATGTCTTTATCAGCAGCGCGAAAACAGACAAATACAGTAAATTGGCACCAGTAGAGTGGGTCACTGTTGAAAAGGTACCTGAAAATGTGGAAGTGACATTGGAACTGGGTAACAGGCAGAGGTTGGAACAATTTGGAGGGCTCAGAAGAAGATAGGAGAATGCAGGAAAGCTTGTAACTTCTTAGAGACTTGTTGAATGGCTTTGACAAAAATGCTGATAGTGATACGAACAATAAGGTCCAGGCTAAGGTGGTCTCAGATGGAGATGAGGAACTTGTTGGAAACTTGAGCAAAGGTCACTCTTGTTATGTTTTAGCAAAGAGACTGGTGGCATTTTGCCCCTGCCCTAGAGATTTGTGGAACTTTGAACTTGAGAGAGATGATTTAGGGTATCTGACTTGCAGCACTCCGTTTTCAGGCTGCTGATAAACACATACCCATGACTGGGCGTTTTACAAAAGAAAGAGGTTTAATGGACTTACAGTTCGACTTGACTGGGGAGGCCTCACAATCATGGTGGAAGGCGAAAGGCATGTCTCACATAGGGCAGACAAGAGAAGAGAGCTTGCATAGGGAAACTCCCCTTTTTAAAACCGTCAGATCTTATGAGACTTACTCGCTATCACGAGAATAGCACAGGAAAGACCTGCCCCATGGTTCAATTACTTCCTATTGGGTCCCTCCCACAACACATGAAAATTCAAGATGAGATTTGGGTGGGGACATAGCCAAACCATATCATTCCACCCCAGCCCCTCCCAAATCTCATGTCCTCACATTTCAAACCCAATCACGCCTTCCCAACAGTCCTCCAAAGTCTCATTTCAGCATTAACTCAAAAGTCCAGAGTCCAGGCCGGGTGCAGTGGCTCACACCTATAATCCCAGCACTTTGGGAGGCCAAGGTGGGTGGATCACCTGTGGTCAGGAGTTCGAGACCAGCCTGACCAACATGGAGAAACCCCGTCTCTACTATAAATACAAAATTAGCAAGGTGTGGTGGCACATGCTCCAAAATGATCTCCTTTGACTCCATGTCTCACATCCAGGTCATGCTGATGCAAGAGGTAGTAGGTTCCCATAGTCTTGGGAAGCTCCGCCCCTGTGGCTTTGCAGGGTACAGCTTCCCTTCTGGCTGCCTTCACAGGCTGACATTGAGTGCCTGAAGCTCTTCTAGGCGAACGGTGTAAGCTGTCAGTGGATCTACCATTCTGTGGTCTGGAGGACAATGGCTCTCTTCTCACAGCTCCACTAGGCGGTGCCCCAGTAGAAACTCTGTGTGGGGGCTCCCACCCCACATTTCCCTTCTGCACTACCCTGACAGAGGTTCTCCATGAGGACCTGCCCCTCTGCCTGGGCATTCTGGTGTTTCCATACATCTGAAATCTAGGCAGAGGTTCCCAAACTTCAATTCTTGATGTCTATGCACTTGAAGGCTCAACACCACATGGAAGCTGCCAAGGCTTGGGGCTTGCACCCTCTGAAGCCATGGCCCGAGCTCTACATTGGCCCCTTTCAGCCATGGCTGGAGCAGCTGGGACACAGGGCACCAAGTTCCTAGGCTACACACAGCACAGGGACCCTGGGCCCAGCACACGAAACCACTTTTTCTTTCTAGGCCCCCAGGCTTGTGATGGGAAGGGCTGTCATGAAGACCTCTGATGTACCCTGTGGACATTTTCCCCTTGTCTTGGTGATTAACATTTGGCTCCCTGTTACTTATGCAAATTTCTGCAGCTGACTTGACTTTCTCCTCAGAAAATGGGATTTTCTTTTTTATTGCATTGTCAGGCTGCAAATTTTCCAAACTTTTATGCTCTGCTTCCCTTATAAAACTGAATGCCTTTAACAGCACCCAAGTCACCTCTTGAATGCTTTGCTGCTTAGAAATTTATCCCACCAGATACCCTAAATCATGGGTAAAACATATCCATGACTGGGTATCACGAGAACAGCACAAGAAAGACCTGCCCCCATGATTCAATTGCCTCCTGCCAGGTCCCTCCCCACAACACGTGGAAATTCAAGATGAGATTTCGGTGGGGACACAGGCAAACCATATCATGGCAGAAGAAATTTCTAAGCAGCAAAGCATGCAAGGGGTGACTTGGGTGCTGTTAATGGCATTCAGTTTTATAAGGATGCAGCGCATAACAGTTTGGAAAATTTGCAGCCTGACAATGCAATAGAAAAGAAAATCTCATTTTCTGAGGAGAAATCCAAGCTGGCTGCAGAAATTTGCATAAATAATGAGGAACCAAATATTAATCACCAAGACAATGGTGAAAAATGTCTCTAGGACATGTCAAAAAAACCTTTACAGCAGCCCCTCCTATCACAGGCCCAAAGGCCTGGGAGGAAAAAGTGGTTTCATGGGCCAGGCCCAGGGTCCCCGTGCTGTGTGCAACCTAGGGACTTGGTGCACTGCATCCCAGCCACTCCAGCCATGGTTGAAAGGGTCCAGCATAGAGCTTGGGCCATGGCTTCAGAGGGTTCAAGCCTCAAGCCTTGGCAGCTTCCATGTAGTGTTGAGCCTGTGAGTGGACAGACATCAAGAATTGAGGTTTGAGAACCTCTGCCTAGAACAGTGTTTTAGTGTTTAAGTCTCAATTTACACAAGGTAAAATTTACCCTTATGTGATATTTTCTTATCCCTCACCATATTTTCTTATCACCTCACCTCACCTCATCATATTCATGAGAATATGAAGCAAGGATTACACTGATGAAATAGGATTAAACTGTCTAAAAGCAGGGATGAAGAACCTTCCGTATTCTGTTACCAACACATCAACTGGCCTATGAAGACCCTGGCTTGTGTTCCTCCTCTGTCACTTACTAGTGACTTAGTATATTTACTGAGTAATCATGGACAAATAAGCATATCTTTTCATAGTAATAGTCCATGAAATATCAAGCATTTCTCAATGTTGCTATAGACTTACTTTTAAAAATAAAGTTTAGGCTGGGCGTGGTGGCTCACGCCTGTAATCCCAGCACTTTGGGAGGCCGAGATGGGCAGATCACTTGAGGTTAGGAGTTCAAGACCAGCCTGGCCAACATGGCAAAACTTCATCTCTACTAAAAATACAAAAATTAGCCGGGCATTGTGGCGCACACAAGTAATCCCAGCTACTTGGGAGGCTGAGGCAGGGGAATCGCTTGAACCTGGGAGGTGCAGGTTGCAATGAGCCGACATCGCACCACGGCACACCAGCCTGGGCAATAGAGCGAGACTCCATCTCAAAAAAATAAATAAAGTTTATAAAACATTTCATTGAATACATATGCCATAATTTAGACATTTCCATCTGTGAGGATTATAAGTCATCTGATCTCCTTGCTTTCATTCATATCACCTCCAGATCAAAGCTGTCTTAACATTAATATTCTCTGGTTTGGAAACCTCATATAATGTGCCAGCCTGTAATTCAAATATGTCTACAGACTGGCCGCATCCTATCTAAGATTCCAAACACACACTGTAAAATCTCACGAATTTGTCTAATTGCTTCCCAAATCTTTATATCTGATTCTTCCAAAAAACTTTTCATCAATTCTAGCCTTCTCTGACCTTCTGAACTTCTAGATTATTTCCTTAATCCCCAAACCAATGACTTTTATTTTTAACAATTTTATGTTTGAATTGCCTCCCTATACTAATTTTCTCTTCTTTTGTGTTTTTTTGTTTCATCTAACAAAGTGATACGGAAGGAATCAATTTTGAGTCCCACACTGACCAGCCCTCTGCTAGGGATGCCGAACATGAAAAATATTGTTTCAGGCTGGACACGTTGGTTCATACCTGTAATCCCAGTACCTTGGAAGGCCAAGGTGGAAGGATCACTTGAGTCCAGGAGTTCAAACCCTGGGCATCATAGCAAGACCCCATCTCTAAAAAAATTTTTAATTAGCTGGGTATGGTGGCACGTGCCTGTAGTCCCAGCTACTCAGTAGGCTGAGGTAGAATTGCTTAAGCCTAGGAGTTCAAGGCTGCAGTGAGCCGTGATCATGCCACTGCACTCCAGCCTGGATGATAGATTGAGACCCTGTCTCAAAAAAAAAAAAAAAAAGAAAAGAAAAACTTTCATAGTCATTATAATCATTTATGGGGCATGCAAAAAAAAAAAAAAAAGTGGGCTCTTTTTTATCTTTGCTTCCTTCTACTCTAAAGCCAGAAACAGGAAAAAAAAAAATCTCTTTGGAAACCAGTGCCTTCTGAGACTATTGGTTTAAAACAAGTTCATGAGCCAGGCGCAGCAGCTCACGCCCGTAATCCCAGCACTTTGGGAGGCTGAGGAGGGGGGATCACAAGGTCAGGAGTTTGAGACCAGCCTGGCCAACATGGTGAAACCCCATCAAACTAAAAATACAAAAAATTAGCTGGGCATAGCGGCAGGCACCTGTAATCCCAGCTACTTGGGAGGCTGAGGCAGGAGAATCGCTTGAACCCGGGAGGCAGAGGTTGCAGGGAGCTGAGATCGCACCACTGCACTCCAGCCCAGGCAACAGAGTGAGACTCCACCTCAAAAAAACAAAACAAAACAAAACAAACCAGTTCATTCAATATATTGGCTCTCAAGAAAATGAGTACCAGGGTTTTCTACTGCAGCACTGCCCATAATAACAAAACATTAAAAGCAACCTAAGAATCCAATCAACAGGAGACTGTCTAAATGAACTATGAGAAAATGAATTATGAAATGAGAACATGAATTATGCATCTATTAAATAAGGATGTACTAATAATGGGATATCCAAGGCATAATCTCCAAGGTGTTCATTTCTTTTTTTTTTTTTTTTTTTTGTATTTTTAGTAGAGACAGGGTTTCACCATGTTGGCCAGGCTGGTCTCAAACTCCTGACCTCGTGATTCCCCCACCTCTGGGATTACAGGTATGAGCCACCGCGCCTGGCTTTTTTTTTTTTTTTTTTTTTTTTTTGAGACAGAATGCAGTGGTACAATCTCAGCTCACTGCAACCTCCGCCTCCCGGGTTCAGGCGATTCTCCTGCCTCAGCCTCCCAAGTGGCTGGGACTACAGTCGTGCGCCACCACGGCCAGCTAATTTTTGTATTTTTAATAGACACAGGGTTTCACCATGTTGGCCAGGATTGTCTGGATCTCTTGACCTTGTGATCTGCCCACCTAGGCCTCCCAAAGTGTTGGGATTACAGGCGTGAGCCACCACACCCGGCCCCAAGGTGTTCATTTTCAAAAGGAAAATGCAAGGTGTAGAAGTCTATGTGGTATGTTACAATTAGTCTATGCATAAGCTTACAGTGGCCCTGGAAAGACCTAAGAACCTGTTAACACTGCTTTGATGGAGCGGAACTGGAGGCCTCGGGGACAGGAGAGACTTCACTGTACATACTCTTGAGTTTTGAACTGTTGGTATATTATCTTTTTTTTTATCTTTTGAGATGGAGTCTCACTTTTGTCGCCCAGGCTGGAGTGCAGTGGTGCGATCTCAGCTCACTGCAACCTCTGCCTCCCGGGTTCAAGCAATTCTCCTGCCTCAGCCTCCCAAGTAGCTGGGACTACAGGCGCATGCCAACACACCTGGCTAATTTTTTGTATTTTTAGTAGAGACAGGGTTTCACTGTGTTAGCCAGGATGGTCTAGATCGCCTGACCTCGTGATCCAGCTGCCTCGGCCTCCCAAAGTGCTGGGAATACAGGTGTGAGACACCACATCCGGCCATCTATTTTTTAAAATATGAAGTTAAAAGATACCATCAAAATATTTTTTATTCAAGGGTGTAGAATCAAGATTTCAAAATGGTATGCCTCATCATTCATCACTGTAGGATTCTGAAGACATCTGTGGTTTGAATTGACCATTCTAAATTTTTGACCACCTTTAAACTAATTATTAATCATTAGTTTTTTCATCATAAACTTCTGCTGATAGTTAACATTTTGGCCAAGCTATTTGGAACTCAACCCCTTCACCATGTCAATAATTGCGAATTTTTATTACCATTCACTTAAGTTTATTCATGGTTTTGGTTTTTTGTTTCTTTTGGCATTTTCATTATTCCCAAACTCTCTGGTTTTCCAGAAAATGTAGTGCTGCCCTCTGCTGGCTCTTATGATAATGACAACCTGAAAATGTCTCCCATGACTTTTAGGCTGTTGGATTATAAACATTGCTTAGAGATATTATTCAATGTATCTATCTGTTAAATAAATCTTTCTTATAATATAGTTTCCCACAGTCAAGGCAGTCACAACATAAAATCAGATGGAGAAGAAATAGCACTGTATAGTTCTATTAAAAAATTGACCTAGGGGCTGGGCATTGTGGCTTATGCCTATAATCCCAGCACTTTGGGAGGCCAAGGTGGGTGGATCACCTGAGGTCAGGAGCTCAAGACCAGCCTGACCAAAATGGTGAAGCCCCGTATCTACTAAAAATAGAAAAATTAGCCAGGCATGGTGGCGCACGCCTGTAATCCCAGCTACTCAGGGGGCTGAGACAGGAGAATTGCTTGAACCTGGAAGGCCGAGGTTGCAGTGAGCTGAGATCACACCACTGCACTCCAGCCCAGGCAACAGAGTGAGACTCCATCTCAAAAAAAAAAAAAAAAAAAAAAATTGACCTAAAATTTTTTGATCACTTGAGATCAGCAATTCCCAAGCACTGCTTTTGTAAAACTACTATTAAAAAAAAATGTATCGAATGTTAGCCAGACCCCAAATTCCCTGTTAAGATTAAACGGTTTCCAATACTTGACCATCTCTTTACTCAACATACTGCCCTCATCCCAGTATTTACCTGCAGCATGAGAACCAATCAGATTTCCAAATCCAAGTAAAATATTCCACCTCTACAACGCAGCACCTATGAATCTTCACAGCAAAGTCAAGTTTTTCTGGGAAGCCTGGGAACCAGTTACCTATATAATCCCCCTCCCAGGACACAGTGCTACTCCAAATCACATTCCCAACACTTAAAAGATGGTTTCTTTACATATTGAGTCATTATTTTAAATTTGTAACCTGTTAAGTAGTTGTAATTCATGCCAAATTCTGGGAAGCCCTCCCTCCTCTGGGTTAGGTGTCTTCTAGTAGTGTCACACATCTCACATCTTCAAGTTCCCAGTGCGAAGATGCTAGGTTACAACAAATCACATCATCAGGCACTGCTAAGGACATCACAAGTGGGTAAAGTTGCGCTACAATTTTTTTTCTTTTGACAGGACCTTGCTCTGGCACCCAGGCTGGAGTGCAGTCGCACAACCTTGGCTCACTGCAGTTTCAACCTCCTGGGCTCAAGAAATCCTCCCACCTCAGTCTCCCAAATAGCTGGGAATAACAGGGGTGCACTACCATGTCCAGCTAATTTTTATATTTTTTGTAGAGACAGGATCTCTCCCCATGGCCCAGGCTGGTATCAGCCTCCTGGTCTCGATCCAGCCACTTCAGCCTCCCAAACTGCTGGGATTACAGGCATGAACCACCACACCTGGCCTGCACTGCAATTTTCTAACAACAATGCCAAACCAAATTTGTGGTATTTAGGAATCACATATTCATTTAATTCCTTCCCTCAAAATGAAAGGAATATATACACCACCCTCCTATGTAACCCTCCTATGTAACATACTCAAGAGCCAAAGGTAATCTTTCAATTTTTTATTTAAATGCCATGATCCAGGATGGATTTTAGATCTTGTTGAAAGCAGCCACATCCATGGACTGCACATAGTCCTCAAAAGCAGTGATCTGCTCCTCCAGCATATCTGTTCCAACTTTATCATCTTCAACTACACACTGTATTTGAAGTTTCTTAATTCCGTATCCCACTGGAACTAGTTTAGCTAAAAAGAGCATTAAGAAAAATCCTAGTTAGAAAAGTCTTGTAGAGAAAGGTTGAAACTATATGCAAATTCCAGATGTTAGTTTCAAAACAAACAAACAAAAAAAAAGGCAAAGCCTAAACTCACATGAGCCCCAGACTAAGCCGTCTGCTTGAATGCTTCTGACGCACTCCTCTAATTTCGCCATATCTGTCTCATCATCCCAAGGTTTCACATCTAGTAAGATGGAAGACTTGGCAACAAGTGCAGGTTCTAAAAACAATAAACAGCATTATTCAAATAATGAATTGTATTTTTTTCACCCTACTCCAAGACACAAACAAATCCATCTCAATTTGTTTTGAGACTATCTCCTTAGCCAAACAAAACTACAGATACATCTTGTGTCTGTCACACATATATACCCACTTTCTGTTTTGCTAAGAAAGAGGGGTTTGTGTTAACAGTTTCTTTCCCACAGAGGAATGCCACAACTGCTACCATAAGAACAGCTGCAGACCAGTAGCTGTGGAAGAACCTGTACAGGAGGTTTTAAAATATTGACCTATTCAAGGAATGTGGAGCAAATTACTTCAAGGTCAAGCTTTGAAAAAGATTACTTACATTAACATGAAATGAAGTTAAAAACAAATGACCTACTTTTGGCTTTCTTTGATTCATATTGTGCAAGACGTTCTTCCCTTAGCCTCTTTGCTTCTTCACTTTCCTATAAAGAAAAAAAATTAATCCACTTCAGAAAGCCGGTTGTTCCTCTGCTTAAAGCTAGTGGGGTCATCACAAAAAAGACTGGCTTAATCAGAAAAAAGCAAATCCATCACGAACTCAGCCGAAAGATGGTGATTTGATTTTATTCATCATGCAACCAGTCAGAATTTGAAAAAGGCATATAAATTAAAGCCAGGATTCAAATCCAGGCAATTTGGCTTAACCACATTGATACAATTGCTGATCGATGTATTCTTTTTTTTTTTTGAGACGGAGTCTCGCTCTGTCGCCCAGGCTGGATGCAGTGGCTCACTGCAACCTCCCCTTCCTAGGTTCAAGCAATTCTCTGCCTTAGCCCCCTAAGTAGCTGGGATTACAGATGCCTGCCACATTTTTTTGTATTTTTAGTACAGACAGGGTTTCACCATCTTGGCCAGGCTAGTCTTCAACTCCTGACCTCGTGATCCACCCGCCTCAGCCTCCCAACATGCTAGGATTACAGGCATAAGCCACTGCGCCTGGCCGATATGTTCTTTATAGAAGACGCCATACCTCCTCATCATCAGATCCAAAGAGGTCAATGTCATCATCATCTTTACTATCTGTAGCTCCACTTCCTGTAGTGTCTTCCACGTCGGCAGGACCATACTTGCCCAAAGCTTTCTTCACTCCTGGCAGGCTTGAAAAACATTTAAATTCAACCACTATTGAGCTAGTATAACATCCTTTTCCAGAAAATACAAAATAACTTGTTTTAATCACTACTTATCACTAGATCCCTTTTGCAATCATAATTTACCCTTTCACATGCGCCCAGGTAAACACTGTCATATGTTCAACTCCTCACCCGACAAGCATTAGTACCATGTGAGACATTATTTTCAATACTCACTATGATTTACTCTTTCAGTATGAACATTTCTGTTTGAGATTTCATTAAGTATGCTCAGTTCCATTCTTAGTGAACTGGAGTCCACTTCCCCAAACTTCCACCCTTGTTGGCAGTTTCAGAAGAATGGCCAAGGACTGAATGAATGAGCCACCCTCTCACCCCAGAGGTGGGCCCCCCAGGTCAAGGTCGAGGCACATTGGCAGGGCAGTGTGGGGAAAAGTTGAATTGCTGCTGTCCATGTTCTACCTGTTCTGTGAAAAAATGGAGGGCTTCAGTCTCTTGGCCTTCTAAGGTTACAGAAAAATTTAGCTTACAATATCCCAACAAAACTAAAGTAGCCTGGGTCCAGTTTTGTCATGTGAACATCCTGATAAACTTCGAGAGCAGTCTTATTCTCCAGCTCTATACAAAGATGATTTTACCTGGCCTTTTCCTTTTCGTAAGACTTGATGTGATTATACCAACGTAGGGCATGACACAAGTCGGCAGGCGGTGGGCTGGACACGGCTTCAAATACTGCCACATCTGCTTGTGATGGCACATACCTGCCAATGACACAGAAACATTCACACACACCTTTGAAAAACAAACGCCAGCGAATAAATAATAAATGCTGTATGCATCACATTAATTAGTGGGCACTAACCCCAGTAGGGTTGCTTTAATGCTTTTCTTTTCTTATTAGCTCCTTCAAATCAAACCGTATGTTTGGGTCACCGCGCTATCCTGAGAAATGTCTGCCACTTAGTAGACCTCAAATACTGCAATGTCTAGCGTTGCTCTATCTACAGCTTAACATGTATTAACTGGGCAGCGATGCGGAAACACCTGGCTGAATTAAGTGTAAATAAAGCACATTTTAACCTTTCTTTGCTAGTGAACCGCTCCCCGGAGGCCGCGCTCGCCCCACACGAGGGCCTTGGGAGACGGCAACGGGGCGCTTTCCCTTCCCTCTCGAAAGGGCCCCGGGGCCCGGCCTCCCTCCCTCCCGCGGCAGCCGACACGCTGCGCCACGTGGCCCCGGCCCCGGGCGGAGAAACCTCCCCGCCACCCCGACTCAGCCCGTCCGCTCACCCCTCGATGTAGCTCTTGTCCGCCAGGTAATCGTTGAGCACCTGGAGGCCGGCAGGGCTTTTCAGGTCTCCGAAACCCATGGTGTCGGCTGTATCCGAGAGCTGGGGAGCAGCAGAAAGAGAGCGCGCAAGTTGTGGGCGCCCCACGCTGAAGAGAGGAAAAAGGGCCCGAAGAGACCGGAAAATTCCTTATATAGAGACGGAGGCGTTTCCCTCCACCGCGCCGGACCGAAGGTTAAAGGTCAAAGTACGTTAGCATTCCCACTTCTCCACGTACGAATTGGGGGCCCTGAATTAAATGGCCCACAAATTGTCCATGGACCTTTCGTTGCGTTTGGAAGTAAATTAATAAAATAGGCATGTCTTAAGTTCGTACCTCCACGGCTCCCGAAGATGACGGGAACCACCCCTACAAGCGCCGGAGATGACCGAAGACGCCCGGCCTCGAGGCTGGGGCCACTTCCGGCGGAACTGCGGGTCCAAGTTGTCCTACCCGCCTCCGGGCTGGGCCGACCTCAGCTCCGCCCTCTGGTCGGCTGACGGAAATTGCCGACAAACTTGTCGAATGCAAGGATTCTAGTCCCTCCGGGCTTTCCGTTCTCCAGGCCCGGCTGACAGAGTTAGCCGAGGCCGCCATATTGAGTAAGCGACCCGGCCTCCGAGGGGGTCGTCGTGGTCCAGACAGTTTAGCAGAACAGCCTCCGCGGCTCCGGGGAGAAGGTGAGGTCTTGTATGGATGGGAAGGGTGAGGTGCGTCGGCCAGAGGCTTATTTATTGACGGGACTGTTTCCTTTGGCCCACGCGACGTAGTCTTCTCTTGTCCTTGACTGGGCGCCGCCTCCCGCCCCGCCGCCTCGGAAGCCCCTGAGAGCCGGCAGATGGGGGGCTTTTAGCCACGGTCTCTGGTCTGATGAAGCAGAAAAGAAGATGAGGATCAGGGGGTCCTCGGGAACGCTGGCCCGAATGTAGGCTTGCAGGCGACCTTCCCTCTGCAGGGAAAATTCAGGACATTTCCCTCTCAGAGGAGGAGGCCGTTTTATTCCCCGGGAGAGGACCAGTGTCCGATGACTTAGGCCTTAAGACTGAGCCTTTCCCCCCAGATTTTTACACGCCTGGTACAGTGCATGATTGTTTGGTCGCTGTTGTGTTAGCAATGGCTCACGCCTCTGTTTGTTGTCCTTGTTTGTTTTGTCCATTGACCACGTTGGACAGCGTTTTTTTATTCCTTTAACTAACGGGAAATTGAGAAAAACGACTTTTGAAAAGTTAGCCCAGGGTTGCATTGCAAATAACAAAACGTTGTTTACAGGTTATTGGGATCTAATGCTTGAACTGTAAGGTCTTGGATCAGACACAACTCTGTTCACACACGAATTGACGGTATAGAAGTGTAACGTTAACTGTTTTTGATGAATAAACAAGTTATTTTTGTTTTGCGGAATATTCTTGTTTTCACCGACTTAAGGCTGCCAGAGCACCTGCACTTTTTAAATCCGGGAAAGTGGTCTCTACAAATTAACGACCAGAAATTAGAGATTCAGTTCACTTAACCGTTATTGAACATTTACTACGAGCCAGAAATGAGTCCGTAAAGAAGAATAAAATGGATGATATGCTGGGGGAATCGTCAGGAAATGTTAGATAGGCTGGTCAATGAAACTGAGAAAAGGCTTTTACGCCAAGATTTGAAGGATAAGGAGGGGCCAGGGAAGAGCATTTCAGTCTGAGGTCACAGCCGGTGGCAAGAGGGGAGAGGCTGTGTGGGAATAGTGTGGAAGCTTGGTGACCTGTTAAGCTATTGAAGGCCGGAGGCGGTGGCTCACTCCTGTAATCCCACCACTTTGGGAGGCCGAGGCGGGCGGATCACAAGGCCAGGAGATCGAGACCATCCTGGCTAACACGGTGAAACCCCGTTTCTACTAAAAATACAAAAAATTAGCCAGGCGTGGTGGCGGGCACCTGTAGTCCCAGCTACTTGGGAGGCTGAGGCAGGAGGATGGCGTTAACCCGGGTGGCGGGGCTTGCAGTGAGCCGAGATCGCGCCGCTGCACTCCAGCCTGGGCGACAGAGCGAGACTCTGTCTCAAAAAAAAAAAAAAAAAAGAAGCTATTGAAATACTCCAGGCAAGGAGTGATGGTGGATTGGGATAGGGTGGTACCTTGGAAGGCAAGAAGTAAATGGATGGATCCATGTTGGAGAACGTGGAATAGTATAGTCCCTATATGGAAAAGTATCCAGTCTAGTTTAAGAAATCATTAGTCATTAACATTTTCCATCCAAAGAGATAATTATTTCTATTGCTACTTGGCATATCAGTGTTCAAAGCACATATCGAAGTGTTGCAAATCTGTATTTCTTACGTTGGGCTATGCTTTGTTGCTGGATGTCAACAGTCTAGTTCTAGTTGATTTCCTATCCAAAGTGAGTACTATTTTTATATCGCATTGGAGATAAAAAAGTATTAAAGTTTTAAAATTGTATGAAATAACTGATTGTTGATTTCAAATCTGTCAGTGCTCTAATGGAGTAAGTTTAGGTTTACATTTATGCCATCAGTAGTTTTTAATAGGACAGATGCTACTCTAGTTCTAGAACTTGGTGATAAGACTATTTGGTGGTTATTTTCATAAGGGTCCTGTGCTAGGTCTTCAAAAAAGGGAAATGTCCAAATTCCTTGTCCTCAAGGAGCTTACAGTCTGGTAGGTACTAAAATTGATTACTAACCTACAGTTTAGTAAGTAAAACAAAAATATCTACACGGTGTGTACTAGTACTAAAGAAAAAGAGCTCAAAGAAAGAGTGCTTTAAAACTGGTTGTCTGCCAGGCGCGGTGACTCACGTCTGTAATCCCAACACGTTGGGAGGTCGACGCGGGTGGATCACTGAGGTCAGGAGTTTGAGATCAGCCTGGCCAACATGGCGAAACCCCTTCTCTACTGAAAATACAAAAATTAGCCGGGCGTGATGGCAGGTGCCTGTAATCCCAGCTACTTGGGAGGCAAGAGAATTGCTTGAACTTGGGAGGCGGAGGTTTCAGTGAGTCAAGATCACACCATTGCACTACAACCTGGGCGACAGAGTGAGACTCTGTCTCAAAACACACACACATACTGATTGTCAGTGGCCAGTATTGCCTAAGTTGAATTCAGCTTTAACTGGCATTTGTTGAGCCCCTACTAATAGCTCATTGTCTAGGAAGTATTGTTTTCCTCCTGCTCTGTAAGTAAAGAACCAGAAACTCATTTACCAAACATTACTCACTAGCAGGAAAGAGATTGGATGTTTGCAAATTCAGTATCACATATTCTTAATTAATGAAATTTATGAATGAAATTTCCTGTTGTACATCATCTATGATAAGTATGCAGAATTTTGTACTTAAAACCTATGTATATGTACTATTATTCAATAATACTATTGCAACTATTGAAACTTTAATGTTGAAATTTTTTAATACGTTCTAATCACATAATTTGCTTTTTTTCTTTTTTTTTGAGACAGGGTCTTATTCTGTCACCCAGGCTGGAGTGCAGTGGCATGATTGTAGCTCACTGTAACCTCGAACACCTGGGCTCAAACCATGCTCCCAGGTCAGCCTCCTGAGAAGCTGGGACCACAGACGCATGCCACCACACCCAGCTAATTTTTTTTTTTTTTTTGGTAGAGATGGGATCATGCTGTGTTGCCCAGGCTGGCCTCTAACTGGCCCAGGGAGGCCATCTTCCTGTGATGGCCTCCCAAAGTGTTGAGACTACAGGCGTGAGC
The DNA here is from genome assembly GCF_029289425.2 of Pan paniscus. Taxonomy (NCBI): domain Eukaryota; kingdom Metazoa; phylum Chordata; class Mammalia; order Primates; family Hominidae; genus Pan; species Pan paniscus. Next base: position 108,770,005 of record NC_073262.2, on the reverse strand, counting down.
CACCTCTCCTGTCCAATTTGCATTTTTTTTTTTTTTTTTTTTTTTTTTTTTTGAGACGGAGTGTTGCTCTGTCGCCCAGGCTGGAGTGCAGTGGCGTGATCTTGGCTCACTGCAAGCTCCGCCTCCCGGGTTCACGCTATTCTCCTGCCTCAGCCTCCCCAGTAGCTGGGACTATAGGCGCCTGCCACCACGCCCGGCTATTTTTTTGTATTTTTAGTAGAGAAGGGGTTTCACCATGTTGGCCAGGATGGTTTCGATCTCTTGACCTCGTGATCCACCTGCCTCAGCCTCCCAAAGTGCTGGGATTACAGGCATTTTTAATACCTTTAAAAGTTCCAAATGATTTTGGATGCTCAACCTATATGATCAAGTGAATAGAAGGAAAGTTCAGTGCTTAGCCTATATGATCAAGTGAGTAGGAAAAAAAAAAAAACTCAAAAAGTTTAGAAGTTTTGGTGACTTGGCCGGGCATGGTGGCTCACGCCTGTAATCCTAGCACTTTGGGAGGCCAAGGCAGGTGGATCACCTGAGGTCAGGACTTCAGGACCAGTTTGGCCAACGTGGCGAAACCCTGTCTCTACTAAAAATACAAAAATTTGCCGGGCATGGTGATGGGCGCCTGTAATCCCAACTACTCGGGAGGCTGAGAATTGCTTGAACCTGGGAGGTGGAGGTTGCAGTGAGCCGAGATCTTGCCACTGCACTCCTGGGTGGCAGAGTGAGACTGGGTGACAGCAAGACCCCCGCCTCAAAAATAAATAAATAGGCTGGGCACAGTGGCTCACTCCTGTAATCCCAGCACTTTGGGAGGCTGAGCTGACTGGATCATGAGGTCAGGAGATGGAGACCATCATAGCTAACACGATGAAACCCCGTCTCTACTAAAAATACAAAAAATTAGCTTGGCATGAGGTCAGGAGATGGAGACCATCATAGCTAACACGATGAAACCCCGTCTCTACTAAAAATACAAAAAATTAGCTTGGCATGGTGGTACACACCTGTCCCGGCTACTCAGGAAGCCAAGGCAGGAGAATCGCTTGAACCTGGGAGGCGGAGGTTGCAGTGAGCTGAGATCGCGCCACGGCACTCCAGCCTGGGCAACAGAGCGGGACTCCGTCTCAATAAATAAATAAGTAAAATAAATAAATAAATAATAAAAATACAAAAATTAGCCTGGCATGTTTGTGCATGCCTGTAGTCTCAGCTACTCTGGAGGCTGAGGCAGGAGAATCGCTTGAACCCAGGAGGCAGAGGTTGCAATGAGCCGAGATCGTGCCACTGCACTCCAGCCTGGGCAACAGAGTAAGACTCTATCTCAAAAAAAAAAAAAAAAAAAGGGCCAGGCATGGTGGCTCATGCCTTAACCCCAACACTTTGGGAGGTCAAGGTGGGCGGATCATGAAGTCAGGAGTTTGAGACCAGCCTGGCCAACATGGTGAAACCCTGTCTCTACTAAAGATACAAAAAATTAGTCGGGTGTGGTGGCGGGTGCCTGTAATCCCAGCTATTCAGGAGGCTGAGGCAGGAGAATTGCTTTAATCCGGGTGGTGGAGGTTGCAGTGAGCCGAGATTGCACCAGTGCACTCCAGTGTGGGTGATAGGGCGAGACTCCATCTCAAAAACAAACAAAAACAAATAAAAAGAAGTTTTGGTAACTTTTCTGTTTTGTGTGTCTTTAAGTCGTGGTGTTTATATAATCGACACCCATTTATTTCAGTAATTCAGCAAGCCTTTTAGAGCAGTGTCTCAACTTCAGCACTGTTGACACTTTGGATAATTATCTTTATTGTGGGAGACTGTCCTGTACATTGTAGAATAGCCAGCACCTTGTCCTCTACCCACTAGATGTCAGTAACTTCCCCTTGTTTGTGACAACAGTGTGTTCAGACATTGCTAAATATTCCCTGGGGAGCAAAATTGTCCTCAGTTGAGAGCCATTGTTTAAGAGCTTACTCTGTGCCAGCCTGGTGGATAGGTACTGAAGATAGAAAAATTCAAGGAATTAATGCAGTGAGGGCAGAATGGGCTTATAAACACATAATTGGAAATCTGTAAGATAAGTGTACCAGAAAATAGCAATCAAGACACCTCAAAGGCTTGGGCTGGTGAGCTATCTCAGAATATCTCAGGAGCATTTAGTAGACAGCTATGCTTAGAACATGAAATGATAGAATGGGTATTGGTAGGAAATAAAAGCAGAAAAGACAACTTTATTTTACATAACCATTAATGATAAGCTCACTGTTAGTCTTGCAGTTTATTTTACTGTGTGGTAGTGCTTTAAGTTTGATCCTTTCTATGTCATTTTTTTTTTAAATGGCAAAGCTGCTCTCTGCATAGAATTAGAAAGTCCAAATGTATACAATAGCTGCTGCTTCTTAGCTCTTTGACATTGTACAAGTCAGTATCTCTGAGACTGAGAATTCTCATCTACAAACTAAGTGAAAATATCAGAACCTATGAGTGTTCAATGACATAATGTGTGTGAAATAATTTAAAGCCATAAAACATTACCAAACAGTTGGTGATTGTTTTTTTCCCTACAATAATATAATTCTTTGTTTTATTTTTAGCAATATGTTAAGGATACCTGTAAGAAAGGCCTTAGTAGTCCTTTCTAAGTCTCCTAAAGGATGTGGTGAGTATTTTCTTAAATTTGCATTCGTGGATATTAGACCTTATTTTTGTAAATTTATAAGTCTGTGGCATAGTTTATCAAAGACCCTAAACCCATAATTTTTTAAAATAAAAATAGAAACAGGCCGGGTGTGGTGGCTCATGCCTGTAATCCTAGCACTTTGAGAGGCTGAGGCAGGTGGATTGCTTGAAGCCAGGAATTCAAAACCAGCCTGGCCATCATAGTGAAACCCCATCACTACTAAAAATATAAAAATCAGCTGGGCATGGTGGTGCACACCTGTAATCCCAGCTACACAGGAGGCTGAGGCACAAGAATCGCTTAAACCCAGGAGGTGGAGGTTGCATAGAGCCAAGATTGTGCCACTGCACTCCAGCCTGGGAGACAGATCGAGACTCCATCTTGGGGGGAAAAAAAAAAAAAGAAGAAACAAATGATCTAAGTTGAATAATTTTCAAAATATAATTTTACTTTAAACAGTTCATAGGAATTATCATGGAATAGAAAGTATTAGGAACTACACACATCAATGCCAAAATGGAAAAATCACATTCTGTTTTTGAAAAGTGATCTTCCCATGAACACATTTTCAGTGACATTAACAGTTTCAGTTTAAAGTTGGGTATGGTGGCTCACTCCTGTAATCCCAGCACTTTGGGAGGCCGAGGCAGGAGGATTACTTGAGGTCAGGAGTTTGAGACCATCCTGGCCAATATGGCGAAACCCTGTCTCTACTAAAAATACAAAAATTAGTGGGCATGGTGGTGAGTTCCTGTAATCCCAGCTACTCGGAAGGCTGAGGCAGGAGAATCGCTTGAACCGGGGAGGTGGAGGTTGTAGTGAGCCAAGATGGCGCCACTGCACTCCAGCCTGGGTGACAGAGCAAGACTCCCTCTCAAAAAAAAAAAAAAAAAGAAGAAGAAAGAAGTTTCAGTTTAAACTACTCTACTATCAAAAGTAGACAACCGTAAGTTTGCATCCAGAGCAATACAGAGGAATAATAAGGAATGAAAAATTTTAGGTTTGTAGTTAGAGTCAATTCATCCATTATCATCTGCTATAATAAACTGTTAATCTGTTTTTCGCTTCAATATCTTTGATGGTCAGTTCGAACAACTGCCACAGCAGCAAGCAACTTGATTGAAGTATTTGTTGATGGTCAATCTGTCATGGTGGAACCGGGAACGACCGTCCTCCAAGTAGGCATACATTCTAACTATTTTGTGTGTGTGTTCTGATTTTTTTAAAAATACTAATTTATTTCTTTTATACTGATTATTAGTAAATAATTCTTTAAAATAACTATACATAGCAAAGTTATATTAAAATTATTTCATTTTAAATCTTGGCACTTCAAAGTGAGCTATCATATATTTGTTTGTGGCATTTTTAGTGAATTATGGTAGTTCTTTTGTTTCACTTTTCATTCCAAATGAATACCCATTAAGAAATTTGAAGTCCGAGCGCAGTGGCTCATGCCTGTAATCCCAGCACTTTGGGAGGCCGAGGCGGGCGGATCATTCAGGAGTTCTAGACCAGCCTGGCCAGCACGGTGAAACCCCTTCTCTACTAAAAATACAAAAAATTAGGTGCGCATCGTGGCGCGCACCTGTAATCCCAGCTACTCGAGAGGCTGAGGCAGGAGAATTGCTTGAACCCAGGAGGTGGAGGTTGCAGTGAGCCGAGATTGTGCCACTGCACTCCAGCCTGGGCAACAGAGCAAGACTCTGTCTCAAAAAAAAAAAAAGAAAAGAAATTTGAAGTAACTTAAATTAGTTACTATAGGTAAGTTTGTGAAAAAATAACCTTCGTTTGTTGTGGGCCTGCTTAATGCTTTTCATTTTCATATAACCTTTCTGTGGTTAGTAATATTCATAGGAATATATCCTACAAAGCAGGTAAATGGAGGGTAGCATGTGCTTACATTCATGCTCTAAATATTTCTTCATATTCCTCCAGAAATAATAAATTGGTCATAGAGAAGTCATGCTTCACTCCATTTGTAAGTTGTCACAGATCTAAATGTTCTTTGTTCATTTTAGCAGTCATTTCTAGACTATCTGCCAGTCACAGACATGAAAGCACAAAATATGATATAAATGTATGTTCAAGGTACAGTGAAAAGTTGTGGCAGGGATAGGAGGTAGTAGAAAGAGGTATTGGGTGCCTCAGGTCATCCCTGAGGAGGTGTTAAAGGATGAACAGGTGTGTTCATATTGTGAACAAGAAGGACATGCTCGCATTTCCTATGGAAAAAGTTAAGGCAGATAGCTTGTCATGTTTTGAAAGCTTCAAATAGTTTAATATTGATGAAACATAAGGTATAAGTAGAAGATGAGATCACAGGAAATCAAGTTATTGAGGAAGGGAAGGTCCAGTCATGAAATACAGTATCTGCTATGCAGAAGAGCTTATATTTTGATCAATCAGGAGTTTTGTTGCCTATTTAAGCAGGGTGACAGCGACTGTAGAGGATGATCATTTGGAGAATAGCAAGACTGGAATAAGAGACAAGGAAAAAGCATTTTGTATTATTGGGACAGGATACTACGAAAGCCCTAAAATAGATAGTGGCAATGGGAATGAAAACAAGAGAGTAGGTTCAAGGGAGAATGAAATGTAGACAGGCCTTCAGGAATGATGAAGACCCGAGGGATTTTTTCCCCCGTCGTACAGAACTTCCCAATATTGCTTTAACAGTGAGAAAAAAAAAACACAAAAGAAGTTTCAGTAGAGCCACAGACAAATAGTTCTTTAGAATTCAAAGAGACCAGAGGAATTCTTGTGGTTTTCTGCATTTGTTAGGTTATTTTGGAGTGTATAGAGGGGAGAGAAATCATTTGAATTTAAGCTGTCTGTGGAACATACACATGCAAATGCCTGTAAATCTGAAGCTTGGAGAAGTGGAGGTCTAACATGGCTGCAGATTAAGGTTTGGACATAATCAGCATAAGGAATGTCAGCTAGGATGAAGGCTGGGACACTATCTGTCTTGTTCACTACTATACCTGCATCCTGCACAAAGGAAAGACTCAACACATTTTTGCTAACTAAATAGTTTAAACACTGGAAATTGATGAGATTGCTTTAGAATGAAGGCTGAGGATGAGGAACTAACTCTAGAGGAAATTTGAACATGTTTATAGACTAAAAGGAGGAAGAAATTGCAGAGCAGGGTAGGTGATAATTGGCAAAGCAGGGATAATCCCCCTTACTGGGCAAACAGAAACTGGGAAAACCTTCAGCCACAGTGGGAGGTGAGTCCTGGGTAGGATATAGGAGCCAAAGACAAATAGCCAGCTAGCTAATGTGTAGTGAAATCTCTAATCCAAAGGAGGGGAGCGAGGCAAAGAAGTCCAGGTATGAAACCACTGGGGACATTGTGGACAATGGTTCAAAATGGATGTGGGAAGTCAAGTCTTCAGCACAGTGGAAGGATACTTTATCCAGTTTCTTCCACATAAGGTGAAGTCATGCCAAGGATCCTGAGATCCTCTGAGGCAGCTTCAGAGGAGACAGGGGTTAGAATCAAAGGCAAAGAAAGGGACTGAAATAAGAATGAATTAAGATAGATAGATAGATAGATAGATAGATAGATAGATAGAAGTAATAAGATGCTGTATGTGTGTGTTTCAGCAATAACAGCAGTGAAGTCAGGTTATTCTAATGCTTTTTTTTTTTTTTTTTTTTTTTTTTTACTTCTAGGCTTGCGAGAAGGTTGGCATGCAGATCCCTCGATTCTGTTATCATGAAAGGTTGTCTGTTGCTGGAAACTGCAGGATGTGCCTTGTTGAAATTGAGAAAGCCCCTAAGGTACTTGATACCTAAAATTCTACACCATGCTGTAGAAGGTAGAAAACTTTAAATCTTGCAGCAAACTTTATTTAGAATCAATATCGTAGTGGAGAACCTAGCCCTCTTTACTTCTATCTATAAATTTAATTATTTTGTACAATTGATTCTCTTCATTTCAAAACTGGAAACACATAGATGGAAGTGCTTTACAAACACATGTGTCATATAATTGTAACATATCTAGAAATTAAAGGTGATTTATAGTTGTCAGTATTTCCAAATGGCTGTATAATATATAACCAGGATGTAGAGTTGCCAAGTAGCACATTAAAAGTGCTGACGCCCTGCCATTTTTAGTAGAGAAAAGGGTTGCAGGGAAGAAGTTCACTTTCAGTAGTTTAATTTCATTTTGGTGTATGCAATTTTTTTATTCAATAGTGCCTGCTAATCAAAGCAGTTATTTAGTGTTCTGTTTCAGAGCAGAATAAAAAATTGCATTGACTATTAGAATAAACCTAAAACCAGGATGTTTTATTTCTGAGATAAATGCAAAGTACTAGATCATCATATTATGAATATGAAAACTTAACAAAATTCAGTTTTAAAAAATACCCTATTCTTTGCCTGTTATCAAATGTATAATTTAATGTTTTTATATAATTTAACATTTTTATATATTGAGTTGCTTGTAATCACAAATAAATACAAATACACATTTTTTTTTCGTTGAAATCCCAGGTTGTAGCTGCTTGTGCCATGCCAGTAATGAAGGGTTGGAATATCCTAACAAACTCAGAAAAATCCAAAAAAGCCAGGTACTTTATTGTTATTCAACGTAGTACCCTTTCATAAAGCAGAAAATTGCACATTTTGGTATTTAGACCTTCCCATAGATTAAGAATTTAATATCAAACTCTGAAGAAGTTGGTGTGCTCAGCTTCTAGGAGCAATAGAAGTGAGTACTACATAGTAGAGAAGGTCAAGTCAGGAGTTTATGGTATTGAGCTTTAGGATCAGCATTAAAAATCCTTCTTTAGTAACTTGCTCAACTTGTGATGAAGGGTGAATCTGGACTTACTAAGCTACTACTATACTATACTGGGATTGATTGTGTTTGTTTTTGTTTTGAATTAATGTGAGTATTTTCTGAGGACCATTGAGCAACTTTTGATCATTCGGTATTGTTAAAAGTTACAATTTTCTCTGTTTTTTGAAACGAGGTCTCACTATGTTGTCCAGGCTGGTCTTGAACTCCTGGCCTCAGGTGATCATCCTGCCTCAGCCTCCCTCCCATAGTTCTGGGATTTCAGACGTGAGCCACCAAACCTAACCAAAAATCATAATTTTCTATGTTCTCTAATGATACTTTATTCTAGGCTCCTCTAAGCATTTTCCAGATTGTGTGTTTAATACTACCAGAATGATACTTGGGAGGATCACTTGAGCCCAGGAGCTCGAGGCCAGCCTGGACAACATAGCAAGACCCCGTCTCTTAAAAAAAATATTACCACAATGATAGATAATTGGCATTTCTGATATTAAATGTAAAATTACTATTAATTGTATTAAAAAAATTCATCTATGAAGGTTGTTTAAATGGCCTATAGGTGGGCCTGGCACAGTGGCTCACGCCTGTAATTCTAGCACTTTGGGACGCCAGGGCGGGAGGATCACTTGAGGTCAGGAGTTCGAGACCAGCCTGACCAACATGATGAAACCCTGCCTCTACTAAAAATACAAAAATTAGCCAGGTGTGGTGGTGGGCATCTGTAATCCTAGATACTCGGGAGGCTGAGGCAAGAGAATCGCTTGAACCTGAGAGGTGGAGGCAGGAGGCTGCAGTGAGCCAAGATTGTGCCACTGCACTCCAGCCTGAGCAACAGAGCGAGACACCATCTCAAAAAAAATAAAATAAAGTCTATAGGTCATTTTGAGTGCCAGCAGTTAATGTCAGTGTGTGTGTATTTGAGAGTCATTTTATATGTTACAATTTTCATACAGGGAAGGTGTGATGGAGTTCTTATTAGCAAATCACCCATTGGACTGTCCTATTTGTGACCAGGGAGGTGAATGTGATCTGCAGGTATGTAGTAGAATTCTGTCAATCTTTTTGGTTGTCTCAGATTTTAATTTTATTAGCAGCATGAGATTGACTCTTTCATAATCTACTTAAGGACCAGTCCATGATGTTTGGAAATGATAGGAGCCGATTTTTAGAGGGGAAGCGTGCTGTGGAAGACAAGAACATTGGGCCACTGGTAAAGACCATCATGACAAGATGTATACAGTGTACTCGCTGCATCAGGTAACTTTTTTTCCTTTTTTTTCTATTATAGAATATAATTGTATACTTAATAGTCACAATTTGGTGAATAATAACATTGGAAAGAATGGCTCCTTTTTTTGGGTGGGAGAAGAGGGATGCTGTTTCTGATATATGAATAAAATAAGTTCACTTTCATTTAGTACCAACTTCAGGTGGATTTAAAAATTAAAATCTATAAGCATTTGCTTTCACTCATAACTTGGTGAGTTGTACACATATGATTTGTACAAGTTTCTGCCTGTGTGTTACACCTCAATTAAATGTAAACATTTCATTATTTTTTATTCTAGGACTGTGCTCACCTTTAAAAATGTACTCATTTCTTTTTAGTGTTTGGAAAATCATCTCTTTGTGATCATGAATAAGAAAGGAAATAATTTTGCTGGACTTGACCATTGATGACACATTTTTTATCTTGTAGGTTTGCAAGTGAGATTGCAGGAGTAGATGATTTGGGAACAACAGGCAGAGGAAATGATATGCAAGTTGGCACATACATTGAAAAGATGTTCATGTCTGAACTGTCTGGGAATATCATTGATATCTGCCCCGTAGGTGCCCTAACCTCTAAGCCCTATGCCTTTACTGCCCGGCCTTGGGAAACAAGGTATCTTTTATTTTATGACAATTTGTTTTTTTGTCCTTAATTTATTACTATTCAAAAAAATATTAAGGTTCATTTTCTTCCTGGGTTTCAGTTGTTTTGGTCTGTTGACTTCGTTTGTTTATGTAAAACCCTTTAAATAGAAGGTAAGTAGTTAGAATGGATTGAACCTGTGCAAATTAACTGTTGTTTTCTTGGAAATTAATTCTAAAATACTCAACCACAAAATTATTTTTTTCATGTGTTCTTCCAAGGAGTTTAATAGTGTTGACATTTTAAATGTATAGTCTCCCATGTTGTTGTTTATTAAGTTTTCAACTATGAGGAATGTCATTTAACCAGTTTCTGCTAATAGACATTTAGCTTGTATATTTCTTTATGATTACAAATCTGTAAAAAATATTGCTGTTTACAGATTTCTGTGTATATCTCTCATTCTCCTGATTAAACCAAGAAATGGAGTAGATAGATGCAAGAGGTGTGACTATTTTTAAGGTTCTTAAAACATAACAAATTATCATCCAATTTTAAACTTTATACTTTTCAACTCGGGATTTGGCTTTTTGTTTCTGTATAATTTCTGTGTCCTTACTGAGAATCTCTACTTGCTGATTCGTGGTTGTCATACATCCCCTTCAATTTTTAAATATGATTTTCTTTGGTTCTTTCAACATATTTTAATATTCTTGGTTTTATTTTTAAGTGAGGCTTCTTAGGAGTTCCCCTGTGTCTGCATAGTTTAGTAGTCAGGTATAATTGTACTTCAAACACCTTGATCTAATAAGAGTTATGTTCTTTGCCAATGGATCTGTTTGTGGATGGAGGAGCATATTCAAAGTTCAGGCTGTTTTCAAGTTTGCCCAGCTATTACTTTGCACTGGGCCCTTTGGGTCTCAGAGTTATCCAGGAGTTTATGAATAGGTTGAGCTTTCTCTGGTTTCACCTGCACATGTAGCAGCCTCTGCTAGGAATGCTTGCCGCAATTACCACTACAAACTTAGGCTAGTAAAATCTTGGCTATCCTCAGCTATGATGACCTCCAAAGTATCACCTCCACAAACAAGTTTGCCTAGTGCTCCAAATTAAGTGAGTTGTCTCCATCTGTACCAAAGAAGTTCTCATCTTCACAGCCTGCCCCGGCCTCGAAGAAATTCCATTTTGAGGGGGTGGGGAGGAGCATAGGAGGAGCACTGAGCCCAGCCACCAGTTTTTCAGTGCATAAAAGCTTCGCACATTGTATGTGTTTAGATTTCTAAACTGCTGAAATGGTGGGTTTTGTCATTTTTGGCCAGCTTTACTTTTGCTTTTCAGTGGGAAGGTTTTTTGAGCTCCTTAATCTCCCATAGACAGAAATCCTGCCCCTCTTGTTGAATCGTCCCAGATTTGGCTAGTTGGAGCCCCTTCAAACTAGCTTCTGTGTCAGATAATAGTTTTAAAGCCTTCCTTACTGTGCCAGGAATTTATGTGTTCAAATGTGGGTGTGCCGGGAGCAGTGGCTCACACCTATAATCCCAGCTTTTAGGAGGCCAAGGTGGGAGGATTGCTTGAGACCAGGAGTTCAAGACCAGCCTGGTCAACATAATGAGACACTGGCTCTACAAAAAATTTTTAAAATGTGGTGAGAGGATAGTTTGAGCCCAGGAGTTCTAGGCTGCAGCGAATTATGATCATGCCACTCTAGCCTGGGCAACAGACTGAGACCCCATGGCAAAAAAAAAGGTGGGGGGTTCTTTTATTTAATTGCAGTTCCTCTAAGCTTCATTTTTTAAAGTAATTCAGAAAGGGAATTAATTGTAAAAAAATTTTTTTGGTAAACCAGGTAACAGAAACTTTCTTTATTCCCAAAAGCACCATAGTAAACACCGTATGTGTTTCTCAGAAAGACAGAATCCATTGATGTAATGGATGCGGTTGGAAGTAATATTGTGGTTAGCACAAGAACTGGAGAAGTGATGAGGATTTTGCCACGTATGCATGAGGACATCAATGAAGAGTGGATCTCTGATAAAACCAGGTATATGCTATATTGTTTTCCTTAACTTTTACAGTTTATTTAAAGGAAATTTTATAATAATTTTAAAGAATTATCTTTTATATTTGCAAATTAGTTACTGAATATAGACTACTGGAATCTGAGTTGCTTATATAATGTGATACTGACTTTAATAGTCCTAGGTCAATCCCTGGATATTGTATTTACTTTGAGAAAGATATTTTTTCCTCCCACATGGAGAAATTCAAGTAGATTGATACATTCTCAACTTATTTCAGTTTGTTCATTAGAGAAAAGAAGCTAGGCTGGGCGCAGTGACTCACACCTGTAATCCCAGCACTTTGGAAGGCCGAGGTGGGATGATTGCTTGAAAAAGAAGCTAAATAGAAGAGTTTGCACAATATAATTTTGATAAAATATTTAGAGATACTCATGTTTTGTAAATAAAAATGATTTGCCTTTTTTAGCTGTCAGATTTTTTTGTGTTGTAATTTTAAGATTGTTCAGTTAGCTGAAAGTATAAGAAATCAAACTTTTTTTTGTATGATTTAAGGGAAGAAATCAAACTTTCAGATGGTATTTTAGTTTTAGGTGAAGTTCATAAAATCTATTAGTTCATCTCTAAAAATATCTGGAATAATTACTTGTATCTAGGTGTTTAGATATTTGACACTTTAACCAGTACTGTATTTAAATAACATTTCTTGTTGATTTAACTTGAAAATTATAGTTACTTCTTTAGCAAGATTCCACAATGGTGTAATTTCTGTTTTCTAGATTTGCCTATGATGGGCTAAAACGTCAAAGACTTACCGAGCCAATGGTCAGAAATGAAAAAGGGCTTTTAACCTATACTTCTTGGGAGGATGCGCTCTCTCGTGTAGCTGGAATGGTAAAATTTGAAATAAATAGTGTTAAATAGTGTTTGTGATTATCAAGAAACATCTTTGCCATGAAGAGGGGGGATGTATATTTCTTCCCTTTTTTACTTTTACCAAGATTATGATTTAATCTCCTTCCATTTTACAGATATCTACTGAGGACATATGCTAGATATTATGCTAGATTAAGGGATATAAAGACCACAGACACATCATTCCTGCATCCTACAATCTTGTAGTAGAGAAAGTTGCACAATTCAGCAATTATTATATGCAACTATGAGTAATTATATAAGGAGTAATATGAGTGAGAGCACGTAGGAGGAATGCCTAACTAGGACAGGCATATCAAGATGCCTTCCTTGGAGGTTGCAGTGAGCCGAGATCACACCACTGCACTCCAGTCTGGGTGACACAGCGAGACTCCATCTCAAAAAAAAAAAGCTGCCTTCCTACAGAAGGTGATTCTTAAAGAAGAATCTGAGAATGAATATGAGCTTGCCAGAGCACAAGTGGAGGGAATAGTTTTCTTGTTAGAGAAAGACAAAGCACTAGAGGGAAAGGCAGATACTTCAGAGGAGGTCGCATTTAAGGTAACTATAGTTCCACTTCATTCTCCAGACCTCATTTTGAAGTGCCTTTGTTCCTAAATATAAAACAGCTTCCTTCCAAGCTGATGTTATTAGCTGTGGCCCCACATAACACCTCTGCAGCTTTTCACTTTTAGATTAATTAATAATTGTTGTACAACTTTTTTTGTGTTTTTGAGATGGAGGTTTGCTGTTGTCGCCCAGGCTGGAGTGCGGTGGCGCGATCTCGATCTCGGATCACTGCAGCCTCTGCCTCCTTGGTTCAAGCAGTTCTCCTGCCTCAGCCTCCCGAGCAGCTGGGGATACAGGCGTATGCCACCATGCCCAGCTGATTTTTGTATTATTAGTAGAGATGGGATTTCACCGTGTTGGCTAGGCTGATCTTAAAGTCCTGACTGCAGGTGATCCGCCCACTTCGGCCTCCCAAAGTACTGGGATTACAGGCATGAGCCACTGTGCCTGGGCATGTTGTAAAACTTTTAATCAGAAGTCTGTTAACTTTTTTTGTACTTGAAAACAAGTACTGTTTTATTTTCTGAACATTTCATTGTGGTCTTTGCTGCGTGTAGGTTTCTTGGTGATGCCCTTTTCATCTGTTTCTAGTTGCAGACTTTTCAAGGCAAAGATGTGGCAGCAATTGCAGGTGGCTTGGTGGATGCTGAAGCCCTAGTAGCTCTCAAAGATTTGCTTAATAGAGTGGACTCTGACACCTTATGCACTGAAGAGGTCTTCCCCACTGCAGGAGCTGGGTGAGAAATATGAAGCCAGGATCTAGGCTTTCCTTTCTTTTTTTAGTTACAAGTTATGTATAAAATGTGACAACCTGGATTCTCCAACATATCCCCCAGTTTATTTTCATATGTAGACCAAGATGAAACCAGAAGTTGTAGGAAATAGAGGAATCCACTTATCACTAAGTATCTCAGGCACAGTGGCTCACGCCTGTAATCCCAGCACTCTGCAGGCCAAGGCAGGCAGATCGCCTGAGTGCAGGAGTTCGAGACCAGCCTGGCCAGCATGGCGAAACCCCGTCTCTACTAAAAATACAAAAAAATTAGCCGGACGTGCTGGTGTGCGCCTGTAATTCCAGCTACTTGGGAGGCTGAGGCAGGAGAATTGCTTGAACCTGGGAGGTGGAGGTTGCAGTGAGCCAGGATCACGCCACTGCATTCCAGCATGGGTGACAGAGTGAGACTCTATCTGAGAAAAAAAATAAGTATCTGAAATGTTCATTTAATTTAGAAATACTTAATAAAATTTTTTGTTTGAGAAGGCAATGGGTTTGATGATAGGAGAATATTTCATGGATTCTCTGTATGTCTTAATTTTAAAGTAAATTTGCATTTTATATATTGTATTTCTAGTACAGATTTGCGTTCCAATTATCTTCTTAATACTACAATTGCTGGTGTGGAAGAGGCAGATGTTGTTCTTCTGGTTGGTACAAATCCACGTTTTGAGGCACCACTGTTTAATGCTAGAATTCGAAAGAGGTTGGTAATAGTATTTATTCAAGGTTTAAAAATATTTATGTAATTTTTTTTTTATATGTGAAAAATGACATCTTCCTAATAGTGTTAGTGGTAGTGAGACTCCAAAAGATAACTGGAAGACAATTTTTTTTTTTTTTTTTTGGTGGGACGGAGTCTCACTCTGTCACCCAGGCTGGAGTGCAGTGGCAGGATCTCGGCTCTGCAAGCTCCGCCTCGAGATGGGGTTTCACCATGTTAGCCAGGATGGTCTCGATTTCCTGACCTCGTGATCCGCCCGCCTCAACCTCCCAAAGTGCTGGGATTTCAGGTGTGAGCCACTGCACCGAGCCTTTTTTTTTTTTTTTTTTAATTTTTTAGATTTTTAAAATAATTTTTTTATTTTTATTTTTTATTTTTTTGTCTTTGAGACAGAGTCTCGCTCTGTCGCCCAGGCTGGATTGCAGTGGTGCGATCTTGGCTCACTTCAAGCTCTGCCTCCCGGGTTCACGCCATTCTCCTGCCTCAGCCTCCCGAGTAGCTGGGACTACAGGCGCCCGCCACTGCACCCAGCTTATTTTTTGTATTTTTAGTAGAGACGGGGTTTCACCATGGTCTCGATCTCCTGACCTTGTGATCCACCAGCCTCAGCCTCCCAAAGTGCTGGGATTACAGGTGTGAGCCACCGCGCCCAGCCTTTTTAATTTTTTAGACATGGAGCGTTGCCATGTTGCCAGGCTAGTCTCGAACTCCTGGGTTCAGGCCATCCTCCCGCCTGGGCCTCCCAAAGTACTGGGATTACAGGCGTGAACTGCGACGCCCAGTTGCAACAATTTCCAATAGGTCCGTTTTCTCCTCTCCTTGCCAGTCTTTTAAATTTACTTTATTAGCTTTTTATTTTGAAATAATTCAAGATGCTTGAAATGGTCTTTGTATACCGTTTTGTATATTGTTCACATAGATTAACTGATGTTAACATCTTACCATATTTGTATTATGATTCTCAGTGTGTGTGTGTATATATATAGTGTATATGTGTGTGTATATATATACACTACATATATATGTGTGTGTGAATCTAATTTTCTGAATCATTTGGAAGTTTCTGGTGGACATGGTGCCCTTTTATACCTAAATTCTCAGCGTGGATTTCCTGAGAACAAGGAGCATTCTCTTAAATAATGAAGAAATTTAGGCTGGGCGTGGTGGCTCATGCTTGTAGTCCCAGTACTTTGGGAGGCTGAGGCAGGTGGATCACCTGAGGTCAGGAGTTTGAGACCAGCCTGACCAACATGGAGAAACCCACCTCTACTAAAAATACAAAATTAGCCGGGCATGGTGGCGCATGCCTGTAATCCCAGCTACTTGGGAGGCTGAGGCAGAAGAATCGCTTGAACCTGGGAAGTGAAGGTTGTGGTGAGCCAAGATCACGCCACTGTACTCCAGCCTGGGCAACAAGAGCAACACTCCATCTCAAAAAAAAGAAATTTAGTTTTTTTGGTTTCTGAGATCTCAGTCTTGGGTCACTGCATCCTCTGCCTCCTGGGTTCAAGCAATTCTCCTGCCTCAGCTGCCCGAGTAGCTGGGAATACAGGCATATGCCATCACATCCAGCTAGTTTTTGTATTAGGGGTCTTGCTCTGCCACACAGGCTAAGGTATATTAGCATGATCACACCTCACTGCAGCCTTGACCTCCTGGGCTCAAATGATGCTCCCACCACAACCTCCTGAGTAGCTGGGACTGCAGGCATGCACCACCATGCCCAGCTAAGTTTTTAAAATACCTTTTGTAGAGACGGGATCTCCCTATGTTGCCCAGGCTGGTCTTGAACTCCTGAGCTCAAGTGTTCCTCCTGCCTTGGCCTCTGAAAGTGCTGGGAGTAATAGACATAAGCCACTGCATCCAGCCAGAAATTTAGTTTTGATACAATATTATTTCATAAGCCTACGTTTATATTTAAATTTCATTGATTTTTTTTCATAATTTCTTTTATAGCAATTTTTTTGTTTCCTCAGGATCCATTCTGGAGTCATACATTACAATTAGTTTCATGACTCTTCTGGTCCCTTTTTTGACTTTTTTTTTTTTTTTTTAAGAACACAAGCCAGTTATTTTCTAGCATGCTTTCTGTCTTTTAAATTTACATCTTAGAGATTTATAAAGAGGGTAACCATATAGTTTATTGTCTAAACTACGGGAGTGAAAGAGGGAATTAATAATTACATCAGGATAACGGGGAAAAAAAGCATTATCTCAGACAAACCAGACTATATAGTCATTGCACTTATGACTTTTTGGAGGAACTGGAGCCATAGTTCCCTGCTGTGGAGAATAAATGTCAATAACACGGTATATTTTCATGAATTATGAAAATGTTTAAATATCCTTAATGGATAATTAAGAGATAATTGACCCTGCCATGTAAATACTGCAAAATAAAAATTACAGATTAATTCTAAAATTAAAATTTTTTTAGGCCGGGCACAGTGGCTCATGCTTATAATCCCAGCACTCTGGGAGGCTGAGGCGGGTGGATCACCTGAGGTCAGGAGTTCAAGACCAGTCTGGCCAACATGGTGAAAGCCTGCCTTCTACTAAAAATACAAAAATTAGCTGGGCGTAGAGGCAGGCGCCTGTAATCCCAGCTACTCAGGAGGGTGAGGCAGGAAAATTGCTGGAACCCGGGAGGTGGAGCTTGCAGTGAGGCGAGATTGTGCCACAGCACTCCAGCCTAGGTGACAGAGTGAGACTCTCTCTCAAAAATAAATAAATTAATAAATAAATAACTTTTATAGCTGGCTTACTAGCATTTCTTTCTTTCTTTTTTTTTAAATTTTTTATTTTGAGGTGGAGTTTTGCTCTTGTTGCCCAGGCTGGAGTGCAGTGACCCGATCTCAGCTCGCTGCAACCTCTACCTCCTGGGTTCAAGCGATTCTCCTGCCTCAGCCTCCCAAGTAGCTGGGACTACAGGCATGCGCTACCATGTCCAGCTAATACTGTATTTTTAGAACAGATGGGGTTTCACCATGTTGGTCAGGCTGGTTTCAAACTCCTGACCTCAAGTAATACACCTGCCTTAGCCTCCTAAAGTGTTGGGATTTACAGGTGTGAGCCACTGCGCCTGGTCTGGATAGCATTTCTACACAGCAAATTAATTCACTGAATTGCCTTGGCATGCCTTTTTGCAACACTGTTTTGAAAGGTACGTAGTAAATCATATCTGTTAAATGTGTTGTCTGTGCTTTTAACATTTTGTAATAGTAAATAGATGTATCACTTAGGATTGATGAGACCAGTAACTGCTTAGCTTAGTTATTTACTTCTTAAAATGTTGTTTTTATTTCAGCTGGCTGCATAATGACTTAAAAGTGGCCCTTATAGGCAGTCCAGTGGACCTCACTTACACATATGACCACCTGGGAGACTCCCCCAAAATTCTTCAAGACATTGCTTCGGGAAGCCATCCATTTAGCCAGGTGCTCTCAACTTATGTGTATCTACTCTTGTTGATTTTTAATTATTATTATTTAAACTTAACTGTTTTTGTAATAATCCTATGTAAGTGTTAAAACTTACACCAGGTTGGGCGCGGTGGCTCACGCCTGTAATCCCAGCACTTTGGGAGTCCAAGGCAGGTGGATCACCTGAGGTCAGGAGTTCAAGACCAGACTGGGCAACACGGTGAAACCCTGTCTCTACTAAAATACAAACCAAAGTTAGCGTGCGCCTGTAGTATCAGCTACTTGGGAGGCTGAAGCAGGAGAATTGCTTGAAGCAGGAGAATTGCTTGAACCCAGGAAGCAGAGGTTGCAGTGAGCCAAGATTGTGCCACTGCACTCCAGCCTGGGCAACAGAGCGAGACTCTGTCCCACCCCCAAAAAAACTTACACCAATACAGAAAAGAACATGAGGAAGAAAGTAAAACATTACCTAAAATTCCACCACCCCAAAACAGGTATTGATAAAACATCATAATCATCTCTCCATTTATATAGAGAGCAAAGCAAGATGGATGAATAGTCAAACAAAAATGAGATCATACTGTACATGCAGTTTTTATTTACCAGAGTTTAATTTTCTTGAAATTATCTGAAAAGAAATCAAAGTAAAACTGAAAGAATTGCACTTTTAACTTCATTTAAATCTTTCTTTATTACAAAAGGAGTTATTCCTTAAAATTTTACCAGTCCTTCTATTTTCGTTTCTGAGGTACATGTTTTTTTCATTTGAGTTCTTTCTTTAATTCATTTTGTTGTTGGCTTTATTGTTTTGCTTTTCCCCAAAGGTGGCTCATGGGTGCCTGTATTCCTTGAGTGCTTGCTTGCTTGAGAATGTCTATTCCTGAAGAGACAGCTTGTCAGGATGTGAAATTCCAGGGTCAGACTTTTTTTTCCCCCCTTTCTGAGCTTTATAGACACTGCCTTTTGTTAGTGAAGAAGCATGTAAACTTTATTCCCCCGCCCCGCCCCAAACCCTGTCCTGATTATCTTTTTTTTTTTTCCTTGGCGGGGAGACAAAGTCTCGCTCTGTCACCCAGGCTGGAGTGCAGTGGCACGATCTTGGCTCATTGCAACCTCCGCCTCCCGGGTTCATTCTCCTGCCTTAGCCTCCTGAGTAGCTGGGACTACAGGCACGCACCACCACACCTGGCTAATTTTTGTATTTTTAGTAGAGACGGGGTTTCACCATATTGGCCAGGCTGGTCTCCAACTCCTGACTTTGTGGTCCACCCGCCTTGGCCTCCCAAAGTGCTGGGATTCTGATTATCATTCTTGAAATTCAGTAACTTCACCAAAATATGTCTTAAAGGTGAAGACATCACTATAAGACTATAGGACAGAATGTACTTTCAGTCTAAAGATACAAGGTTCTCTTTATTTTAGAATATATGTGTGGTGGTGGAGGTGATTAAAAAACTAAGGAGTTGGCCGGGCATGGTGGCTCACATCTGTAATCCCAGCACTTTGGGAGGCTGAGGTGGGTGGATCACCTGAGGTCGGGAGTTTGAGACCAGCCTGAACAACATGGAGAAACTCCGTCTCTATTAAAAATACATAATTAGCTGGGCATGGTGGTGCATGCATAATCCCAGCTACTCGGGAGGCTGAGGCAGGAGAATCGCTTGAACCTGAGAGGTGGAGGTTGTGGTGAGCCAAGATTGCACCATTGCACTCCAACCTGGGCAACAGGAGTGAAACTCTGTCTCAAAAAAAAAGAAAAAAAAAAAGGAAAGAAACTAAGGAATTTCCGGCCAGGTGCTGTGGCTCACACCTGTAATCCCAGCACTTTGGGAAGCCAAGGTGTGTGAATCACCTGAGGTCAGGAGTTCGAGACCAGCCTGGCCAACATGGTTAAACCCCGTCTCTACTAAAAATACAAAAATTAGCTGGGTGTGGTAATGGGCACCTGTAATCCCAGCTACTTGGGAGGCTGAGGCTGGAGAATCGCTTGAACCCAGAAGACGGAGGTTGCAGTGAGCTCAGATCATGCCACTCACTCCAGCCTGGGCGACAGAGCGAGACTCCGTCTCAAAAAAAAAAAACAAAAACAAAAACCAACAACTAAAAACTAAGGAGTTTCTGTTTGTCACACAAGGGGGTCTGGAGGTAGGCACATTGAAAGCTGATGCAGGCTGGGTGCGGTGGCTCATGCCTGTAATTCCAGTACTTTGGGAGGCTGAGGCGGGCGGATCACAAGGTCAGGAGTTTGAGACCAGCCTGACCACCATGGTGAAACCCCGCTTCTGCTTAAAAAAAAAAACAAAAAAAACAAAAATCAGCTGGTTGTAGTGGCCTGTAATCCCAGCTACTTGGGAGGCTGGGGCAAGAGAATCACTTGAACCCAGGAGGCAGAGGTTGCAGTGAGCTGAGATTGCGCCATTGGACTCCAGCCTGGGTGACAGAGTGAGACTCCATCTCAAAAAAACAAAAAGAAGAAAGAAAGAAAAAAAAAAGCTGATGCAGTTGTCCAAGCATATCATCAAAGAGAGCCTGCATTCCTGCTTTGCTGTCGTCAGTGCATTTGCTTGCTCACATGTGATTGTGTGTGTCCTTCTCCTTGTGGTTCCAAGATGGTTGCTTCACTTACAGTCTCAGGTGTAGGGAAGAAGGTGATGTGCAAGAGGATGAAGTAGCAAAGCACAACTTGTTTATTTTGAATAGAAAAAAAATTATGATTAAAAGATCAAAAATATTAAAAAATATTCAGTGAAAAGTCTTCCTTTCTCCTCTCTAATTCCCATCCCCATGTGATAGGTGACTACTATTTTCAGAGAACGTTTTCTTTTCTTTTTTTCTTTTTTCTTTTTTTTTGAGACAGAGTCTTGCTGGGTCCCCAGGCTGGAGTGCAGTACGGTGGCATGATCTCGGCTCACTGCAACCTCAGTCTGCCAGGTTCAAGTGATTCTTGCCTCAGCCTCCCGAGTACCTGGGACTACAGGCGCATGCCACCATGCCCAGCTAATTTTTTTATTTTTAGTAGAGACAGGGTTTCACCATGTTGGCCAGGATGGTCTCAATCTCCTGACCTCGTGATCTGCCCGTGTCGGCCTCCCAAAGTACTGGGATTACAGGCGTGAGCCACTGTGCCTGGCCTGAGAACGTTTTGTTCTATAATAGATTTAAATACATTTTTCATTAATTCTGTTACCTTCATTAAGAACTCTTGATGTGGTGGCTCACACCTGTAATCCCAGCACTTTGGGAAGCCAGTGCAGGCAAATCACCTGAGGTCAGGAGCAAGACCAGCCTGGGCAAAATGGTGAAACCCTATCTCTACTAAAAAATACAAAAAAAAAAACCAATTTGCTTGGCATGGTGGCGTGTGCCAGTAATCTCAGCTACTTGGGAGGCTGAGGCAAGATAATAGCTTGAACCTGGGAGGTGGAGGTTACAGTGAGCCGAGATCATGCCACTGCACTCCAGCCTGGGCAACAGAGTAAGACCCTGTCTCAAAAGAAAAAGAAACAACTCTTGACAATGCAGTTGTCGAATCTTCTCTTCTATATAATATATTTTTAAGGTCTCACTCTGTTGCCCAGGCTGCAGTGCAATGGCAGAATTGTAGCTGACTGTAGCCTCAAACTCCTGGGCTTAAGCAGTCCTCCCACCTAAGCGTCCCCTGTAGCTGGGTCTGCAGGCATACACCACCATGCCCAGCTAATTTTTATATTTTTTTGTATAGATGGGGCTCATTGTGATGCCCAGTCTGGCCTCAAACTCCTGGCCTCAAGCAATTCTCCCACCTCAGCCTTCTAAAGTGTTGGGATTACAAGCATGAGCCAACCTTGCCTGGTTTTTCATATCTGTGTTTTTTTCCTTTTTCCATTTGTTTTGTATCCTGTACCCTGGCTTTCCTGTCCTTGTATTTAATCATGTTTTCTTTCTTTTCTTTCTTTTTTTTTTGTTTTTGAGACGGTCTGGCTCTGTCACCCATGCTGGAGTGCAATGGTGCTGTCTTGGCTCACTGCAGCCACCACTGGGACCACAGGTGCACACCACCATGCCTGGCCAATTTTTTGTAGAGACGAGGTTTTGCCACGTTGCCCAGGCTGTACTTGAACCCGTGGGCTCAAGTCATCCACCCACTTCGGCCTCCCAGAGTGTTGCGATTACAGGCCTGAGCCACTGCACCTGGCCTGTTTAGTTTTTTATTGTTTCTGGAATGGTATTTATTACTTGTTTGTCTTCCAGTTCTATCCTGAATTCAATGATGAAAATCTCCTTACTATATAATACTCTACAGTGTTGCTTCTTTGAGTTTTTAAGTGAGAAAGAGTGTGTTGTTTTTCATTGTCTTTGAGACTATTAAAAACTATTTCTCTCAACTATTCACATTTCCTTGGCAAATTCCTCTTGTGATTAATGTATTCCTCTTTATAATATCTCAGCATAATTTCCATGCTGATTCTTTGATTGTGGCCAGCTATTTATTGAAGAATGACACAAAGGATGGGTGGGAGAATGAGACGTGTATTCTATAACTTTACTCATTTTGTTTTGTTTTGTTTTTGAGACAGAGTCTCACTCTGTTGCCCAGGCGGAGTGCAGTGGCACAATCTTGGCCCACTGCAACCTCCGCCTCCCAGGTTCAAGCAATTCTCGTGCCTCAGCCTCCTGTGTAGCTGGGGCTACAGGTATATACCACCGCGCCTGGTTAATTTTTTTGTATTTTTAGTAGAAACGGGGTTTCGCCGTGTTGGCCAGGCTGGTCTCGAACTCCTGTCCTCAAGTGATCCACCCACCTCAGCCTTGCAAAGTGTTGGGATTACAGGCGTGAGCCACCGCGCCCGGCCTATAACTTTACATCTTATTTGCCCATCTTCTGTGAAATCTGTAGTTTCCTTTACTCTTGGGATGCATTCTTCCAGTTTTTGTCATTTAGAGTTACTATGGTTTAAAACAAAGCCTTAAAATTGTAGGTATTTAACATTGTGATCTGGTGATCATTGCTTTCCCTGCCTCCTCCTCCCTATCTGTGGCATGGTAAGTAGATGGGAGATAGTAGACATGATACTTAAGCATAGTTTTTCCTATTCTTTAATTACCATCTGAATCTCTGGAGAGAAGTTCCCCAATTTTTCTGGGACCTGCCCATAGTTATTCTGACCACAGGATAATTTGCTAGGCTTTTTATTCTGAATAATCACTTCTAGAAAACGTGTCTTAGCTGATACTCAGGCATATTTCACAGTAGCATTGGCAAGATGCTTTGGATTAAACTAAATCTGGTTGTATATGTGTGTCTATATGTTGGGCTAACAAATTGAAGACATTCATGTTATACCTAAGACTTGCGACAACCTATATTATAGAGGCAAATATGGTTCGATGTTCAGCTTACTTGTAATATTTTAAAATCAAAGTTGTTTTTTTTTTTTAAATAGGTCCTAAAGGAAGCTAAAAAACCAATGGTGGTTTTAGGCAGTTCTGCACTCCAAAGAAATGATGGAGCAGCAATTCTTGCAGCTGTTTCTAGCATTGCACAAAAGATTCGGATGACTAGTGGTGTTACTGGTGATTGGAAAGTTATGAATATCCTTCATAGGTTTGTTGAGTAATTGCTTTATATACTATAAATTCAAGTAATGTTGTGTATATGTATGTGTTCCTGATACACTGTTAAATTTAATTTACAAACATCATTTAGCAACATTATCCCAGTTACACATGTGAAATATAGACCTTTACTCTGTGTGAGAAGAGCCCGAGATGATAAGGAATATTAAAAATATTTGAAATAACAGTGAGTGTTGAGAAAAAAAGTGAAGTACTATAAAAATTGTTATATTAGTTATACCTTGGTTCAAAAATTGCAACAAGTTCTTTAATTAAATGATAAAAATGTAAGCTAATATGAGAATTCAGCTAAAGGATTTCTTTCTTTTTTTTTCTTTTTAATTATTTGGCTTTTTGTTTTGAGACAGGGTCTCAGTGCAGTGGCGTGATCATAGTCCACTGCAGCCCTGACTTCCTGAGCTCCAGCGATCCTCCCACCCCTGCCTCCCAAGTATTAAATGGCTGAAGCTACAGGCGCATGCCACATGCCCAGCTAATTTTTTGTTTTTGTAGAGATAAAGTCTCACTATATTGCCCAGGTTGATCTCAAACTCCTGGGCTCAGGCGATACTTCTGCCTCAGCCTCCCAAACTGCTGGGATTATAAGCGTGAGCCACTGCACCTAGCCTTTATTTCAAACCATATCAATAATGCAGGTTTAATTTAGGTAAGTTGAAAAGAGACAGATATGTGCAGAAATGGAACTGATCCTTATTCTACAATGTGTAGGTAATTATTACTATTTTCATGCATTTTCTTCTAGTTTTTTTTTACCCTGCGTAATATTTTATTTTATTTTTTCGAGACCAGAGTCTCACTCTGTTGCCCAGTCTGAAGTACAGTGGCACGATCTTGGCTCACTGCAGCCTCCCCCTCCCAGGTTCAAGCGATGCTCCTGCCTCAGCCTCCCGAGTAAGCTGGGACTATTGGCATGTGCCAGCACACCTGGCTAATTTTTTTATTTTTTTATTATTATTATTATTATTTTTGAGATGAAGTATTGCTCTGTCACCCAGGCTGGAGTACAATGGCACGATCTCGACTCACTGCAACCTCCATCCCTGAAGTTCAAGCAATTCTCCTGCCTCAGCCTCCTGAGTAGCTGGGACTACAGGCGCGTGCCACTATGCCAGGCTAATTTTTTGTATTTTTAGTAGAGACTGGGTTTCACTGTGTTAGCCAGGATGGTCTCGATCTCCTGACCTCAGGCGATCTGCCCACCTCAGCCTCCCAAAGTGCTGGGATTACAGGTGTGAGCCACCACGCCCAGCCTAATTTTTTTGTTTTTAGTAGAGATGGGATTTCACCATGTTCGCCAGGCTGGTCTCAAACTCCTGACCTCAGGTGATCTGCCACCCTCGGCCTCCCAAAGTGCTGGGATTACAGATATGAGCCACTTCACCTCACAGCTGTGTAATATTTTTTAGTTACATAGGTGAAATTACACTGTGAATACAATTTTGTGTCCTGGTTTCAATAGGTTTTCATTGCCAAATGAGAATTTCCTACTATGGTCAGAAATTTTTTTCTAGAAATTGTTTGTAAATAAAAACGTTAATGGCTAATTGATATCATGAATATACTATAAATTTTTTTAGCCATTTTCTTCATTTTAACATGTATGTTGATGGTAGTTTTTAACTTCTTAAATAATACAGTGATTCACAGATACCTTTGCACTTGAAATTATCTTCTTAGGATATATTTCTAAAAGTAGAACTATTGGGGCACACAGGATAACCATTTCTGAGCCTTTCGAAGCATGCTTCCAACTTGTTTTAGGTCCTCAGAATGGCTACTATTTCTAGATAGTTAACAAATACCAAGCTAAACCAAAACAACAACCCTGCTATTCAAAGTATATTTATTCCAGACCTCTTCTTTAAAAGATTATTTTGTGCTTATAAGAGTAATATGTATTCGTAGAAAAAATTTCTATAAGGTTTTGGTTTTCTTATTATGGTTTTTGCTGAATTACAGTTTAATGAGTGGTTTTCAATTTCTCCCTTTTCATTTTTGAAATAATCTGATTTTTCTTCTTTGAATATGTATGGCTTATCATGTTTTATGTCTTACTTTATTGAATAAGAATCAGACTTAAAGCAATTACAGTTGGCATAAAATTTCTAGAATTATTTCATTCAATACTATGTCATGGAGAGACAGAGCGTCCTAAGAATCTGACATTTCTTTGGTTGCCATTCTCAAAACAGTAAAAGACTGCTGTTTCTGGTTTTAGCATCTATTTTAAATGGGTAAGAATGGGATTTTTTGGCCAGGTGTGGTGGCTCACACCTGTAATCCCAGCACTTTGGGAGGCCAAGGCAGGTGGATCACCTGAGGTCAAGAGTTCAAGACCAGCCTGGCCAACATGGTGAAACCCCATCTCTACTGAAAATACAAAAATTAGACGGGTATGGTGGCATGTGCCTGTAGTCCCAGCTACTTGGGAGGCTGAAGAAGGAGAATCGCTTGAATCCAGGAGGCAGAGGTTACAGTGAGCCGAGATCACGCCACTGCACTCCAGCCTGGGCGACAAAGTGAGACTCTATCACAAAGAAAAAAATAAAATAAAATAAAATGGGTTTTTTGACATTGTTGAAAGGAAATTATTCCAAAAATCACATTTAATTTTTTACATTGAAAATACTGCAGTTATGGTAAAATTCCATAATTGCTTTGCAGGATTGCAAGTCAAGTAGCTGCTTTGGACCTTGGCTATAAGCCTGGGGTGGAAGCAATTCGGAAGAACCCTCCCAAGGTGCTGTTTCTCCTGGGAGCAGATGGAGGTTGTATCACACGACAGGATTTGCCAAAGGATTGTTTCATTATTTATCAAGGTAAGTATCACCTGTGACACCAGAAACAAAAGAGAGTAGTACATTATGTATGTTAGAAACCATTTAGTAATATATTTAGTGAACTGAATGTTTTCCATTTGAGAATTTTGCCTCCCCCACTCCTCCTCCTTTTTTTTTTAAACAAGCCACAAGTGTTATTAGTTACATAATTGATACTGCTTTTAAGAATTATTACCAGCCGGGTGCGGTGGCTCACACCTGTAATCCCAGCACTTTGGGAGGCCAGTGCGGGTGGATCACCTGAGGTCAGGAGTTCAAGACCAGCCTGACCAACATGGTAAAACCCTGTCTCTACTAAAAACATAAAAATTAGCCGAGCATGGTGGCGGGCGCCTGTAATCCCAGCTACTCGGGAGGCTAAGACAGGAGAATCACTTGAACCCGGGAGGCAGAGGTTGCAGTGAGCCAAGATCATGCCATTGTACTCCAGCCTAGGCAATAAGAGTGAAATTCCCTCTCAAAAAAAAAAAAAAAAAAGTTAAACCAAAATATATGAACTAAATCCTGTTCCTTGGGTGCCATGGCTCATGCTGTAATCCCACCACTTTGAGAGGCTGAGGCAGGAGGATTTGTTGAGCCTAGGAGTTCTAGACCAGTCTGGGCAACATAGGGAGACCCTGTTTCTACAAAAAATTTAAAAATTAGCTAGGCGTGTTGCTGCATGTCTGTGATCCCAGCTACTTAGGAGGCTGAGGTGGGAGGATCACTTGAGTTCAGGAGGTTGAGGCTGCAATGAGCCATGATCACGCCACTGCACTCCAGCCTGGGTGACAGAGCAATAAAAAATGTTATTTTTGATAAAATTAAAAACAAAATAAACTAAAATCCTGTTTTTAGTCCTTTAAGAAATAATCATTGATGACAGTTTTGATATGCGTACTTCATAACATCTTCATACGCATATACAAATGTGCACAAATTACATTAAACTATATATTATTCTACGACTTTCTTACACTTGATTCAGATGTTTCTAAAGGTCTTCTTTTCTGAATAACTTTTTTCTTCTGCCAGTTGTTATTAATGGGTGGCAGTGTTTCCAAATTTTTCTGTAATTTTTCGTTTATGCCTTTTTCAGTATTACTGTCATATTCCTGTCTTTGCATCCTCCCCCATTTCAGTCTACTTTACCAAATTTCACAAACTGGTACATCTGAGCAGTTCTACTTTGCAAGCATTTCTACTTTGTAAGCATCAGTATACTTACTTGCCTATTTTATATGTGTGTATTATATTATACATATTTGTATTTGCATAAAATAGTCTGAGAAGATACTTTTTTTTCTTTAAAAAAAATTTTTTTTTTGAGATAGAGTCTCACTCTGTCACCCAGGCTGGAGTGCAGTGGTGTGATCTCGGCTCACTGCAGCCCCTGCCTCACGGGTTCAAACGATTCTCATGCCTCAGCCCTCTTGAGTAGCTGGGATTACAGGCACACACCACCACATTGGGCTAATTTTTTTGTATTTTTAGTAGAGATGCAGTTTTGCCATGTTGGCCAGGCTGGACACAAACTCCTGGCCTCAAGTCATCTGTCCACCTTGGCCTCCCAAAGTGCTGGGATCACAGGCATGAGCCACCGCACCTGGTCCCCAAATGCTTTAACAATAATTTTCTTTGGGGCCGGGCGCGATGGCTCATGCCTGTAATCCCAGCACTTTGGGAGGCCGAGGCGGGCGGATCACAAGGTCAGGAGATCAAGACCATCCTGGCTAAACACGGTGAAACCCTGTCTCTACTAAAAATACAAAAAATTAGCTGAGTGTGGTAGCGGGCACCTGTAGTCCCAGCTACTTGGGAGGCTGAGACAGGAGAATGGCATGAACCCAGGAGGCAGAGCTTGCTGTGAGCCAAGATTGCACCACTGCACTCCAGCCTGGGCGACAGAGCGAGACTCCATCTCAAAAAAATAATAATAATTTTCTTTGGGAAGGGAGTTGAATTAGGGGTGAGGTGGGCTTTAATTTTTGTTACTTCACTACTGTTTCATTTTAGTTTTAAAAACTTTTGTGACTTTACAAAATGGGATTTAAAATGATATATACTATCTTCATGTACAGTAGAAAATCAGTTTTTAATAAAATTTTGGTTTACCATTTTCCATCTTTGTGCAGGACATCATGGTGATGTTGGGGCTCCCATAGCTGATGTTATTCTCCCAGGAGCTGCTTACACAGAGAAGTCTGCTACATATGTCAACACTGAGGGTAGAGCGCAGCAGACTAAGGTAGCAGTGACACCTCCTGGCTTGGCAAGAGAAGACTGGAAAATTATAAGAGCACTCTCTGAGGTATAATTTCTGAGTCATTTCTTAGTGATGCTACTAAAGGCATATTTGATATTTTAGCCTGTTAGAATGATTTTCAAAGTCAAGGAAGATGCCAATCTGAAATGCAGAGATGATTTGAATAATTTCTATAGAAAACATGTATTCAGAAACAGGAATTCAAGGTTATAGTGAGCTCTCATTGCACCGCTGCACTCCAGCCTGAGGGACAGAGCAAGACCCTGTCTCTTAAAAAATAAAGGAACTTGAAATTGGTGCTTTTATTTCATTTTATTTATTTTTGAGACAGAGTTTTTCTCTGTTGCCCAGGCTGGAGTGCAGTGGCGTGATCTCAGCTTACTGCAACCTCCACCTCCCGGGCGCAAGCTTCCTGAGTAACTGGGATTACACGCATGTACCACCAAGCCTGGCTAATTTTTATATTTTTAGTAGAGATGGGGTTTCGCCATGTTGGCCAGGCTGGTCTTGAACTCCTGGGCCTCAAGCAGTCCTCCCACCTCGGTCTCCCGAAGTGCTGGGATTACAGGTGTGAGCCACTGCACCTGGCCTGAAATTGGTGCTTTTATTGGTGAAAATTGTTGACTTGTCTTTTGCCTGAAAATACGTCTGTTAGCTCCTTATTGATGTAAAAGTAAGCATCCTGACTTTTAAAATAATAATACATTGTAAACTTTGTGTATTTTAATAACAGGTTAGCAAAAACATTTGGATTTAGCATAGTATTGTCTCTTTAATCATTTCATAGAGTCACTAATGTACTGACAGCTGTGAATGAATTAGAATTTTTGATATTTGTGTTCCCTGCTTAACTGCTTCCTTCATAAATGTATGTCTACTAATGGACACCAATAGGTTTTTCAGTAGTGCTGCATTATTTCACCATAGTTACAATTATCTATTATTTGGTATTTTTAAGTATTAAAGCTTTTTGTTGTTTCTGGGGACCTGACATGTTGTAGATTGCTGGAATGACTCTTCCATATGATACTCTGGATCAAGTAAGGAACAGATTGGAAGAAGTCTCTCCTAATCTTGTTCGATATGATGATATTGAAGGGGCTAATTACTTCCAGCAAGCAAATGAGCTCTCAAAGGTAACAGCTCGCCTATGAGCAGTTTTCATAATGTCGTATCTACTGATGTAACAGTACTAGTTTTCCATATTATTGTTGATCTCTTCTTTTTTGTGCAGCTAGTGAACCAGCAGCTTCTTGCTGACCCACTTGTTCCACCTCAGCTAACTATAAAAGACTTCTACATGACAGGTATGTAATTGTCAACATGACTCTGCCAAATACGAAAGGTAAGAAGTAATCAGATCACCTCATTTGGTGTTATAATTCCAATTTGTGATTGATAGTGTTTGCAATTCTTAATCTTTGAAGGTTTTCAAACATTGGAACTAACGTAAGCATATTTTCTGATTCTACTCTAGTTTTTTTGTTTCTGAAATGTAAGCAAAGTTTGAAAATCCAAGCAATTAATAGATTTTAAATATAAAATTTTGCTGTTGTAAGGAAAGTCACTGTGTAGCAATTTAGGGCGAATTTTCCAAAGTGGCAAATAACTGCAGGTTTTTCTGAGAATTATAGGTGGAAGAATCAAAACATGTAAATGTGAAACATGTTAAACAGTGCTTCTGATGTAAATTGTTAGGAATGTTTTTAAGGAACGCAGACAAACTGAAACTTGTTTATTGCAGATTCTTAGAACAGTTGATACAACATCTAGGTTATGAGGTAGTTAATAGTTGATAGATTATTTTGACTAATTTTCTATCTAAAAGCACATAGAACTCTTAATTTTTTTATATAGTTTGTATCTAAGATTTTTTAAATAGGTATTTTAGTTAGATAATAAAGATTACCTTCATTGTAAAATAATACCTATGCTCAAAAGCACAACAAAAAATCACTTCTATGGTATTTATCTGCGAACTTATGAACACAAAGAAGTAAACAACAGACACTAGTCTACTTGAGGGTGGAGAGTGGGAGGAGGGAGAGGTGCAGAAAAGATAAGTCTTGGGTACTGGGCTTAATTCCTCGGTGATGAAGTATTCTGTACAACAGATCCCCGTGACATGAGTTTACTGGTGTAAAAAGCCTTCACATGTACCCCTGAACCTAAAAGTTTTTTTTTTTTTTAAAAAGAAAAATCACTACGCTCCCACTATCAAGAAATAACTATAATTATTTTTAACATTTTAGTCACTCTTCCTCCAGGGGCATACATATGCGTTACACACATATATATTATATTAACTATTGTTACTTATATGTAATTATTACTGTTTACATGTACGTGTGTGTGTGTGTGTGTGTGTGTGTGTGTAATTTTTGAGATGAGATTTTACTCTGTCACCCAGGCTGGAGTGCAGTGGCACAATCTTGGCTTGCTGCAACCTCTGCCTCCTGAGCTGAAGTGATCCTCCCACCTCAGCCTCCTCAGTAGCTAGGACTATAGGCGCATACCACCACATCCAGCTAATTTTTGTATTTTTTGTAGAGATGGGGTTTCGCCATGTTACCCAGGCAGATCTCAAACTCCTGGACTCAAGCAGTCCACCCACCTCAGCCTCCCAAAGTGCTGGGACTACAGATGTGAGCCACCACCCCTGGCCAATATATTTTTTAGTGAAACAGAAAGTGAGATTAGGCCGGGTGCAGTGGCTCATGCCTGTAATTCCAGCATTTTGGGAGGCTGAGGGAGGCAGATGGCTTGAATCCAGGAGTTTCAGACCAGCCTGGGCAACATAGTCAGATCTGGTCTCTTTAAAAAAAAAAAAAAGTGAGATTATTCACTTGGGGGTGGGGGTTGATAGCTTTATTGAAATATAATTCATATACCCTAAAATTTACTCATGAAGTGGACAATTCATTGTATTTTAGTACATATGCTGTTTTGTAACCTTTTTCAATAGTAGTATTGTACACATTTTTCCTATATTTATTTATTTATTTATTTTTTTGAGACAAGAGTCTTGCTCTGTCGCCCAGGCTAGATTGCAGTGGTGTGATCTCGGCTCACTGCAAGCTCCACCTCCTGGGTTCACACGATTCTCCTGCCTCAGACTCCCGAGTAGCTGGGACTACAGGGATGTGCCACAACACCTGGCTAATTTTTTATATTTTTAGTAGAGATGGGGTTTCACTGTGTTAGCCAGGATGGTCTCAATCTCCTGACCTCGTGATCCACCTGCCTCGGCCTCCCAAAGTGCTGGGATTACAGGTGTGAGCCACCGCGCCTGGCCTTTCCTATGTTTTTAATACTTTTCTATAATTTTTTAATGGCTGCATACTGGTGCACTGTCTAGCTGCTCTATAGTTATTTGATTGTTTCCAGGGATAGTTATTGAAAGCATTTGGCCAGTAAGGGGTTTATCGTTGGAATCTGTTGGTTACATATAATTATATATACTTGCATAGGGCCTTACAATCTTTTTTCCTCCTGAATATGTGCACCATTAAAGTTTTAGTATGTGCTTTTAAAAAAGTTGTATTATCAAAATGACATTTTCTTAATATCTTTCAGATTCAATTAGCAGAGCCTCACAGACAATGGCCAAATGTGTCAAAGCTGTCACAGAGGGTGCCCAGGCAGTAGAGGAACCATCCATATGCTGAAGCTTCTACTAGGATCCCAGTTTTTCCGCAGATAATTAATGGACAACTGTAGTGCAGTGATCCTTTACAGGTTTATTTCTTTGTAAAAAAAAATAATAATAATTTGAATCATGTAATATTTAAGGTTATACTATGCCTATTTGAAAATGATATTAGTTATCAACTTTGCAGTTTGAAAAACATGTATTGTGTGTAAAGGTTAAATAACAAAACTATGCAGATGCTCTTAAAAGCATTGATAACCTTTGTGACGAATATAAAGAAATCCTTAAATTATGAGTTGTTGGCTTATCTTCATAAAAAATTTGTCTGTAAAATGGATGAAATGAAAAGAGTTTCAATTAAAACCTACTTTTTTCTAGTGCTAAAGAAAAGATTTAAGCACTTTGTCAAGCTGGGTAAATAGGAAAAATACATAATCATGCTCAGATATGTATCTAGGATAATTATAATTAATAATAATCATAGTAACAATGGCTAATGATAATTTAGCTTTATTATATGTGCTAAGCACTCTGGCTTTACATGCATTATCTTCTTTTGTTCTTGCTACAACCCTGTGAGATAGTAGTATTATCTCATTTTACTGATGAAGACTGAAGCCTAGGTATATTAAATAGCTTGCCCAAGGCCACGCAGCAAAAGTCACCAACTCAAACCTACTTCTTATTTACTCCAAAGCCTGTTCTTAACTGCAACATAGTATTTCGTCTCATTAATATTGATTCTATAGGTTGTTACTTCTAAAAATTAGTATTGAGTTTAATGGTGAACACATTTTTCTATTTTCTCTTGAATCTGCTTCTATAATGTCATGGTGATTTATGTGGCTTTTTTTTTTATAAGTTATACATGTATGCATGTATACTTATGAGACCTCCCTTGGAATGAGGGAGGTCTCAAGAAATATAATTTAGATTCTCATTGATGTTCTGTATTCATTATCCTAACACCATCTGTAGTGTTAAATCAACTAAATTATTTCAGCAATAGGAGACAAAACAACCAGCTTTCATAATTTTTAATTGTCAAAACCAAAAGGAATCAGAATAAGGATCACTGAGAATTTAAAAAAATAAAAAAGGAAGTAAAAATTTTACAATTAGGAGATAATTAAAAATAGATAATTTTTTTTCTAAATCTAAGGTTGGGTGTGGTGGCTTACACCTGTAATCCCAACACTTGGGGGGCCAAGGTGGGTGGATCGCTTGAGCCCAGGCGTTGGAGACCAGTCTGGGCAACGTGGTGAAACCCCATCTCTACAAAAAATACAAAAATTAGCTGGGTATGGTGGTGTACACCTATAGTCCCAGCTACTCGGAAGGCTGAGGTGGGAGGATCACCTGACCCAGGAGGTTGAGGCTGCAGTGAGCCGTGATTGCGCCACTGCATTCCAGCCTGGGCAACAGAGCAAGACTTTGTTTCAAACAAACAAACAAAACTATGTTCACAATTTGTTTGTTTTGTAATCCTTATTCTTTTCTGCTTTCACTAAAGACTCAGCCCAAGTATAGGATGCCCTTTTCCCTTTGTTTTTTTTTTTTTTTGAGATGGAGTCTTACTCTGTCACCCAAGGCTGGAATGCAGTGGCATGATCTTGGCTCACTGCAATCACCACCTCCCTGATTCAAGCGATTCTCCTGCCTCAGCCTCCCCGGTAGCTGGGATTACAAGCGCACGCCACCACACCCGGCTAATTTTTGTATTTTTAGTAGAGACAGAGTTTCACCAATTTGGCCAGGCTGGTCTTGAACTCCTGACCTCAGGTGATCTACCTGCCTTGGCCTCCCAAAGTGCTGGCATTACAGGCGTGAGCCACCACGCCCAGTCTAGGATGTCGTTTTTCTGATACAACAAAGGATAAGGTTTTAGAATAATAGTATGTCACAATATCTTTAAAAACAGCAGGTGCAGTGGCTCACACCTGTAAGCCCAGCATTTTGGGGGTTCAAGGCAGGAGGATCAGTTGAGGCCAGGAGTTCAAGACCAGCCTGGACTGCATAGCAAGATCCTATTTCTATAAAAAAATGTAAAACTTAAAATTGCACAAAATTTGTCACCTGTACCAGCTTTTGGAACTGTTTATCTTATCCTCCTCAGTGATACATCATGAAGTTGTGTGCTTTGCCTAAAATGCCCAGTTACCTGAAATTGTATAAATTCTTGCCAAAAGTGTTTGAACTTAATACAAACTTCCCATCTCTTACCTCTTAGCACTGTGCTCATCTTGAGGGGACATAGTCCCAATTTTGTATTTTATATAATACTGTTAGTGAATATGTGTAGACTTCATATGGTTGTGGGTAAGAGAATACTGCATTCAGATAGAAAAGATGCTATATAGCTAAGTTGATCCAGGATCCTTGGGCTACCTGCTAGGCAGCTTGTGGTGAACAATCATAATCTCTAAAAAATACCTTGTCTGGACCGGGCGCAGTGGCTCACACCTGTAATCCCAGCACTTTGGCAGGCTGAGGCGGGCGGATCATTGAGGTCAGGAGTTTGAGACCAGCCTGGCCAACGTGGTGAAACCCTGTCTCTACTAAAAATACAAAAATTAGCCGGGCATAGTGGCACATGGCTGTAATCCCAGCTACTGGGGAGGCTGAAGCAGGAAAATCGCTTGAACTGAGAGTCAAGGCGGAGGTCACGGTAAGCCGAGATCACACCATTGCACTGCAGCCTGGGTGAAGAAACAAGCCTCCATCTCAAAAAATAAATAAATAAATAAATAATACCTCATCTGGGATAAGTAGTGCTCAGTCTGTCTCATGGGCACATATTAGTGTCGTAATGCCAAATACTAAGGTTATTGTAAGCATAAACATTGAAGATAATTGCTAGAGAAAAATAGACTGAAAAAGATGTAAGAAAAATACATGTAGATGAGAGTAACCTGTCTGGTGGAATCATGACATTCTAAGCAGTGAAGGAATCACCAATGAGAAAATCTACAAAGGCTCAAGATCAAGTCTCTTTAGGTGAATAAGGCAATCTAGAAAGACCTTGGAATAATAATACCATTTCCTGAGGACCTTCTAAATAAGTGCCATTAAAGCTTTAAATACATTAAGACTATTCTTCACAAAATCTCTGCTAATAGTAGGTATTAATTGAGACTAAAGAAATATCAAATAACTTATTTATGGCTACACAGCTAGATACTAATGGCAAGAGTGTTTAATTAGAAGTACTTTTACTATCCCAGGTTGCCTCAAATGAAAGCATTTTGGACAGCAATATAAGGTGAATAGCTGAGCATGATGGCACAAGCTATATAGCCCCAGCTACTTGGGAGGCTGAGGCACAAGGATTGCTTGAGCAAATGAGTCGAGTCCAGCATGGACAACTGTATTCCTGCAGCCTGCTTGTATTCCTCTCCTCAAAGTGCTTTTTCCTTCTCTGCCACATGACTAGTCTGTGAATTTTCCAAACTTCTACGCTCTGCTTCCCTTTTAAATATGTTCCAACTTTAAGTTATTTCTTTGCTTCCATACCTGATTGTAGGCTGCTAGCATCAGCCAGGCCACATCTTGAATGCTTTGCTGCTTAGAAATTTCTTCTGCCAGATACCCTGATACCCTAAGTCATCACTCTTAAGTTCAAACTTCCACAGATTCCTAGGGCCTGGACACAATGCACCCAAGCTATTTGCTAAAGCATGACATAGATGTACCTTTATTCCTGTTCCCAATAACTTCCTCATTTCCATCTGAGACCTCATCACTCTGGACTTCACCATATGTCTATCAGCATTTTGGTCACAACCACTTAACAAGTCTCTAAGTTCCAAACTTTCCCTCATCTTTGTCTTCTGAGCCCTCCAGATTCTTCCAACCTCTGCCTGTTACCCAGTTCCAAAGCTGCTTCTACATTTTCCAATATGTATAGCAGTGCCCCACTGTCAGTACTAATCTGTTTTAATCTGTTTGCATTACTATAAAGGAATATCTGAGACTGGGTAATTCTTGCAAAAGAGAGATTTAATTGGCTTACAGTTCTGCAGGCTGTACACAAAGCATGGCACCAGCAGCTGCTTCTGATGAGGGCCTCAGGAAGTTTACAATCATGGTAGAAGGCAAAATGGGAGCGAGCATATCACATGGTGAGAGAGGGAGCAAGAGAGAGGAGGAGGTCCCAGACTCTAAACAACCAAATTTCACATGAACTAAGATCTCACTCATCACCAAGGTGATGGTGCCAAGCCATTCATGAAGGATTTGCCCCATGATTCTATACCTCCCATGAGGCCCTACCTCCAGCATTGGGGATTACATTTCAACATGAGATTTGGAAGTGACAGCCATCCAAACCATATCAGCAACATAACAAGACCCCCAACTCTTAAAAAAAAAAGTTGAATATATATCCAAAAATACCTTAAATTCCATATGGAAAGCCTCCCCCCTCAAATTTGTAGTAAATTGTATTATAATGAATACATTAATTAAAAATATACTTGGCCTGGCACAGTGGCTCAAGCCTGTAATCCCAGCACTTTGGGAGGCCGAGGCAGGCGGATCACCTGAGGTCGGGAGTTTGAGACCAGCCTGTCTGACATGGTGAAACTCTGTCTCTACTAAAAATACAAAATTAGCCAGGCATGGTGGCATATGCCTGTAATCCCAGCTACTCACTCAGGAGGCTGAGGCAGGGGAATCACTTAAACCCAGGAGACGGAGGTTGCAGTGAGTCAAGATTGCACCGTTGCACTCCAGCCTGGGTGACAGAGTGAGACTCTGTCTGAAAAAAAGTAAAAATTAAAAAATATATTTGACAATACCCAGTACCAATTTATTGTTTGTTGTTGACATTAACATTTTCTTTAAGAGTATTTCTTCATCTGTAAAATGAGGATAAAAATTGTAAAATTGTACCTACTTCCAGCCTCATAGAATTGTTTTGATGATTACGTCAGAAAGCTTGTAAAAACCTTAGGCCTATTTCCTGACATATACTAAATGCCCCATGTGCTAACTGAGGATGATCATTGTAGGAAAATTTCATAGACTGTGAGGGAAAGCCATGCCTAAAATAATCTCCAGCTTATTAAGAAGTGCATTCCTTTTTGTTTCTTTGTTTTATCTGAGATTGAGTCTCACTGTATCGCCAGGCTGGAGTGTAGTGGCGCGATCTCAGCTCACTGCAACCTCCACCTCCTGGGTTCAAGCGATCCTCCTGCCTCAGCCTCCCGAGTAGCTGGGACTACAGGAGCACACCACCACGCCCAGCTAATTTTTGTGTTTTTAGTAGAGGTGGGGTTTCACCTTGTTGGGCAGGATGGTCTCAAACTCCTGACCTCAGGTGATCCACCCGCCTCAACCTCCCAGAGTGCTGGGATTACAGGCGTGAGCTATCCGTGCCCAGTCAATTTTTGTATTTTTAGTAGAGGTGAGGTTTCACCATATTGGTCAGGCTGGTCTTGAACCCCTGACCTCAGGTGATTCACCTGCCTCAGCCTCCCAAAGTGCTGGGATTACAGATGTGAGCCAGCGCACCCAGCCTGGCCATCTTTTATAAAAAGATGAAGGTGTCAGAATTCCCTAATAAGATTCTGGCTCTGTTACCCAGACTGGAGTGCAATGCATGGCATGATCTCAGCACACTGCAACCTCCATCTCCTGGGCTCAAGCCATCCTCCCACTTCAGCCTCCCAAGTGGCTGGGACTACAGGCACACGCCACCACACCTGGCTAATTTTTGTATTTTTTGTAGAGACAAGGTTTCGCCACGTTACCCAGGCTGGTCTTGAACTCCTGAGTTCAAGTGATCCGCCTGCCTCAGCCTCCCAAAGTGCTGGGATTACAGGCATGAGCCACTGTACCCGGCCCCTAATAAGTTTTAAATAACCAATATTTTAAAATATTTTAATAGTTACATAGCACTTTAATTAGTTTGCTGATTTAATTTATCCCAAGGGACAAGGATGTTAATGAGAAAACTGACTAGATTTCAGATCGTAGATTTTAAGAGAACAAGGATCTCAAAACCAAATACCCTCTGCTTAAAGTGTTTTTTGTGTTTTTCACTACTGAAAATGTTTAGAGATTGACTTACCTATTGCTGATACTCAAAACATCTGATATCTTAATATTTTTAAATAACTCACTAGAAGCATATGTTGAAAATGGCAATGTATAGTCTGAGACTGGTGATTAGACTGGACTAAAAGCATATGTTGGAAATGGCAAATATATGGTCTGAGACTGGTGATTAATTTACAGTATTGGCACCTAAAGAGATACTGAGATGAATAACTTATTAATTTCCTTCTTAAAATCATAATTTTGGATCTGTAAAGGACTATACAAAAAAAAATTTTAGTATTATACCTGCATTTTATAATTGTGGAAATGGAGGCCAGAAAGAATAAGAGGCAAGTTAGGGGCAGATCTTGGGTTTGGATCAGCTCTTCTGACGCCTGGTTCTGTGACATTACAAAGCCTGAAATTCAGCTCCAACATCTATTAAACATTTGCAGAGTATCAGCTGGGTGCGGTGGCTCTCATAAGGCCAGGAGTTCAAGACCAGCCTGGCCAAGATAGTGAAACCCCGTCTCTACTAAAAATACAAAAATTAGCCGGGCATGGTGGCAAGACACTGTAATCCCAGCTACTCTGGAGGCTGAGTCAGAGAATTGCTTAAACCTGGGAGGCGGAGGTTGCAGTGATCCCAGATCGCGCCACTGCGCTCTAGCATGGGCGACAAAGCGAGACCCCATCTCAAAAAGAAAAAAAAAATTTTTTTGCAGAGTATCTACTGTGTGTCAAGTACATTACCCACGACTACAAAGAGAAATACAATTTAGCTAATGTCCTCAAGAAGCTAACAGTATACTAAAAGAGATATGTAGGCATCAATTATAGTAATGACATAACATATTCTAATAGAGGTAAGTACATAACACAGTGGGCATGTCTAGTTGTCTTTGTTTCTGCTGTTAAAACAATATCACAGACTGGGTGATGGGTTGATTGATTGACTGATTGAGGCAACTCTGTCACCCAGGCTGGGGTTCAGTGGCATGATCACAGCTCACTGCAGCCTCAACCTCCCTGGATCAAGCAATCCTCCTGCCTCAGCCTCCTGAACAGCTGGAACTACGGGTGTGAGCCACCATGCCCCACTAATTTTTAATTTTTTTTTTTTTTTTTTTCCTGAGACGGAGTCTCAGTCTGTCGCCCAGGCTGAAGTGCAGTGGCACAATCTCAGCTCACTGCAACCTCCACCTCCCGGGTTCAGTTTTCCTGCCTCAATCTACTAGGATCTAGCTAGGATTACAGGTGTGCACCACCATGCCCAGCTAATTTTTGTGTTTTTAGTAGAGACGGGGTTTCACCATGTTGGTCAGGCTGGTCTCAAACTCCTGACCTCATGATCTGCCCACCTCGGCCTCCCAAAGTGCTGGGATTACAGGCGTAAGCCACCGCGCCCAGCTAATTTTTAAAAATTTTTTATAGAGACAGGTCTCACTACATTGCCCAGGCTCGTCTTGAACCCCTGGGTCCAGGCGCTCCTCCCACCTTGACCTCCCAAAGTTCTGGAATTACACATGTGAGCCAACACACCAGGCCCAGACTGGGTAATTTATAAAGAGATTTACTTCTGCCCGCCCCGCCCCGCCTCCCCGCGCGAGTGGCTGAGGCGTAGCGCTGCCATCCCCGCACCCCTGGGAACATGGCGCTGCGAGTGGTGCGGAGCGTGCGGGCGGTGCTCTGCAGCCTGCATGTGGTCCTGGCACCTGCCGCGCCCTGCCTATCGAGGCCCTGGCAGCTTGGGATGGGCGCCGTCTGGTTGCTGCGCATGGGACGCGCTCTGCTCTGGGGAAGCGTTGGGAGATGTTTACTGTAATCTGCCTAAAGTTGGGACAAAATTGAACAAACAAGATGAGTTTGGTGCTTTGGAGAGTGTGAAAGCTGCTAGTGAACTCTATTCTCCTTTATCAGGAGAAGTAACCGAAATTAATGAAGCTCTTGCAGAAAATCCAGGACTTGTAAACAAATCTCGTTATGAAGATGGTTGGCTGATCAAGATGACACTGAGTAACCCTTCATAACTAGATGAACTTATGAGCGAAGAAGCATATGAGAAATACATAAAATCTATTGAGGAGTGAAAATGGAACCACTAAATAAGCTAGTATGAAATAACGCAACCCAGCAGAGTTGTCCTAAATTAGTGGTGGATAGAAGACTTAGAATAGCAACTTTTAGCATTACCCATGGGAAAAAAAAAAAACTACTGTTAACACTGCTAATGAAAGAAGATGCCTTTTAACTTTCTAATGATTGTAGATAAACATAATATGTGTCTTTTTCACAATATCCTATGATTTTTAGACTAGGCTCTAGTATTCATGAAATTATCCATGGTAAAAATTAGTTACAAAAATTACATAATTCAAAGATAATGTTGTTATTCTTAAGCCTTATATAATATTGTAACTTGTGTATGTCCATACCTGGATTTGGGATGAAATACTTAATGATCTTTCCATTGGAAATAACTGGGAGTGAAGAAGTTTTTGTTGCTTGTACAGTGTCAGATGAAGAACAACCCTATCTTAATTTTGCAATACACTGCATTTGCTGGTGCTGTTTTTATATAGTGAAGCAACAGCTTTACAGCAAAATAACAAAATACTCACTTCTTCGTTAAAAAAAAAAAATTTACTTCTTACAATTCTGGAGGCCAGGAAGTCCATGATGAGGTGCCAGCATCTGGGAAGGGCCTTCTTGCTGTCCTCCCATGGCAGAAGATGGAAGGGCAAGGGAGAGCTAACATGCTCCCACAAACCCTTTTTATAATGGCATCAATCAAATATGAGGCCAGAGTCCTTGTGACCTAATCATCTCCCAGAAGGCTCCGCCTCCCAACCCTGTTGCATTGGGATTAAGTTTCCAACACATGAATTTTGGAGACAACACATTCAAAACATAGCATTCCACACCTTGGGCTCCCCAGATTCATGTCCTCACATGCAAAATAAATTCATTCCATCCCAATAGCCCCTAAAAAGTCTTAACTTGTTCCAGCATCAACTTTAAAGTCAAAGTCCAAAGTCTCATCTAAATCAGATATGAGTGAGACTCAAGGCATGATTCATCATGAGACAAAGGATGTACATTTGCAATGTTTGTCATGTCAGACAAAACAAAAATATGTAAATATCCATCAATAGGGAACTGCTGAAAAATTTTTTTGTATAATCATAAAATGAAACATGCAGATGTTTAAACCAATGAGCTAGATCTCAACGTGCTGATATGGAAAGTGCTTCAGAATGTATTAAGGACATAAATTAGGTGTACAATAATGTGTGTGTGTGTATATATGTGTATGCTTATGTGTGTATGGAAAGTATCTCAGCAGATACAATAAAAACTTAATTGTGATTACCCCTGGATCAATTAACATGTGGTATAGTATAAAGAAATGAATTTTATACCTTGATCAAACATTTGAAAAATTTTACAATACATTGCTTTATAATTTTTAGAAACAACATATTGTGGCCAAGTGCGGTGGCTCACGCCTGTAATCCCAAAGGCCAAGGCGGGCACATCACCTGAGGTCAAGAGTTTGGGACCAGCCTGACCAACATGGAGAAACCCCATCTCTACTAAAAATACAAAATTAGCCAGATGTGGTGGTGCATGCCTGTAATCCCAGCTACTTAGGAGACTGAGGCAGGAGAAACGCTTGAACCTGGGAGGTGGAGGTTGCGGTGAGCTGCGATCACACCATTGCACTCCAGCCTGGGCAACAAGAGCGGAATTCCATCTCAAAAAAAAAATTGTTTAAATGAAGAATCTGTAGGAAAACAAAATGTTGATAAAAAGTAGTCCAGGCACGGTGGCTCACGCCTGTAATCCC
Organism: Pan paniscus; assembly: GCF_029289425.2. Taxonomy (NCBI): domain Eukaryota; kingdom Metazoa; phylum Chordata; class Mammalia; order Primates; family Hominidae; genus Pan; species Pan paniscus. The sequence goes on along the minus strand of NC_073262.2, from coordinate 108,727,997 downwards.
AGCACTTTGGGAGGCCAAGGCAGGCGGGTCACCTGAGGTCAGGAGTTTGAGACCAGCCATAGCCAACATGGTGAAACTCTGTCTCTACTAAAAATACAAAAAATTAGCCGGGCATGGTGGCATGCGCCTGTAGTCCCAACTACTTAGGAGGCTGAGGCAGGAGAATTGCTTGAACCCAGGAGATGGAGGTTGCAGTGAGCCGAGATCACACCACTGCACTCCAGCCTGGATGACAGAGTGAGACTCTCTCAAAAAAAAAGGAAAAAAAAAACCCAAAAAAATACAAAAATTAGCTGAGCATGGTGGCACACGCCTGTAATCCTAGCTACTCAGGAGGCTGAGACAGGAGAATCACTTGAACCCAGGAGGCGGAGGTTGCAGTGAGCCAAGATCGCACCACTGCACTCTCGCCTAGATGACAGAGTGAGACTCTGTCTCAAAAAAAAAATAGTAAAAATATCAGTATACAAAATCTTATGCATGGTATGTGTGGTAGGAAGACTCTAAAATGGCCTCGATGATCCCTGCCTCCTGGGATGACCTTGGGTAATCCGCTACCCTTGAGTGTGGGCTGAACTTACTTCTAATGAATAAGGATGTCGCTACTGAGATTAGGTTTTAAAACCTAATTCTACTGAGATTAGGTTTTAAAACCTAATTCTACTGAGATTAGGTTTTAAAACCTAATTCTTCTTGGGTTTCCTTTTTGGGTTCTCTATGGTTCTCCCACGCTTGATCACCACCTTCCATGTTCTGAGGTCCCATAGGCAGCTTCCTCCTTGGTCTTGAGGAATACTCTCATGCTCAGAGGGGCATCCTGTGGTAAGGAAGGGGCCTACCAGCAACCACGTGAGTGAGCTGAATCCTTTGGCCTCAATAGAGTTGAGATGACTGCCGCCCCAGCTGACAGCTTAACTGCAACCTAAAATATCTTCAGTCAGAAGCACCCAACCTCATGCTTCTGGATTTCTAGCACACAGCAACTGTGAGATAATAAATGAATGTTTTTAGTCACTAAGTTTTGGATTATTTTGTTATGCAATAATAGATGACTAATATATCCTTATTATAACTTTGCAAAAGCATATGCCAGGATGACCCCCATCCAATGACTGATACATGTGGAGGTATAAAGGTCTAGCCATCTCAGCCCAATGAGGGACAATTCTGAAGGACCACTTTAGCTCCTGACCTCTCTGTGGGGTTGGCTGAGGCTGCCATTGAATCTGCATTGCAGCTCAACTTTTCCTTTTGCCCGCTCTTGCTTTTGTCCCCTCCCTTACACAGGTGTTGACTCCCAGGGAACGCCTCAATAAATATTCTGCATGCTAAACTGCTCTGAGTCTGCTTCCTAGGGAATCCCATCTGTGACAGCCGTCCTTAATATCTGTGTACCCCAGGTCACTGTGCCAGAAAGAAGTGGTGAGGAAATGCAAGCGGAGAATGAGCACTTAACATTTTATTGATATGACTTGGAAATTGCATCTTCCATTCACATACCCTACACAGGACTTACAGCCACGTTCACCCGTAAGTGAGGAGGCTGGGAAATGTAGTATCTAGCTGGGCAGCTATCTCCCCAACTAAAACACACAGATTCTGAGAGGTGTTCCACTTACCTATTGCTGCACAACAAACGACCCCAAAACTTAATGATGTAAAACAACCATTTTGTTAGGTTCCTGAGAGTCCATGGGTCCAGAATACAGAAAGGGCACAGCAGTTAGGGGGCCAACTCTTCTCTGTTCTACAAGGCCAGGGCCTCAGCTGGATGACTGGAATATTTAGGGATGACTCAAACAACTAGGGACTGAAGAAGTTTGAACAGTTCTGGCTGGAGGATTCAGTTCCCACATGGCATCTTCACTCGTATGTTCAGCTCCTAGGCTGGAATGGTGGAATGACATGATCAGATGGGATTGCCTTCCAGAAAGGATCTTCCTGTGGCCTATTCAGCAAGTCAGCCTCTGGTTAGTTGGACTTCTTATAGGGTAGCTCAAGGCTCCAAGGGCAAGGTAATTCCTAGAGATCACAGAGGAAGCTGCAAGACTTTTTATGACTTAACCTCAGAAATTATATGACATCACTTCCATTGAATTTTATTGGTCAAGCCAGGCTCTGAACCCACCAAGATTCAAGTGGGGGAAACATACACCTCACCTCTTGATGAGAGGAGTATGAAAGAATTAAAACTGCCCTAATGAAAGAATAGATATTAGTTCTTGCTAGAGCCCTGTAGTATGTATCACAGTGGTAAAGAGGGACATAAAAAGAGAAAACAGGCTGGGCACCATGGCTCATGCCTGTAATCCCAGCATTTTGGGAGGCCAAGGTGGGAGGATTGCTTGAGCCCAGGAGTTGGAGACCAGTCTGGACAATGTAGTGAGACCTCATCTCTACAAAAAAGTTTTAAAAAATTAGCCAGGCATGGTCGCATGTGCCTGTAGTCCCAGCTACTTGGGAGGCTGAGGCAGGAAGATAGTTTGAGCCTAGGAGATCAAGGTTGTGGTGAGCCTTGATGATGCCACTGCACTCCAGCCTGAGTGACACAGTGAGACTTTGCATCAAAAAAAAGAGAAAACAGACAATAATACATTAAAAATGAAACCTCTATAATTTATCAATCTATAACTATTTTCTCATCACTTAACCGCATACCAAACTCTACTGCACTTGTGTCCAGTATGAAGTTGGTGAGTCTTCTGTTGTATTTAGGATAGAGTTGAGGCCCTTCCCTTCGTTTCAAATTATTTAAGCTTTTATTTTATTATATCTTCCTGAGTGAGGTTCTTGCTCTGTCCAGGCTGGAGTGAAGTGGCAGGATCATGACTCACTGCAGGCTCAAACTCCTGTACTCAAGCGATCCTCCTGCCTCAGCCTCCCAAGTGGCTGGGACTACAGGCATGTACTATGATGGCCAGCTAATATTTTTGTTTGTTTATTTGTTGTTTGTTTTTTCTTTTCTTTTCTTTTTTTTTTTTTTTTGAGATGGAGTCTCACTCTGTTGTCCAGGCTGGAGTGCAATGGTGTGATCTTGGTTCATTGCAACCTCCGCCTGCTGGGTTCAAGGGATTCTTCTGCCTCAGTCTCCCAAGTAGCTGGGATTACAGGTGTGCACCACAACACCCAGTTAATTTCTATAGTTTTAGTAGAGATGGGGTTTTGCCATGTTGGCCAGGCTGGTCTCAAACTCCTGACCTCAAGTGATCTGCCTGCCTCAGCTTCCCAAAGTGCTGGGATAACAGGCGTGAGCCACTGCCTCCAGCCTGTTTTGTATTTTTTGTAGAAACAGGGTTTCACCATGTTACCCAGACTGGTCTCCAACTCCTAGGCTCAAGTGATACACCTACCTCAGCTTCCCAAAGTGCTGGGATTACAGGTCTGAGACACCATCCCTGGCCTTTTTAAGCTTTTAAATATAGTTCAAGAACCTTGGCACATAATTGTCCAGTCTCTGCTGCTATAGAGTAGTTAAGTACTAGGCCCAAATGAAGTAATATTCCTCAAATAACATATTTAGTATTATAGTTTCAGTAAAATGGTACTATAGTTTGAGTACAGGGGTGAAAGCCAAACTAGTTTTACAGTTTCTCCTGTTTCATTTCCGCTTTATGAGATTTACTGTATCCTTCAGCAACATAAGTAACCTCCCTGCCAGACTATGTACTGTACATTATTAATATAAATTATTTTCTGAATTAAAGAAAGTGTCAAGTCACAAGGCAAACTAAGACAGAAACTGAGCCTCTTGAGGTCTTTAAACCCTTCCGAGACTTTGGGATTTTCTTCATGTTCCTGTGGGTAGGGGGACCTTGCCCCATTGTTCTAGAACAAAAGCATCTACTTTGCTGATGGGAAGTCCTGGGATAGTGTTGAAGTCTAAAAGAAACAAGAAAGCATGACTGAATTTCACTAAACTCAATTTTCCCTGCCAAGAAGAATAAAGGCCCTCCCAAGTTTGCCTGTTGGCTTCTTTTTTCTTTTCTTTTCTTTTCTTTTTTAGACAGAGTCTCACTCTGTTGCCCAGGCTGGAGTGCGGTGGTGCAATCTCGGCTCACTGCAAGCTCCGCCTCCCGGGTTCATGCCATTCTCCTGCCTCAGCCTCCCCAGTAGCTGGGACTACAGGCGCCCGCCACCACACCCGGCTAATTGTTTTGTATTTTTAGTAGAGACAGGGTTTCACCGTGTTAGCCAGGATGGTCTCGATCTCCTGACCTCGTGATCTGCTCCCCTCGGCCTCCCAAAGTGCTGGGATTACAGGCGTGAGCCACCGCGCCCTGCCTGCCTGCCTGCCTGCTCGCTCTCTCTCTCCCCCCCTCCCCTCCCCCACCTTTCCCTCTTTCTCTCTTTCTTTCTTTTTCTTTCTTTCTTTTCTTTCTATCTTCTTTCGAGTCTCACTCTGTTGCCCAGGCTGGAGTGCAGTGGCGCGATCTCGGCTCACTGCAGCCTCAGCCTCCCAGGTTCAGGCAATTCTCCTGCCTTAACCTCCCGAGCAGCTGGGATTAAAGGCATGGGCCACCATGCCTGGCTAATATTTGTATTCTTATTACTAATGAGACAGAGTTTCACCATGTTGGCCAAGCTGGCCTCAAACTCCTGACCTTAAGTGATCCGCCAGCCTCAGCCTCCCAAAGTGCTGGGATTATAGGCATGAGCCACTGTGCCCCACCTTTTCTTTTATCTTTAATTTTTTTTTCTTTTTTTTTTTGAGACAGGGTCTTGCTCTGTCACCCAGGCTGGAGTCCAGTGGCACAATCACAGCTCATTGCAACTTCAACCTTCCAAGTTCAAGTGACCTTCTTACCTCAGCCTTCCGAGTAGCTGGGACTACAGGTGTATGCCAACATGCTTGGCTATTGTATTTTTTTGTAGAGATAGGGTCCCATTATGTTGCCCAGACTGGTCTCAAACTCCTGGGCTCAAGTGATCCGCCTGCCACAGCCTCCCAAAGTGCTGAGATTACAGGCATGAGCCACCATGCCTGGCCTGTTTCTTTTTCCTTTTAAGACTGGGAGAAGGCCAGGCGCGGTGGCTCACGCCTGTAATCCCAGCACTTTGGGAGGCTAAGGCAGGTGGATCACGAGGTCAGGAGTTAGAGACCAGCCTGACCAACATGGTGAAACCCTGTCTCTACTAAAAATACAAAACAATTAGCCGGGTGTGGTGGCGGGCACCTGTAGTCCCAGCTACTGGGGAGGCTGAGGCAGGAGAATAGTGTGAATGCAGGAGGCAGAGCTTGCAGTGAGCCGAGATTGCGCCACTGCACTTCAGGCTGGGTGACAGATCGAGACTGCCTCAAAAAAAAAAAAAAAAAAAAAAAAAAAAAAGGCTGGGAGCAACCTAGCCTTGATCTGAGGTATATCGTTATGCGGATAAAGTTAAATAATAATAGAACATATGCCTTTCTGTAGCTCCTCCAGCTACAATTCCCATAAAGCATAAAGTGGAAATGTATTGTGTACTTAGCAGGAACTAAACAGCCACACCCTTTCATGGGATGGGGCTTATTTTGTATCTGCAAACCTGGGGGAAATGGAGTAAGGGAAGGTGTATGCGTGGGCAGCTGCATTCCCTTGGGAAAATGGGGTTATTCCTCCGTAACTCCTGTGTGTGTCCTCTGTGACCGTTACTCTCTCCTTGTTTATCCATCACTCTCCTAGCCAAGTGCATGTGTCAATCTTTTTTCAAACCTTTAGTTCCATATGAGATGGGATGGGCTCCTTACTCCTTTTACTCCCCATATCTCTGATGGTTTTCCTCTAATGTGCTTACCTAATAATTTCCTCTCACATCATTCCCAGTCATACATGAAGTGCTTCTTCTACAGGTTCATTGACATCGTGTGTATTATAGAAGTGATAAACAACTATTAAAAGTTTACTTTGTCTGCACATCCTTCATTTGGACTTGACTTATAAAATATATTGCCCTAGCCAGGCGTGGTGGCTCATGCCTGCAATCCCAGCACTTTAGGAGGCTGAAGTGGGTGAATCACCTGACATTAGGAGTTTGAGGCCAGCCTGGCCAACACGATGAAATCCCATCTCTACTAAAAATACAAAAAAAACCAAACCAAAACAAAATAAAATGCCGGTCATGGTGGCAGGTGCCTGTAATCCCAGCTACTTGAGAGGCTGAGGCAGGAGAATCACTTGAACCCAGGAGACAGAGGTTGCAGTGAGCCGAGGTCGCACCATTGCACTCCAGCCTGGGCAACAAGAGCGAGACTCCGTCTCAAAAAAAATAAATAAATAAAAATAAAAAAATATATATATATATACACACAGACACACATATATACACACACACACGTGTGTGTGTGTGTGTGTGTGTGTGTGTATATATATATCCCTTTGGTAAAACTGAAATAATTCTCATTTAAAAACAGGATATTAGGCTGGGCACGGTGGCTCACGTGTGTAACCCCAGCACTTTGGGAGGCTGAGGCAGGCGGATCACTTGAGGTCAGGGGTTCAAGACCACCCTGGCCAGCATGGCAAAAACCCTGTCTCTACTAAAAAAAAAAAAAAATACAAAAATTAGCTGGGCGTGGTGGTGGGCACCTGTAATCCCAGCTACTCAGGAAGATGAGGCAGGAGAATTGCTTGAACCCAGGAGGTGGAAGCTACAATGAGTTGAGATCATGCCACTGCATTCCAGCCTGGATGACAGAATGAGACTCCGTCTCAAAAAAAATAAAAAAATAAAAAAATTAAAATGGGGTATTAGGACAAATATCTTGTAAAGAATTGGTACCCCATATAAATCTGAGTGCCAGGAAAGATTTCTAATTATCTTTAATAATATATTTGGGTCTTGCCGGGCACCGTGGCTCACGCCTGTAATCCCAGCACTGTGGGAGGCTGAGGCAGGCAGATTGCTTGAGGTCAGGAGTTCGAGACCAGCCTAGCCAACATGGTGAAACCCCATCTCTACTAAAAAAATACAAAAATTAGCCGGGTGTGGTGGCACACGCCTGTAGTCCTAGCTACTCAGGAGGCTGAGGCAGAAGAATCGCTTGAACCCGGGAGGCGGAGGTTGCAGTGAGCCGAGATCGCACCACTCGCACCACTGCATTCCAGCCTGGGCGACAGAGCAAGACTCCGTCACAAAAAACAAAACAAAACAAAATAAAATATATGTGGGTCTTGAGAATCCACATCTTATTCCACTTAATTTTTTGGTTGGAATTGATTCTTCCATTCATGTTTGTGGTTTAATTCAGTAAGTACATGTGTAACAATAGCAATTTTCAGAAAGAAAATGAAAAACACCCTAAAAAGGGGCAGAAACCTTTCTGCTAGGCAAACCATCAAAGAGATCATAGGTGCTTTTATGCTTCTAATACAGTGACTGCAATTCTTCACAGCTTTACAATTCAGGTTACTAGGCAAGGACTGTGCCTACTTGAAATTGTACCCTGGGCAGCATTCAACATGCTCTTAAATGTGAACTTTCTGATGTTAACCCTAATTATTATGCCCCATCCTTACTGTTGAGTAAAGGAAGTCAACTGCTCACTCCTGGGGGTAATAGTTAATTTTTCCCAGGCATCAAGATACTGATTAGGGCACCAGGCAAGGAATTTTACCAAATAGATCCTCTTAGGCCGGGCGCACGGTGGCTCACGCCTGTAATCCCAGCACTTTGGGAGGCCGAGGCGGGCGGATCACGAGGTCAGGAGATCGAGACCATCCTGGCTAACACGGTGAGACCCCGTCTCTACTAAAAAAAAATTTACAAAAAACTAGCCGGGCGTGGTGGCGGGCGCCTGTAGTCCCAGCTACTGGGGAGGCTGAGGCAGGAGAATGGCGTGAACCCAGGAGGCGGAGCTGGCAGTGAGCCGAGATCGCACTACTGCACCCCAGCCTGGGCGACAGAGCGAGACTCCGTCTCAAAAAAAAAAAAGATCCTCTTACCCAGGAAGAGATCATTCCTCTCTCCTTGTGAGCACTTTCCTCCCAGAGTGGGGTTGACGCACCCTCTGACTCAGCATGGGCACACACAATAAACATCTGAGAAATTATTGTTTTTGCTAGAGTCTCTGATGCAATCTAGCTTATTTAGTGACCAAAAAGATTCTAGATATCAACTTCCTATTGGGCCCATAATTCTTTCCCTCAGCGTCTTTTTTTCTCCTGAACTCCCCGCTCCCACCAAACTAATACATCAAAGGTGTTGGTCACCATTTTCTCTCCCATCCAAGTGATAAGTTCACTGTCAATTAGAACTCCTTTACTAAGCAGGTTTGATTAATAATCAGCTATATTCTTTTTTTATTTAGATGGAGTCTAGCTCTGTCACGCAGGGTGGAGTGCAGTGGTGAGATCTCGGCTCACTGCAAATTCCACCTCCCAGGTTCAAGCGATTCTCCTGTCTCAGCCTCTGGCGTACCTGGGATTACAGGCACCAGCCACCAAGCCCAGGTAATTTTTTTATTTTTAGTAGAGACGGGGTTTCACTGTGTTGGCCAGGCTGGTCTCAAACTCCTGACCTCGTGATCCGCCCGCCTCAGCCTCCCGAAGTGCTGGGATTACAGGTGTGAGCTACTGTGCTCGGTCCAGTTATATTCTTACATGCAATTATTGTATCATGCCTTAAACTTTTCTTCTTCTGGCAAAGCAACTATAATCATTAACTATTCCTATTTGTTCACCATCTTAGTACTGGTGATTCATGTAAGCTTGGTAGCCGCTTGGATTCCCGTAAGGTTTTTTGCTCTGTTATCAACTAGTAACCATTTCCTTTTATCATACTGTGCAATTTATTGGTTCTTCAGGACACTATCTTCTATTTCTTTAAATTTGTTGATAGGAGACCCAAATTTATCAAAACCACTTCAAAATGATTAGCAATTCAGTAGAAGTTAGTTATGTGGCCGGGCATGGTGGCTCATGCCTGTAATCTCAGCACTTTGGGAGGCCGAGGCAGCTGGATCGCCTGAGGTCAGGAGTCTGAGACCAGCCTGGTCAACATATTGAAACCCCATCTCTACTAAAAAGACAAAAATCAGCTGGGCATGGTGGCGGATGCCTGTAATCCCAGCTACTCTGGAGGCTGAGGCAGGCAAATCACTTGAACGCGAGAGGCGGAGGTTGCAGTGAGCCAAGATCATGCCACTACACTCTAGCCTGGACGACACAGTGAGATTCTGATTCAAAAAAGAAAGAAAGAAAGAAAGAAATTAGTCACGTGTAGTCATACATATGCTGACAAAACTTACTTTAAAATTATAATAAATATAAACATTTTGAATATATTTTAGACAGTGTATTTTACTGGACTAAATAATTCACATTTCTTACATTTTATTTTCTATTTTATTCTAAAATTTTTAATTATCTTGAATAATATTCACTCTTGTTAACTGTATCCATATTTAAAACACTTTTACAATTGTGGATGTAAATTGAAATAATTTCCTTTCCTACTTATCTGGCTTTTTAAAAAAACAATAGAGATAGGGTCTCACTATGTTGCCCAGGCTGGTCTTGAACTCCTGGGCTCAAGCAGTCCTCCCATCTAAGCCTCCCAAAGTGCTGGGATTATAGGCATGAGCCCCTGCACCTGGCTAGCCTTTTTTATTACAGACAGGGCCTCATTCTGTTGTCCATGCTGGAGTGCAGTGGGGCACTGCAGCCTCAACATTTTGGGCTCAACTGATTCTCCCACCTCAGCCTCCCAAGCAGCTGGAACCACAGGTGCGTACCTCCACACTTGGCTAATTTTTGTATCTTTTTTAGAGACAGGATCTTGCCATGTTGCCCAGGCTGGTCTTGAACTCAGCGCAAACAGTCCTCCCACCTCAGCCTCTCAAAGTGCTAGGATTACAGATGTAAGCCATTGTGCCTGGATGGCTGTTTTTTTTTTTTTTTAAGTAAGGTTGGGAAGCTCCATGAACTTCATCATGGAAATATTATAAACTTGAGTGTCCTGGGTTAGAAAACATCACGTTTCTATGAATGAAATATTTAAGTATTCAAATATAGAAATAAAGCAAACATGAAAACCATTCTTTCTGATTAGGTGTGAATTGAATATACTTTTAAGAATCTAGGACTAGTCATGGTGGCTTACGCCTGTAATCCTAACACTTTGGGAGGCTAAGGTGGGAGGATCACTTGAGGCTAGGAGTTTGAGACCAGCCTGGGCAACATAGTGAGACCCTGTCTCTACAAAAAATTTAAAAATTAGCCAGGTGTGTGGCTGGGCACGGTGGCTCACGCCTGTAATCCCAGCACTCTGGGAGGCCAAGGCGGGTGGATCACCTGAGGTCAGGTGTTTGAGACCAGCCTGGCCAACATGGTGACACCCTGTCTCTACTAAAAATACAAAAAATTAGCCGGGTGTGGTGGCAGGCACCTGTAATACCAGCTACTTGGGAGGCTAAGGCAGGAGAATTGCTTGAATCCGGGAGGCGAAGGTTGCAGTGAGCTGAGGTCATGCCATTGCACTCCAGCCTGGGTGACAAGAGGGAAACTCCATCTTAAAAAAACAAAAAAAGAATCATCACTAGGCAGCCAAAATTTATTTACCTAAGTATTTTCTTCAGGAATTTTCTAAGAACTGGAAAACTAATAACTAAATTGACAGCAGTCTGTCTCAATTATGGGAAAGTAATTGCTAATGGTAAAACAGGCACTAGAATATAGTTACCTTATTCTGAATAACTGTGCTGAAGCTGCATTCTCCCTGAGTCATGCCATCAAATTAAAGAGGTGATTTCAACAGCAGCAATGATGAACTTGAATCAGCAATGTCCTGGGTGCTAGTTAGTGTATGTATGTTTAACAGGACTTTGATTTACTAAGTCTGTGTGGCACTTAGGCTCCTTCTGAAATTTCCATACTGCATGTTTTACAACCCATCGAAGTTATGGTTTTTCAGTGATATTTCAAAATTGGGGAAAATTATCAATCTATGAGCAGGATTTGGAGCAATCATTATATCCTACACTATTTACTGAGTGGCAACACTATGAGATACTGTACACACTGATGTGTGCATTAAGGGAGGAAGTAATGGGATCAGTTCCCCAGATTTAAATTCTGGCTCTACCACTCCCCAGCTACGTCATCTCTATTACTAATACCTGCGAAATGGGGATGTTGATAATAATAACACCTACCTCATAGAGGTGTTTGAAAGACTAAATAATCTGTGTAAAGCTCTGCGCAGGAGTAAGTGCTTAATAAATGTTAGTTGTTTTTATTGTATTACACTTAAAAAAATTCTTCTGGGCCAGGCATGGTGGCTCATGCTGGTAATCCCAGCACTTTCAGAGGCCGAGGCAGGCAGATCACTGGAGGTCAGGAGTTTGAGACCAGCCCGGCCAACGTGGTAAAACCCCGTCTTTACTAAAAATATAAAAATTAGCCAGGTATGGTGGCGCACACCTGTAGAGGCTAAGGGAAGAGAATCGCCTGAACCCGGGAGGCGGAGGTTGCAGTGAGCCAAGATCACACTACTGCACTTCAGCCTGGGCAACAAGAGCGAGACTCCATCTAAAAAAAAAAAAATTCTTCTAAGAATTTCATCTTTTAAAAAGTATGAGGCCAGACATAGTGCCTTAAGCCTGTAATGCCAGCACTTTGGGAGACCAAGGCGGGAGGATCACTTGAGCCCACTTTCAGACCAGCCTGGGCAACACAGCAAGATGCCGTCTCTAAACAAAAAAGAAAGAAAGAAAGCGAATACTGAGTATCCTGTGAATTAGTATGCAACCAATCTATAGTTTAGTACTAGAAATATAAAGCATTAAATGACTTTTTACACATAATATATTTTGTTTTTTACACATAATACTTTATATCAAAATTTTTATTTCCAGTCAGTCAACAGTAATAAGAATGAGAAAACCTTGGTTTTAGAAACTACCTCCCAGACAGAAAGTAAGTATATAGGCTGGGGTGGCTCACACTTGTAATCCCAGCACTTTGGGAAACCGAGGCCAGTGGATCACTTGAGGCCAAGAGTTTGAGACCAGCCTGGCCAACATGGTGAAACTATGTCTCCATAGTTTCACCCCGTCTCTACTAAAAATACAACAATTAGCTGGGTGTGGTTCCACACGCCTGTGTCCAACTATTCTGGAGACTGAGGCAGGAGAATTGCTTGAACTCAGGAGGTGGAGGCTGCAGTGAGCTGAGATCGTGCCACTGCACTCCAGCCTGGCCAACAGAGCGAGACTGTCTCAAAAAGAAAAAAGAAAGTAAGTATATAAATATGAGATAGTACTTGAGTTATTACTTGAGGTTAAGCTACTAAAAGCAATATCCCCATATTTTGAATTATGACCTTATAGCACCAATACCTATTGCAGTACCTTGCACAGATATTCAATAAACATTTGTTCAATGAATAAATGAATGAAAAGTAAAAGCATACTTATAGCCAAGAGTATGAAAAGAATGTTTACTTTTTTTTTCATTTAGGTCTGGCAATGTAATTTCCAACCAATGATCTGAATACAGGTCATATAAACTGAGCTCTCTGGACAGAAGAGTAATGCATCATGGCAAATTATAATCGTTGCATTTATAACTGGTAAAAATCTGAGCTGACAGACAGATGGATTAACAACAGTTCTTCACTGTTGCTGGAGGACAAATGAAAGCCAATGTGCTACCAATGGAAGATTAATGACATTACTTTTTATGGAGCTAGATAAATGTGCAAATGTATTGCAAATTTAAAAAAAGTTACCCATGGCCAGGCGTGGTAGCTCACGCCTGCAATCCTATCACTTTGGGAGGCCAAGGTGGGCAGATCACCTGAGGTTGGAGTTCGAGACTAGCCTGGCCAACATGGTGAAACCCCATCTCTACTAAAAATACACACACACAAAATAGCCAGGCATGGTGGCTCACGCCTGTAATCCCAGCTACTCGGGAGGCTGAGGCAGGAGAATCGCTTGAACCCGGGAGGCGGTGGTTGCAGTGAGCTGAGATCGCATCACTGCACTCCAGCCTAGATGACATAGGAGGACTGTCTTGGAAAAAAAAAAAAGCTACTCACTGGAATAAGAAGGAAGAGTAAAAAGAAACATGTTATTTAAGGACATTTTACCTTTGCCTGATTTATATGGACTGATTGTCTTATTAGTCTAAATATATTCATGTGGTAGGCAGAATAATGGCTCCCAAAAGTGCCCATGTTCTAATTCCCTAAACCTGTGAATATGTTACCTCATCTGGCAAGACGGATTTTTGTAGATGTGATTAAAGTAAGGATCTTAAAATGGGGAGATGATCCTGGAGTATCTGTGCGGACCCAGTGTAATCAGAAGCATCTGTATGAGTGAGGCAGGAGGATCAGAGGTAGCAGATTAGAAGATTCTATGCTGTTGGCTTTAAAGATGGAAAAAGGGAACATGAGCCAAGGAATGCAGGTAGCTTCTAGAAGCTGGAAAAAACAAGGGAATGGATTCTCCCACAGCCCCCAGAAGGGATGCAGGCCTTTTGAGATCTTAATTTTAACCCACTATAACCCATTTGAGACTTCTGTCCTCCTGAATTGTAAGAAAAAAATTTGTTTTATTTTAAGCCACTCGATGTGGTAACTTGTTAGAACAGTAAGTGGAAACAAACTCATTAATCTGCATCTAACCTATGAAGATGCTAATTTGAGATAGTAAACGGGTGTTGTTGTAAGCTGCTAGGCTTGAGGTAATTTGTTACAGCAGCAATATAAAACTATACAACTGGTAGCCAGGCCCACTGGCTGGCACCTGTAATCCCAACACCTTGGGAAGCTGAGACGGCAGGATGGCTTGAGCCCAGGAGTTCAAACAGCATGTTCAACATAGTGCAACCTGTCTCTACAAGAAATAAAATATTAGCTAGGGGTGGTTATGCATGACTGTAGTCCCAGTTATTCAAGAGGCTGAGGTAGGAGGATCACTTAAACCCAGGAGGTGGAGGTTGCAGTGAGCTGTCATTGCCCCACTGCACTCCAGCCTGGGCAACAGCACAAGACGCAGTCTCAAAAAAAAAAAAAAAAAAAAAAAAAAAAAAAAAGGAAAAAGAGGAGAAAGAGGAGAGGAGAAAGAAAGAAAGAAAGAAAAGAAAACTACACAAACTGTCTGTAATAACACATTTTGACATCATGTACTCCCTGATAGGACATCATGTCTGAGATTCTTGCCAAAAATATATTAACTCATCTAATCATGAGAAAACATAAGACAAGCCCAAACTCAGGAACAGTATACCAAGTAACTGACTAGAACTCTTCAAAAATGTCAAGGTCATGAAAGACAAGGAAAGATTAACTCTCTGGAAGAGAAAAAGGACATTAGGTCGAATGTAGTGGCTCATGCCTGTAATCCTAGGACTTTGGGAGGCTGAGGCAAGAGGATCACTTGAATCAAGGAGTTCAAGAGCAGCCTGGGCAACACAGCAAGACTCCATCTCTACTAAAAAATAAAAAATAGCCAGGCATGGTGGTTCAAGTCAGCAGTCCCAATTACTTGAGAGGCTGAGGTAGGAGGATCACTTGTGTCTAGGAGTTCAAGGCTGCCGTGAGCTGTGATTGTGCCACTGCACTCCAGCTTGGCAACAGAGTGAGAACCTGTCTCAAAAAAAGAAAAGAAACAAAAGAAAAGAAAAAAGAAAAAGAACATTAGTGGGAAACTGGTGAAATCTGATTATGTCTGTACTTAACAACCAGATGACAATAAGATACACTTGAATTATTTCTCTCTAAAATTGGGCTAGTCTATGTAATCTTAAGCAATTCACTTGCTAGTACTTGTTTTTTCCAATTGTTAAGATGGAAAGTGTCTGTAATGTGCTTTAAGATTCTTAGCTGAAATAGTAACAGTCATGTTGCTTACTGTTTTCATTTTAATAATTCTATTTTCCTTTAAGGTAGCTTAATTTTGGAAGAGTTAGTAGTTAGTGTGCTTCAAGAGCCTTTTTTTTTTTTTTTTTTTTTTTTGACGGAGTCTTGCTCTGTCGCCCAGGCTGGAGTGCAGTGGGGTAATCTCGGCTCACTGCAACCTCCGCCTCCTGGATTCAAGAGATTCTCCTGTCTCAGCCTCCCGAGTAGCTGGGATTACAGGCGCACACTACCACGCCCAGCTACTTTTTTGTATTTTAGTAGAGACGGGATTTCACCGTGTTGCCCAGGCTGGTGTTGAACTCCTGAGCTCAGGCAACCCAGCCACCTTGGCCTCCCAAAGTGCTAGGATTAAAAGCGTGAGCCACCGCGCCCGGCCTGCTTCAAAAGACTTAACATGCAGTCGGCGAGGTGGCTCACGCCTGTAATCCCAGCACTTTGGGAAGCCGAGGCGGGCGGATCACTTGAGGTCAGGAACAACCTGACCAAGATGAAGAAACCCCGTCTCTACTAAAAATACAAAATTAGCCGGGCGTGGTGGCACGTGCCTGTAATCCTAGCTACTCGGGAGGCTGAGGCAGGAGAATCGCTTGAACCCGGGAGGCGGAAGTTGTGGTGAGCCAAGATTGCGCCATTGCGCTCCAGCCTGGGCAACAAGAGTGAAACTGTCTCAAAAAAAAAAAAAGACTTAACATGCCACAACATTATAATAATTTTGATGCAATAGTTTAGATTAATGAAAGTAAATATATGCTGGGCATGGTGGCACATGTCTATAATCCCAGCTAATTGGCAGGATTGCTTGAGCCCAGGAGCTCGAGACCAGCCTGGGCAACATATTGAGACCCTGTCTCTACAAAAAGAAAAACAAAAAATTAGCCAGGCATAGTGGGGCACCTGTGGTCCCAGCTACTCACTGCTTAGGAGGCTGAAGTGGGAGGATCACTTGAGCCTGGGAGGTCGGGACTGCAGTGAGCCAAGATCTGCACTCCAGCCTGAACAACAGAGCACGACTCTGTCAAAAAAAAAAAAAAAAAAAGAGTTCTTTTTTTTTTTTTTTGAGACGGAGTCTCGCTCTGTCTCCCAGGCTGGAGTGCAGTGGCCCGATCTCGGCTCACTGCAGGCTCTGCCCCCCTACGTTCACGGCATTCTCCTGCCTCAGCTTCCCGAGTAGCTGGGACTACAGGCGCCTGCCACCTTGCGCGGCTAATTTTTTGTACTTTTAGTAGAGACAAGGTTTCACCGTGTTAGCCAGGATGGTCTCGATCTCCTGACCCCGTGATCCGTCCGCCTCGGCCTCCCAAAGTGCCAGGATTACAGGCGGGCACTTGCACCCGGCCGATTCATTGAGTTCTGTACTGAAAGACAGAATAGTTGTATGGTTACCATGGTAAAGCTGAAAAATCCTAAGTCAAACCATGGTAAATCAGGGACCATCTGTACTAAGTCGTCCAATTTTTTTTTTTTTTTTTGAGACACAGTCTTGATCTGCCGCCCAGGCTAGAGTGCAATGGCACGATGTTGGCTAACTGCAACCTCTGCCTCCTGAGTTCAAGCAAGTCTCCTGGTTCAGCCTCCGGAGTAGCTAGGAGATTACAGGTGCCTGCCACCACGCCCAGCTAATTTTTGTATTTTTAGTAGAGACGTGGTTTCACCATGTTGGCCAGGCTGGTCTCGAACTTCTGACCTCAGGTGATCCACGTGCCTCAGTCTCCCAAAAGTGTTGGGATTACAGGCGTGAGCCACCGTGCCCGGCCCAATCTTCCTGCCTCAGTATCCAAGTGATGGGATTATAGGCATGAGCCTCTGTGTCCAGCCAACACTTCATTGTAAAATGACTTTGCGTTTAATGATTCTGCCCAGTTGTAGGCTATTGTAAGTGTTCCAAGCTCATTTAAGGTAGGCTAGGCTAAGCTATGATGTTTGGTGGATTAGGTACATTAAATGCATTTTTTATTTAACAATATTTCCAATTCGCAATAGGTTTAACATGATGTGACCCCATAACACCTGTACATTGTGGAGGATTTTTGTTATTGGTTTGGTGTTTGCTTTTTGCTTTTATTTCAGAATAAGGAGTTAGCATGTGTGACATAGTAAGAAATAGATATATATGTGTATATATATAGAGAGAGAGATATGTATATATATGTGTATCTATCTATCTATCTATTTGGACTTTGTCCCTGATTTTTGACACAGAGCTCTTAAAACTGCCATTTCTTGAGTGATAGGGATGATAGGAGTGTCGTTTGTTCTAATATTTGGTCTCTGTCCCCAGTTTCCGACACAGAGCTCCTTAATCTCTTGGAATTTCCTGGTTGATAGAAGCATCTTTTGTTCTACTGAGGTTTCTTGCTGGGGCCCTAGATAGCTTCAGGATGGGGCCTGGTCCCCAGAAAGACTAGGCCTTGATGAGAAGCCTGGAACTTTCAGCCCATCCCCTCAATATGTGGGGAAGAGTGAAGAGCTGAAGACTGAGTTAATAATTGGTCATCCTGATTTGACAAAACCTCCATAAAAACCCCTAACGACAGGTTCAGGGAGCTTCTGGGTTGGTGAACACATCAAATTGCTAGGAGGGTGGTGTGCCCAGAGAGGGCGCGGGGGCTTCCAACACCCCTGCCAATATCTTGCTCTCTGCATCTCTTCTGTTTGGCTGTTCCCAAGTTATATCTTTTATAAAGAGCCAGTAAATATTAATATAAGAGTGCTCCTGAGTTCTGTGAGTCATTGTAGCAAATTATCAAGCTGAAGGGGAGAAAGTTGTGGGAACTCCCTGACTTTGTAGCCAAGAAGTGTGTGTGGGTAACCTGGGGACCCGATACTTGCGAATGGCATTGGAATTGAGGACTCTTTAAAACCTGTGGAGTCTGCTGCTAATGCTGGGTCATTAATGTCAGAATTGAATTGAATTGTAGGATACCCCGTTGGTGTCCGGAAAGTTGGAGAATTGGTTGGTGTGAGAAAAAATTCACACATTTGATGTCAGAATTTCTGAGGAAAAATAGCTCGGCATGTAAAACCATAAATACACAAAATCCTTTCAGACAGCTTAAAAGAATGCACATGTTCCAAGTTGTCTGAACTCAAGTCAAGATAAAGAGATAGAAGCAAAAATGAACTCAGTAATGTATTACTCTAATAGTTTGATTCAGAGAAAATAAAAACTCCCTTCTAACAGGAAAAAAAAAAGACAAATGGCCTGCATAGTGCAGTTACGTGAGCTTTCTAATAATGCAAACGGCAGACTGTTATTTCCCTACAATTTTTTTCCTTAGCTTCATTTCAGAGAGGACACAAACCGTAGAAATTGAATGATAACTTATCATATCATTGATGATCATTGTATGAAGTATTCAGTTTGCAGCTCATAAATTTAGGTAACATCATTTTTCCCCTCCTCCTCAATAGAGAGAGACATAATGGTTACTGTCTAGCTCAACGCTGGCTTAACGGCCTCCTCTGAGGTTAATGTTAACATCATTCTGGACAGGGCAACAGGAAGCATCTGTATATCTTACCACAAAATGAGATGATCCATTTTCCCCTCATTTGAAGTATAAATTCTGTTGGTATTAAATTACTTAATTGCTCTTGCTTTATATATACATTTAAAATATTTAGATATATTGTAGTAATAGCCTTAGAGAAAATTAAAATGACTTATGATTATGTAAATATTCCTTTAGTTTTTCCCAGTTGGTCAATATAGGTTCTTATTTTTTTTCTCTCTATGATTTAAAGGAAACTTGGGTTATGAAGGCTATTCTTACAATCTTTTTTTGTTCTTATGTTCTAGAACCACTGATGGTGACAACAGAACTCAGGGAATGTTAGTCAATTAACAGCTGCCAAGTTACCCAGAGAAGCAGATGGTATATCTGATCATGTCCTACAAAATGTGAAAAGGGAATACTCAAAGATGTTTGCTCAAATATGCTAGAGTTTCCACACAAAAGGCTATAATGGCAACCATATATATTTTTACATCTTCTATGTTTGCTTTTTACTCCAGGTGATTCTCTTCTATTCCATTTTTTAATTTTTTGACCTGTAGGGCTAGTCATCTTAAAATAACCTAGGATATGCACACGTTTTGAGTATCTTTGGCAATAGAAATGCACAACAGAAATATGTCAATAGAGAAGAAAAAGAATACTTAATACCACTCCCAGGTTTTTAAACTAGAGTATGGCCAATTGGAATATAATGCTTGAGGGTGGCTGAAATAACTAGAATTATACAGATATTTTGCTAATCATCTTGGACTTTTGTAGTGAGATTGTTAGAAAGTCCATGCTCGATTCCTCAGAGTCCTTCTCATTTAACCATCTAAAAGCCATATCTTAATTATCAAATAGTAAAGAATCCAAAATCTCAAATATTCATTAATCCAACAAATATTTACGGTGTATATTTCATCCCAGGCAGTGTTCAAGAGGCCAAATGAACAAACTAGACAAAAACAAAACAAAAAAAGACAAAATCTCTAGGTTTCGTGGAGCTTATGTTTTTAAAAGCTTATATTTATAAAAGCTTACATATCAAGAGGATCTATATAAAAATAAATAACCCTAAAACAATAATTCTTTTGTCTCTTGCCAGACTGAAGACACTCGCAGGCAGGAGCTGTTTCCCCAATATCCTTACCACCTGTGCCTAGCACACTGTAAGTGATTTATAGACACTTCTTGAATACGTATGTATGTATCTATTATTATTAAAAAAATTTTTTTCAACCTTTTCAGCCCAAGCGATCCTCCTGCCTCAGCCTCCCAAATAGCTGGGACTACAGGCTCATGCCACCACAAGTGGCATATATATATATAGACACACATACACACACACACACACAATGTAGACACACACATATACACATACACATATACATACATACATATACATACATATATACATACGTGTGTGTGTGTGTGTGTGTGTGTGTGTGTGTGTATAGAGTCTCCTCTATTGCCCAGGCTGGAGTGCAGTAGTGTGATCTACGCCCACAGCAACCTCCGCCTCCCAGGTTCAAGCGATTCTCCTGCCCCAGCCTCTTGAGCAGCTGGGATCACAGGCGTGCGTCACTACACCTGGCTATTTTGTAGAGACGGGGTTTCACCATGTTGGCCAGGCTGGTCTCGAACTTCTGAACTCAGGTGATCTACCTGCTTTGGCCTCCCAGTGGCTAATTTTTAAAATTTTTTATAGAGACATGGTCTCACTATGTTGGCCAAGCTGGTCTCGAACTCCTGGCCTCAAGTGATCCTCCCACCTCGGCCTCCCAAAGTGCTGGGATTGCAAACATGAGCCACTGTGCCTGGCTTGTGGTGTATTCTCTATGTTCTATTTCTGAACCCCCTTTTATATTTTAAGACCTTGATTGATTCTGAAGGGCACCAAAATCTCAGCTAAACTTAAAATTCTATAAATTATCTGGGTATTTAAGAATATCTGGGGCTGGGCGCGGCAGCTCACACCTGTAATCCCAGCACTTTGGGAGGCTGAGGCAGGCGGATCATGAGGTCAGGAGATTGAGACCATCCTTACATGGTGAAACCCCATCTCCACTAAAAGTGCTGGAGCCTTGTGCTTTACCTACTATGCCATTTAATCCTCAGAATACCCCAGTGAGGCAGGTACTATTATTATCTCTAGTTTTACAAATGAGGAAACTGAGAGGGTGAGGAGTGCTATGGTCTGAATGTGTATCCCAAGGTTTATATGTTGGAAACTTAATCCCCAAAGCAAAGAGGTTGAGAGGTGAGACCTTTATGAGGTGATCAGGTCATAAGAGCTCTGCCCTACTGAATGGATTCATGCTGTTATCACAGAAGTAGGTTAGTTATTGTGGGAGTGGGTTCCTGATAAAAGGATAAGTTCTGCCACCTTCCTCTCCTTCCTCCCCGCTTTCCCCCCTCATACATGTACTCTCTTGACCTTCTGCCTTCTGCCATGCGATAACACAACAAAAAGACCCTCTTCAGATGTCAGCGCCATGCTCTTGGACTTCCTGTCTCCAGAAGTGTAAGAAATAAATGTCTCTTCTTTATAAATTTCTCAGTCTGTGGCATACTGTTAGAGCAGCATAAAACAGACTAGACTAGGAGCTTGCCCAGGGTTACACAGTAGGAAAATGGTAGAGCCAAGTTTCCAAATCAGATGGCCTTGACTCCAGTGATGAAGCTATTAATCACTACAGCTCCTGTTGCACATGTAGAAAAAAACCCAAAAAACTAAGAAAAGCTAGAAAACAACTCAAGGTATTAAATTAACAATAAGGTCAGTATAGACTCAACTTGGCCTCAGAAGGCTTCAGGGACAAGACTGTGAGCAAGTCATCAAAGCAGAGTGGGATTTAATTGGCAGAGCTGAAAACAGAGAGCATCAGAACAAGAATAGAGGCATGAGAACAAGAATGGCCATGACTTGCTGTGTGGTGCCAAAAGAGCATTAACCTAGTAGAACGATGAGATCTAGTAATTTTTAGTAGAATCTTACCTGTTTTTTCTTTAAGAATAGAAGAAAATGCAAATGCCTATAATACTATCATGTGGCACCCAGGTATGCATAAACAAACTTCAAATTAGCCGCGCGTGGTGGCAGGCGCCTGTAATCTCAGTAACTCAAGAGGCTGAGGCAGGAGAATCACTTGAACCCTGGAGGTGGAGGTTGCAGTGAGCTGAGATTGTGCCATTGCACTCCAGCCTGGGTGACAAGAGCAAGACTTTGTCTCAAAACAACAACAACAAACTTCAATGTATACACAGTAAATAGTTCAATTTTCAGTTATTGAGGTCTTTTTCTCCTTCCTGGTGTACTAGAACTGGCTTTACCATTTAATATCTTTGATAATCTTTCCCTTGACCTGAGTTTAAGTCAAGCTATTTAGGTTGTCTTCATAGTTACTCCTTTTTTGTTTGAGAGGATTTTCCCTGTATTTTCCCATTCTTATCATCAAACTCTGGCAGTCTATAACAACTACATGGCGAAGATGTTATAGCACAGGAAGTCCAAACTTATTAATGGGCTGTGTTCCCATGAACATCACTGTAAATTAGTTGTTTGGAACCTGGAATTTGCTTTCCCATGGAAATAGTGGTTAAATTCCCAGCAGGTCTACAAAAGCTTGCTTAGCCAGGAATGCAGCAGAAATGAACACTGTCACCTTTGTGTTAACCTCTGCCTATTATTCAGAGGTCTCAATGGATTTCTCACCTTACTTCAATGTTTTAGCTAACCACCACTTTTGGGACAGTTTTTAAAATTATATGGAAAAGGCTGACTATCACTTCTGATTCCACCACCCAATCGTTCATACTGCTTTGGGGTGTTTCTTTTTACTAATTATTACTGAAAACATGACTTCAGTTGGGGAGTTGTTTTCCTTTTTCCAAGATTAGGAGTCAGTAAAATAGCCCAAGAATGCCTATGGTATACAGTGTCTAGAATGTCACATTTTCTGCCTTTACTATGATGAGAAGGCAGCACAACATTGACCATCTGGTTCCTGGAGGGTATCTTTTGGCCTTTGTGGGGATTTAAAAACAAAACCAGGCCAGGCGCGGTGACTCACACCTGTAATCCCAGCACTTTGGGAGGCCGAGGCAGGCAAATCACAAAGTCAGGAGTTTGAAACCAGCCTGACCAACACAGTGAAACCCCGTCTCTACTAAAAATACAACAAATTAGCTGGGTGTGGTGGCAGGCACCTGTAATCCCAGCTACTCGGGAGGCTGAGGCAGGAGAATCACTTGAACCTGGGAGGTGGAGGTTGCAGTGAGCTGAGATCGCACCACTGCACTCCAGCCTGGGTGACAGAGTGAGACTCCATCTCAAAAAAAAAAAAAAAAGCAAAACCAAACCAAACACCCACTTCTTGGTTTCTGGTATGAAATCAGAGGTCTAACTGCCCCAGGCTAGATGTTAGCATTAGGGAGATTACCTGATCAATGCTCATGTTTGACTACAGCTGAATATATAAATATATATAGTATTTTTTTATATATACACATATGTATGTGTGTGTGTATATATATGTGTATATACACACACATATATATGTGATATACATATATATGTGTGTGTGTATATATATATATATATATATATTTTTTTTTTTGAGACGGAGTCTCACTCTGTCGCCCGGGCTAGAGTGCAGTGGCGTGATCTCGGCTCACTGCAACCTCCGCGTCCCAGGTTCAAGCGATTCTCTTCCCTCAGCCTCCAGAGTAGCTGGGATTACAGGCCCCTGCCACTATGCCCAGCTAATTTTTTGTATTTTTAGTACAGACAGGGTTTCACCGTGTTGGCCAGGCTGGTCTCAAACTCCTGACCTCGTGATTTACCTGCCTCGGCCTTTAAAAGTGTTGGGATTACAGGTGTGAGCCACCATACCGGCCTTTTTTTTTTTTGAGATAGGCTCTCACTCTGTTGCCCAGGCTGGAGTGCCATAGTGCGATCACAGATCACTGTGACCTCCAACTCCTGGGCTCAAGTGATCCTCCCTCCTCAGCCTCCTAAAGTTTTGGGATTACAGGTGTGAGCCACCACGCCCAGCCTTGAATCTTTATTGAAGAAATTTCATAGTCAATCTAAAGCTATGATGTGTATGTCTGTCTGCCAAATACAGTGTTTATCTCAGAAACACTTTCTTGTAACCACAATAAAACCAAAACCTTTATTTTAGGTAGAAACATTACCAACAAATGTTTGCAAAACAGAAAGGCTTTAAAGTGAAAAAAATTTGAGTCTATGGCCATCATAATAGTGTGGCTTTGAAAACTTTCAGGCTATGTACGTACCCTATTTCTACTCCCTCACCTCCTTGGGAGTTTTTAAATTTTATTTATTTTATTTTATTTTTTTGAGACAGAGTCTTGCACTCCAGTCTGTTGCCTAGGCTGGAGTGCAGTGGCGCGATCTCAGCTCGCTGCAACCTCCGCCTCCTGGGTTTAAGTGATTCTTCTGCCTCAGCCTCCCTAGTAGCTGAAAGGCTAATTTTTGTATTTTTAGTAGAGGTGGGGTTTCACCATGTTGGCCAGGCTGGTCTTGAACTCCTAACCTCAGGTGATCTGCCTGCCTTGGCCTCCCAAAGTATTGAGATTACAGGCATGAGCCACCACGCCTGGCTGATATTTTCTTAATAACTTTAGCTGGGCATGGTGGTGCATGCCTGTAGTCCCAGCTACTCAGGAGGGTGAGGCAGGAAAATCGCTTGAACCCGGGACACATAGGTTGCAGTGAGCTGCGATCACACCACTGCACTCCAGCCTGGCAACAGAGTGAGACTCTGTCTCACAAAAAAAAAAAAGAAAGAAAGAAAACTAAAATAATTAATACCAAAAGGTAGATCAATGAAAGAGTCTAATGATACTAAAATTATTAAGGTTGTCGGGGAAGGTGGTTCACGCCTGTAAACTCAGCACTTTTGGCAGGCAGAGAGAGGAGGATAGCCTGAGCTCAGGAGTTTCAGACTAGCTTGGGCAAAATAGCAAGACCCCATCTCTATGTAAAAAATAATAATAATAAAAATAATTTTTAAAAAATATTGCCCGAGTGCAGTGGCTCACGCCTGTAATCCCAACACTTTGGGAGGCCAAGCTCAGGAGTTTGAGGCCAGCCTGGCCAACATGGCGAAACCCCGTCTCTACTAAAAATACAAACATTAGCCGGGTGTGGTGGTGGGCACCTGTAATCCCAGTTACTTGGAAGGCTGAGGCAGGAGAATAGCTTGAACTCAGGAGGCAGAGGTTGCAGTGAGCCGAGATCGCGCCACTGCACTCCAGCCTGGGCAGAGCAAGACTCTGTCTGAAAAAAAAAAGAATTAAGGTAAGCATTTCCTACTTCAACTAATGGCCAAACAGCTATTTGTGAAATGAAGGTATAATAGAATAAGTTAGTGCTTTATACAATATACTGCTCATTTTCAGGATCAGGAACAAAGTCTCTGTTAATCATAACGCGTTTATTTTTGTTATTTATTCGCATTCCTCAAAACAACTGATAGATTACGTGCTAGACTTCACGAAAGTGAAATGAGCCACTGGTTGCCACCCATGAATGAAGGGGGCTCCAATAGCTGGCTACTCAGTTTGTTTTTGGCAAAGAGCATAGAGCACGAACCTAGCACTTCAAGCATAGTGCACAGAATTGTGACAGGCACCTTGGACACTCTAAACCAGGAGAATTGAGAATCTTATTGGAAAGCTTTTGGGCCAAGAAGGTACATGATCCCTGACAGGAAAGACAATTATCCCATCTGTATTTTTTTTTAAAAAGAAAAGAAAAATGTAATACTTTTTGGAGCTCTTACAGGAATTAAATAAGAAAACATAGATAAAAGTATCCAATAAGATTATCAAGATGCATTAAGTGCTCAATAATGTAGCCAAATTTGAGTAGTGGAAATTTTATTGGGAAAAAAATAGCTTCCTCAAATTATATCAGTAGTTTTAGCCCAGGTGTGGTGGCTCACACCTGTAATCTCAGCACTCTGGGAGGCAGACGCAGGCGGATCACCTGAGGTCAGGAGTTTAAGACCAGCCTGGCCAACCTGGTGACACTCTGTCTCAAAAAAAAAAATTAAAAAAAAAAATTATATCAGTAGTTTTGTTAGCATTTGCAGATTCTACGAATCAGACATAGCAATTTTTTTGCGACAACGTTTCACTCGTCGCCCAGGCTGGAGTGCAATGGTGCAATCTCAGCTCACTGCAACCTCCGCCTTCCAGTTGAAGTGATTCTCCCGCCTCAGCCTCCAGAGTAGCTGAGATTACAGGCATCTGCCACCACACCCAGCTAATTTTTGTATTTTTAGTAGAGACAGGGTTTCACCATGTTGGCCAGGCTGGTCTCAAACTCCTGACCTCAGTTGATCCACCCACCTCTGCCTCCCAAAGTGCTGGGATTACAGGCGTGAGCCACCGTGCCTGGCCTCAAGTCTTGAATATTTTGCTCAATTGATGGATAAATATCATAGACTATAGCTAAGCAGAAGTCAAACTTTATAAAGAGAAAAGCACTGAAATGCTAAGCTGATGCAGCATAGCCCTATCCACTGACAGACAAGTTCCTTTGGTCACAAGAGGCATTGCAAAAAAGGGTGCAGCCAGCTTAATGCAAACAAGCACATTTTATTTTAATTTTTGTTTTTGGAGAAAGGGTCTGGCTGTGTTGCCCAGGCTGGTCTCAAACTCCTGGGCTTAAGCAATACTCTCACCTAGGCCTTCCAAAGTGCTGGGATTACAGATGTAAGCCATGGAATCTGGCCAAACACATTTTAATTTCTTGAAAAATTCAAAACATATCTATAAAGTCATGTCATATATAAAGAAAAATAAGTTGTTAGAAAACATGTTTTTCAATTTCGCCAGAGGTCTAGTTAAGGGATTTTCCTTGTGATAACTAATGTGTTTGATGTCTAAATGTTTAAAAAATATATTGTAAATAGAACATAGCTTCACAATTGAGGTTTCCAAGATGATGAGAATCAGTTAATTTTACCTAACTTTTTCCACCAAACAAAGAGGAAAAAAACCACAGAAGAAAATCCAGAATAGGCCGGGCGCGGTGGCTCACACCTGTAATCCCAGCACTTTGGGAGGCCGAGGCGGGCGGATCACGAGGTCAGGAAATCGAGACCATCCTAGCTAACACGGTGAAACCCCGTCTCTACTAAAAATAGAAAAAATTAGCCGGGCGTGGTGGCGGGCGCCTGTAGTCCCAGCTACTCGGGAAGCTGAGGCAGGAGAATGGCGTGAACCCAGGAGGCGGAGCTTGCAGTGAGCTGAGATAGGGCCACTGCACTCCAGCCTGGGCGAAAGAGCAAGACTCCGTCTAAAAAAAAAAAAAAAAAAAAAAGAAAATCCAGAATATTTAGGTAAGTACTATATTCAAAGTTATATGATAAAGATAAGGTTCAGCTAGAAACTAATAAATATCCGATATATGCATTACATGAACTCACTTTTAAATCAGGACAAGTTCTAAATTTGGAAGTTATTTCTAAATGTTGTGTAATAAATTTTACAAAGAAATTAAATATTCTACTGATTCAGGGCGCTAATATAACAAATTCATTCCTGCCAGGTTAGTCAACATGTGTTAGAAAAATAACTTTTAATACAAGATTTAAATCATCATCCCCAGTAGAACATACAAAGATAGTCGGTTCTTTTTCTATTATTTTTCTCTTTCTTCACAAAAATAGAAAAATGTCTCTGCAATTTATTATCCTCCAATAAGCGTTCTATTGGAATCGATGTAAATGGGTACCCTTTGTCCCTCTCACCTCTGTGCTAACAGCATTGTTTAACTCTGATCCCATTTATCTAGTAAGCTTTGCTCATTTAAAAAAGTAAATTCATGACATCCACTGCAATATACAAAAAGTCTATCATACAGGCTGGCAGCACATTGGAAGTTCTGAACTAACATAACTAACAAAAATAGCCACATTTCTCAATTCTGTGACACAAAAAGCAGATAGCAACATGTGTAATGCACCAAAGATCTAGCTAGAGTTTAAAGAATCTAAATAAATAAGAAAATCAAATGCCCGGATATAATTCTTAATAAGCTATTTTACCTCAAGAAAAATCTAAGGCTGTCTTTAAAATCTCTTTCCAGTTTTACTGTATCCTTTCTGTATGGGCAGCATAACAGAATTTCCAGAAACAGGGGCCGTTTTTAAATCCCCAGTGATATCTGCCTTTATCTGCACTGTGGAAAATGATACACTGTATCCTGCCTTTCTGGACAGTCCATAGGTTTTATTTACATTGCTTTGAGAAACAGACGAAAGACATGTTTTTTACAATTGTCTTACAGCAATCTCAGTTTTGAGAGTAACATGTAACACAAATTTTTATATGCAATATATGAAAACATAAATATTTATATATACAATAACATAACTAGACAAATAAATGAAGTTACTATTAAGTCTCTTTAAGTATAAATTTACAAACTGACCACCAGCCACAGAACTTAGCCCTGTAATGGAGAAAAATTATTACTGGCTTAAAAAAATATTAAAATATCACTGTCACTAACATGAAAAAAACTAAAAACAGAAAATAGAAAACAATAATCACCGGAAAACCTGTGTCTTGTAAAGATTTCTTTCCATCAGAAGATGCAGAAACATTTTTCCCCCTGGAGCAAATGAAAACGTTTCTCATGCACCCCCCGTTTCTTCCCTGCTTTCTCCCCCAGGCGCGGGTGTAGACGGCCGGTGTGGACTTTTTCCCAGAGATGAGAAGTAAAAATTTGTACTTTATCGGGAGCGGGTGCACTTTTCCCCCTGGCCCCCCTTTGCTCTGCCTCCAAGATGGTAGGAAAGTTGTCGTTTCGGAGGGCAGAGGAGCAGCTCTCTGGTGTTATGTCCTCGCAGTGCCTGTAGTGGTGCTGTAGGAGGCTGCTGCCTCTTCTTGTACAGCCCCGGCAGCCCTGCCTTCTTGGCTGGAGAGTATATTCAGGGATTTCCCCTTAATAATCACCGACCCTGGGAGCACTTTTTAGTTTCCAAAATAAAAATATGATCCTCACCCCTCTTGCTTGACAGGGAAAGGCTCTCGCCGGAGCCCAGGGGGGAGCAGTAGCAGCGGCAGCCGAGCTTCCTAGTCCATTGCCAGCGCCTCTCACTCTGATCTGTCAGCCCAGCCGAGGCAACGGGGGGAAGGAGAAAAAAAAAAGCAGCTGAAAGGTAAGCAGAGGCGGCCCCAGGCCCGGCCCACATCCCCGGGCTCCCGTAGGGCGGCGGGCTGGGCCGCGCAGGCTGGGCGGGCGGCGAGCGCGCTTACGTGAGGCCGGGGATTCGCCGGCCCACGCCAGGCCCCGGGCGGAGAATGAAAGGGTGAGTGGGGCCGGCGCCCGGGTGGTGGAGGCCGGGGGCCTGAGGGCCTCCGGGGCGCCCGCGGGCGGCGACGGCGGGCGGGCAGGGGTCCACCCGGAGCCGGAGCGGGGCGAGCGGAGCGGCCTGCGCGGGCCAGGTGGGGGTGTGCGGCGGGAGGGGGGGGCGCCGGTAGGCCTCGGGCCGGTAGGCCCCACGGCAGCCGCGCCCTGCCCCCGCACCCCGGGCCTCCGCGCGCCCCCTCGAGTCCCCCGGGGCCTCCGGGTGGGACGGCGGCGCTGCTGGGCCGAATCCCGCGCCGGCCCGGAGGCTTTCCCGCGGGGCGGCAGGCCCGGGCTGCCGGGACAGGGGCGTCAGGGCCTAGGAGTGGGGAGTGGGGAATGGGCGCCCGGCTCCCCTTCCCCCGGGTCTCTCGCAGACGCCCCCCAGATTCCGGTAAGAGTTGAATTTATTTATCCCCCTCCTCCGCGCTCCGGACGGCCAGGCCGGGGCGGGGCGGGGCGGGCGGCCTGGCGGGCGTGGGGTCGGGTGGAGGGGCGGTGAGGAGTCAGGTGCAGCCGCGGCCCGGAAAGTTTCCTTTTAGGCCCGAATTGGGGGCCGCTGTCTCTCCGGGGAGCCCTGGTCCTAGCGCCCGGGACCCCCCAGGGCGTGGGGGAGCGCACTCGGCTATTTTGAAACTCTTTGCCAGTTCCTGTCCATTGAAGAAGGTACTCCGCCCCTGCACCCCTCGCCCGCGCCCCACCCAACTCCCCGCGAGCCCGTTCGGGGCTGCTAACTCCAGCCCGTTCCCCCTAGAGCCCCCCAGGTTGGGGAGAGGGCCTTCTCTTCCGGTTTGGAAAAGTTTGCAAGGGGCTTTTCTTAGCTTTATTAGTTAGTGACTGGGTTTTTGGGGTGGGAAGGAGGAGGTAAACTCAGGTGGTGTTTCTGCCGGACAATCTTTCCCTATTGCCTTTTTTAGCCCTTACCCCACCAACTGGGGGTGTTATTTTCAGCTTGAGTACCCACCCCCTTTCATCCCGATTCCTTTGGGTCCAAAATCCCCCTTCTGGACAGCTCCGGCGGAGAGGAAGATGTAGGGAGCAGCGAGGAGACTGTCAGTGAGAGAGAGGGGCAGGATCAGGCAGGGTTTCTGGAGCAGTCCCCAGATGTAGGAGTTTCCCCTCCTTTTTGGTCACTGTCCGGTAAAACCAACACCGGAACAGATCCCAAGGGGGAGACGTGGTTGTCAGATGGCTTGGAAGCCTCCGGGATTGGGAGGAGGGAGAGGAAGTGGGCAGGGCAGCTCCCGAAACAAGGTCTACAGTTTAAGGATCAGTAGTTCATTTATTCTGATAATCACTGTTTAGTTTTATGTGACATTCTTGTATTCGACCTAGAAATAGAGTAATGGAGATTTTAAGGAAACCTAAACTTGTTATTGCTACAACTCAGAAGGGTCTGTGGAAGAGCCCTCGGAACCTAGCAAAACTACTTTGGTTTTGGGGTGTGTGTGTGTGTGTGTGTGTGTGTATGTATGTATAACATTTAAACGAAAAAAAAATATATGTGTATGTATATATTTTATATGCATATGTAAACACATATATATTCATACACACACACGTTTGTTTTCTGTTTAAATGGATTCAATTTTAGCTATATTTTGGTGCCCTGAGCTCTGAACGTTAAAAAAAAAAAAAAAGTGATAAACATAAATTTCCAAATCTCGATTTTCTGCTTTTCAGGGACAGGATGTTTCCCGTGGCTATGCTTACCTCCTTGTTGTTCTTGAGTGTTGACATTGAAATGTTAATAGACCCTGCCACCCCCCACTGCCAGTCCCCAGTGTGGGCGTGTTTGGAGAGGTTATTTTGCATCGTTTAATTGTTGGTTTTTTCCTTTTTTTTTTTTTTTGGTGAGCTTAGGGCAGAGCGTTGTGTTTATGTGCGGTGGTGTCCTGCTTGGTAGCAGGCTGGAGTTGTTGGCAGGAGATGTCCCACATTCTGCCCACTCAGTACCCCCAGCACTGTTGTTAGTGAAAAGCTGCCACTTGCAGGGCAATGGGTCACCCACGACTTTCAGTGCTGACTTCTGTGAGGCTTCGAAATGAGACTCATGTGATTCTTCTAGGTGTGTGCCTTTCTTTTCCTTTGGTCTGCCTAAGATCAAACTCTGTTTCTCCACAATGATAGATATCCGGTCATTTAGCATTGAGCTTAAGAAAATCTTGATATTTGAGATTGTATGGATCTGATACAAAAATGCAAATTACATTTAATGGTTGTTTTAAGTTTATTGATTAATTGAAATTGTTTATTGACATGGACATTTTTTTAAACATGTGTACCAAAAATCGTTACTTCTATTATAGTTTGTCCTTATTTTTAGAGCATATACTGGATGGAAAAAAATCATTCTTAGTCATTTTTCTTGGAACATTTTAAGGTTTGAAAAAAATTGTTATTGCCTTATAATTTGATATTTTAAAGGTATATTGTTGACTTCACATTCCTAAGCTTTCCAAAACTGTATGTGTACAAATACCAAAAAAGTTTTGTACTTTTTCCCACCCTACCTCAAACATGTATTAATTTCATAACCTGATCGCCTAATGGGCTACTTTATTTCCTGAAGGAATGAGAGGTTTGATGTTTTTAAAAGTTACATTCCATTTGAAATTAATAAAAGATTTTCAGGGCAAATACTGAATTAACTTTAAACTACTAAGGGAATATGCTTTTTTACTATTAAGTGTTAGTTTAAAAAGTAAATGGTTAGTATAATTACAAGTCTGAAATAATCAAGTTTTCTTTCCTCTGGAAGATTTTTAGGAGGAAATTTGTATATCCCATTCCAACTTTTTGTCAGCAAATCATGTTGCTACTATTTTTAGAGAAATAAAAATTTTAGTTTAGAAGGAATTAAACATTTCTGAGAGCACCCAAAATTAATGACATTTCAAAAAAATGCTAAACTATTTATTCATACCTGAGATGTTCTCTAGGGTTAGCAGCTCTCACTATCCAGGTTTGGTACAATGGTTATGGCTAATGAAAAGTCATTTATATTTGAATACAGTTAGAGCAATATTCTCAGACACTTTTCTTTCCCCCTCCCCCACACCTGGTAACTGGTAAAACAATGGTTGAATAGGTGAGACTGGGTTGGAGGCAGCAAATTGTCCCCAGTGCTAAGTCAGTTTAACTTATACATGCAGCTCTGTGCTAGGCAAAACAAACAGCAGTAGAGTCTCCTCACTTCTTCAAGCAAGAGTTTGTCCCAGAAGTCCTGACTGTAAAGGCTGATTTTTGACAATGCTCCTGGCTAGTTTGAGATACTGAGGAAATACTCAATTTAAAACCTTAAGCCTCCCTCTTTTCCCTCCTTGCACGTAAGGTGACAGACTACTTGGTTCTCATCCTTTCACAGAATGTGATTTGTTTTTAAGATGAGTTTTTAGGCCCGGCGTGGTGGCTCACGCCTGTAATCCCAGCACTTTGGGAGGCTGAGGCGGGCGGATCACCTGAGGTCCGGAGTTCGAGACCAGCCTGACCAACATGGGGAAACCCCGTCTCTACTAAAAATACAAAATTAGCCAGGCGTGGTGGTGTATGCCTGTAATCCCAGCTACTCTGGAGGCTGAGGCAGGAGAATCACTTGAACCTGGGAGGCGGAGGTTGCAGTGAGCCAGGATTGCACCATTGCATTCCAGCCTGGGCAACCAGAGCAAAACTCCATCTCAAAAAAAATAAAAGATGAGGTTTTGGTGAAATTTTATTTGTAGCATGACTTCCTGCAGTGACACTTTTAGACTGGGCTTTGAGTTCTGATCCCAGTCCTTCCGCTGGGCAAGTTATTTAGTCTTTGGTTTCTTTAACTTAAAATGGGAATAAAATTCTTTGATATAAGGGTTAGATGAGATAGCCATGTGTTTGGCCCATAATAGTATTAATTAAATGTTAATTCCACTAGCCCACTTTACTTTTCTTTCTTTCTTTTTTTTTTTTTTTTTTGAGACAGGGTCTCACTCTGTTGTCGAGCCTGGAGTACAGTGGCATGATTACAGCTCACTGCAGCCTCAACCTCCTGGGCTCCAGTGATCCTCCCACCTAAGGTGTGCCTGTAGTCAGCCAGGACTACAGGTGCTTGCCACCATGCCCGGCTAATTTTTGTATTTTTTGTAGAGACAGGGTTTCCCCATGTTGCCCAGGCTGGTCTCAAACTCCTGGATGCAAGGGATCCGCCTGCCTCAGTCTTTCCAAGTGCTGGGATTATAGGTGTGAGCCACCAGGCCTGGCCTCCACCTTACTTTTCTAGTAGTAACATCTAAATACTATTTCTCTTGTTTCCTTTTTTAAATAACTGAAAGTAATACTGTACTATACATACTATAGTAGGCTTATGCTATATTTGGAGAGTAGACCTGTTTTTCCCACTCAAAGGATAACCACTGTTTAACACTTTAGTGTGCTTTTTCTCTTTATGTGTATGCATACAGCAGAAACAAAGAGGAAAAACGTAAGGGTAGGATTGTCCATGTGATGGTAGTTGTGTAGTTTTGTATTGGTTAAAAGCTTGGGCTCTGGAGCAAATAGGCCTTGCATCCTGACTGTGTGACCTTGGATAATGACAATTACTTAATCTGATTAAGTCTCAGTTTTCTTTGTCTGTAAAAGGGGGTAATAATAGTACCTACTTCATAGGGTTGCTGTGAAGACTAAATGAGGAATTGAACATAAAGCCTTTAGAATGGTTCCTGAAGCATAACCTTTATATTTTCTTGGTGCATAACTTTTTCTGGTGCATAACTTTTCTATTTTTTTCTAAAGATTTTTTAATATTCTTTTTTTTTTTTTTTTTTTTTGAGACTGAGTCTCACTCTGTCGCCCAGGCTGGAGTGCAGTGGCACGATCTCAGCTCACTGCAAGCTTCACCTCCCGGGTTCACGCCATTCTCCTGCCTCAGCCTCCCCAGTAGCTGGGACTACAGGCGCCCGCACACCCGGCTAATTTTTTCTATTTTTAGTAGAGACGGGATTTCACCGTGTTAGCCAGGATGGTCTCGGTCTCCTGACCTCGTGATCCGCCCGCCTCGGCCTCCCAAAGTGCTGGGATAACAGGCGTGAGCCACCGCGCCCGGCCAGATTTTTAATATTCTTGATGTGAATTTTTAATTGATGTGAATTTTTAATGAGTTCTTGTCTCAGTATATATTAATAATACGAATAAGTATTTGAGTACAGAGAGAATATTATAATTACTTTAATGGGGCAAATAAATATATTTTTGCCAGTAAAAAACTGTGCAGTATATTCCATTTCAGCAGCTTCATGTTAGCATAGTCTCTGCTGTTTGAATTTGGAATTGGCCAATATAAAGGTATAGTAAGTACACCGCGGGCAAAGGAGCACAGGGTGGGTTTGCTTTACTCCTGGTTCCGCTCTTTCAGGTTTTGAAGTGTTTTTGTGAGTCCCCGTGGACAGTAGTGTTGCATGGTTTTGAAGGCACTGAGCAGTTTGTGGCATTGATAGGCTCACTTTAGAGTCCTGGGCATGTTTACCTGACTTGATTGGTAGGAGCAGCTGCTGGTTCATTCGTTTAACAGATTAGCTTCTCTGTTGTAGCTCTGAGCTTTGCAATAGAGACACGTTCTCTGCCTTTGAGGAGTTTTTAGTCTGTTGGAGAAGAAAAATAAGCTGACATTTACAATGCCAATGTGAATGTTAAGTGATAGCTTAGCCTGGAGGAATATTCTTCTATTCTGGCCTAAAGGGCAGGCTAGGTTTTAAAGTGAGGGCTTTGCAGGGGAAGTTTCTGTCCTAAGCGAATGGGAGGAGTTCGGCATTCCATAAGGTGTGACCTGTAAGTAGGAATCAAAGTTTAGGGACAAAAGAGTATCCTGTGTTGCAAATTGTGGTTCTGTTACCGCCCAGGAGTTGGAGGAGGAGGGGAATAAATAGTGAGAGGGAAAGGTCAGTCTGGCCAGGTCCTAAGGAGTTTCTGTGTTAGGGTAAGGAGTTTGGATTTCTTTTATGTGACAAGCAGACCCTGAAAGTCTTTGGCCACATAAATTACTTGAGATTTAGAGGATTTGAGTTGTACAGAGTAGGAAAAAGGAGGACAAGACTGTAATTAGACCAGTGAGGCAGCTCCTGACAAGAGATTTGAAGAGGGTTTGAACTAAGGTGGTGGCAATGGCAATTGAGAGGAGGTAGCAGTGGCAGAGGCTACCTCTGCCATTTGGTTTGAAACCTGGGGTAGGCTTGGTACCATGGCTCACAACTGTAGTCCCAGCACTCTGGGAGGCCAAGGTGGGCGGATCACTTGAGCTCAGGAGTTTGAGACCAGCCTGGGCAAAGTGGTGAAACCCTGTCTCTACAAAAAATACAAAAATTAGCCAGGTGTGGTAGTGCATTTTTGTAGTCCCAGCTACTCAGGAGGCTGAGGTGAGAGGATCGCTTGAACTCAGGAGGTCAAGGTTGCAGTGAATCTTGATCACACCACTGCACTTCAGCCTGGGTGGCAAAGGGAGAACTTATCTCAGAAAAAAAAAAAGATAAAGCCTATAGATATGTTTTGTTTGACCCACACTTTTTGTGATGGTCTCTGATTTTTCATCAGTACCTTTTCATACATGAGGAAACAGATTTATAAAATAACTTAGGGTTACATGTCTTTTTCTTTTCTTTTTTGAGACAAAGTCTCACTCTGTTGCCCAGCCTAGAGTGCAGTGGTGCGATTGGCTCACTGCAATCTCTGCCTCCCAGGTTCAAGCAATTCTCTGCCCCAGCCTCCCGAGTAGCTGGGATTACAGGCGCCCACCACCACACCCAGTAATTTTTGTGTTTTTAGTAGAGACGGGGTTTCACCATCTTGGCCAGGCTAGTCTTGAACTCCTGATCTCGTGATCCACCTGCCTTGGCCTCCCAAAGTGCTGGGATTACAGGCGTGAGCCACCGCGCCTGGCTGTCTTTTTCTTTTTTTTTTGTTTTTGTTTAAATGGAGACAGTGTCTTACTATGTTGCCCCAGGCTGGGCTCGAACAAAGGGGCTCAAGTGATCCTTCTGCCTCAGCCTACCATAGTGTTGGGATTACAGGTGTGAGTCACCACCCCCGGCCTTCATATGTTCAGAAGTTTAAAGGAGCTGCTGACATGAAAACAATTAAGGTATTTTGTGGGGAAATTTGGATTTTTATCTTCTTTTATTTATTTTTTTTGAGATGGAGTCTCGCTGTGTTGCCAGGCTGGAGTGCAGTGGCACGATCTCAGCTCACTGCAATCTCCACCACCCAGGTTCAAGCGATTCTTCTGCCTCAGCCTCCTGAGTAGCTGGGACTACAGGCGCGTGCCACCACGCCGGCTAATTTTTGTATTTTTAGTAGAGACAGGGTTTCGCCATGTTGGCCAGGCTGGTCTTGAACTCCTGACCTCAGGTGATTCACCTGCCTCGGTCTCCCAAAGTGCTGGGATTACAGGCCTGAGCCACTGTGCTTGGCCCTGTCTTCTTTTAATAACGTGGAAGAGCTGGAAGTTCTGGGTCTACCTTTTTTTTTGGAAACATTGCAACAACTTGCTGGAAATGATTTGAGCAAAGTATGCCAAAGAATGCCCCTGGCCTACCCTTCCAGCCCATGTAGGCATTTCATCTTGCACCCCTGTAAAGTAAGATTAAACGAACCTTGGAGTATATTGGCATGGAAGCAAGGGGGTCAAGAGAAAAGAACCCACTGACTGGTCAGAAAGGAGAGATTTTCAAGAAAGAGAAAGTGGTCAGCAGTGTCAGATGCTGCAGAGAGGTCCAGTTAGCTGAAGGCGGAAAAGTGCATGTGGAATTCAGTAACAAAGAGGCCATTAGTTTCAGATTTTTAAAACAAAAGAACTTTGAGGAGTAGAGCTACAACTTAGTTTTTCTTCTTTCCTCTTGTCCTGTAATGCAGGGTTTCTGTAACAACAGAGAATGACTGTGACATGGATCGGAACTTAGAAAGCATTTGTTGTGAAGGATTATTAACTGGAACTAATAAATACTGTACCCAGATCAGTCAAACAGTGCTCATTCTGCTAGTGTTTTCCATCACAAGAACATTAGTATTTAAGTGCTCTATAGAATGTAGGAAATATTTTGGATATTAGATTTTTAATGATTATAGGAAACTATTCAGAAAACCACTAACAGCTGGAGAATGTATTTTAGTCCTACAGATTCTAGATCAAAATGATAATACAAATAAACCACTACTTACTGCTTCTAATGGTAGTTTGTTTTTTTTTTTGAGACAGAGTCTCGCTGTGTCGCCCAGGCTGGAGTGCAGTGGCGCGATCTCGGCTCACTGCAAGCTCCGCCTTTCGGGTTCACACCATTCTCCTGCCTCAGCCTCCCGAGTAGCTGGGACTACAGGCGCCCACCCCCATGCCCAGCTAATTTTTTTTTTGTATTTTTAGTAGAGACGGGGTTTCACTGTGTTAGCCAGGATGGTCTCGATCTCCTGACCTCGTGATCCACCCGCCTTGGCCTCCCAAAGTGCTGGGATTACAGGCGTGAGCCACCGCGCCTGGCTTCTAATGGTAGTTAATATTAAGTGATTACTATATGCTGGGGTTACAGTTCATGAAATACCTAATTTAATTATCCTAAGCAACTCAATGAGATACATACAATTACAATCTTCCCTTTACAGATGAGAAGACTGAAGCCTAAATAACTTGCCCAAGGTCTTATACTTAGTAATTAGCAAAACCAGATTTGAGCCCCCTCTCTGATACCTACCAGAGCTAGTGAGTGATCTCTTCTGCTGCATAAACTATCCTTGCCTTTCTAATATAGCAGGGAAGGAACTAGTGTAAAGTTCATTGAAATTCCTAATGCAAACTTACTTGTACAATGCTGTCTGAGTACAGTATGTGGCACATACTAGACATTCAATAAGCATTATTTTAAAATATTCTGGTTCGAACTTGATTATAATGAATGTTGTTTCTATTTTCGAGTGATAAGCAGTTTTCTCACTGCTTCTTTCTCTTCCAGTCACATCAGTTGATAGATTTTCATCATTCCTCAGTCTGATTTTACTATTTTTTACATAGGTAATATAGATGTTTGGTTCTTAAAATCAATATAGTCATCTGTTTAGTGTCTTATTACATTCTTATGCTTCATCAAGTTGAATTAAAACTCATTTAGAAAGGACATAACATGGAAAAACATTTTTAAGACTTTATGATACTCTAAATATGATTTTAACAGTATCCACTCTTTCTGGGATAAGTAAATATTCTTTTCATTTGCATTAAGTATATTGGAAAACAAACATTCTGATAATTTAGTAGGCTCATGTTAGTTTTATTTATTTTATTTTTTGTCAAGGGTTTCATTACATTGCCCAGCCTGGTGTTGAACTCCTGGGCTCAAGTAATCCTTCTGCCGTGGCCTCCCAACATTCTGGTATTACGGTGTGAGCCACTGTGCCCAGCCTCACACTAGGTTTTTTTTTTTTTTTGAGATGGAGTCTCACTCTATTGCCCAGGCTGGAGTGCAGTGGTGCTATCTTGGCTTACTGCAACCTCCACCTCCCAGGTACAAGCAGTTTTCCTGTCTCAGCCTCCAGAGTACCTGGGATTACAGGTGTGCACCACCAAGCCCAGCTAATATTTGTATTTTGTAGAGACTGGGTTTCACCATATTGGCCGGGCTGGTCTCGAACTCCTGACCTCAAGTGATCCGCCTGCCTCAGCCTCCCAAAGTGCTGAGATTACAGGCATGAGCCACTGCACCTGGCATCTCACGCTAGTTTTAAAAAAATTATAAGGTATGAACTGGGCACGGTGGCTCATTCCTGTAATCCCAGCACTTTGGGAGGCCGAGGTGGGCGGATCACTTGACGTCAGGAGTTTGAGACCAGCCTGGCCAACATGGTGAAACCCTCGTGTCTACTAAAAATACAAAAATTAGCAGGGCATGGTGGTGCTTGTCTGTAAATCCAGCCACTTGGGAAGCTGAGGCAGGAGAATCACTTGAAAATGGGCAGCAGAGGTTGCAGTGAGCCAACAT
This sequence comes from Pan paniscus, assembly GCF_029289425.2. Classification (NCBI taxonomy): domain Eukaryota; kingdom Metazoa; phylum Chordata; class Mammalia; order Primates; family Hominidae; genus Pan; species Pan paniscus. Next base: position 108,689,274 of record NC_073262.2, on the reverse strand, counting down.
CGTGCCACTGCACTCCAGCCTGGGCAACAGAGTGAGATTCTGTCTTTAAAAAAAAAAAAAATTATAAGGTATGTTGTAGATTTAGGCTCTTTAAAAGTGGTAGGATATAAAATTACAGATGGCAATTAGAGAAAAATGGTGTGGCAGTGAAATGAACATGTTTCTGAAACAGGAGAATCAAAAGAACAGCAGTGACATAGAGATTCCACATGGAGGTGATCAAGTGGTAGTCCCAAAGAGAATAATGTTCATATTTTTGTCAAATTGTTTTGTGGTTATCATTGGAAGACTGAAAGCGCTGCTGGCTGCTTTTGTTAAAAGTGTATCTTCCTTACTTTTCTCCTTGCTAATGTCTTATTCCTCTGTATTTGTAAGAAGTAAGAAACAATGGAAATGAATTGTTCAATTTTCCTATTAAACTTGGTGTATAATATCAAAGAGGATTTTTTTTTTTTTTTTTTTTTTGAGATGGGGTTTCGCTCTTGTCTTCCAGGCTGGAGTGCAATGGAGCGATCTCGGCTCACAGCAACCTCTGCCTCCTGGGTTTAAGCGATTCTCCTGCCTCGAGATGGAGTTTCGCTCTTGTCGTCCAGGTTGGAGTGCAATGGAGCGATCTAGGCTCACAGCAACCTCTGCCTCCTGGGTTTAAGTGATTCTCCTGCCTCAGCCTCCTGAGTAGCTGGGATTACAGGCATGTGCCACCACACCTGGCTAATTTTGTATTTTTAGTAGAGACTGGGTTTCTCCATGTTGGTCAGGCTGGTCTTGAACTCCTAACCTCAGTTGATCCTCCCACCTCAGCCTCCCAGAGTGCTGCGATTACAGGCGTGAGCCGCCATGCCCAGCCCCAATGAGGATTTTTTAAAAACCTAAACCTAATCATATTTCCTACTGTTTTTTGTTTTTGTTTTTAGACAGGTTGGAGTGTAACGGTGTGATCTCGGCTCACTGCAACCTCCGCCTCCCGGGTTCAAGCAGTTTCTCCTGCCTCAGCCTCCTGAGTAGCTAGGATTACAGGCACCCGCAATCATGCCCGGCTAATTTTTGTGTGTTTGTAGAGACGGGGTTTCAACATGTTGGCCAGGTTGGTCTTGAACTCCTGACCTCAGGTGATCCGCCTGTCTTGGCCTCCCAAAGTGCTGGGATTACAGGCGTGACCCTCCGTGCCCGGCTATTTTCTACTCTTGAATTCTAGTATATGGTTATATTTGCTGTTGAAATATTTTTTCTACAGCAAGTGAGACTTGAGTATTTTCTGTTCTTAGTAATGGTTATTTCCATTTTTTGGTAATAACAGTGTATATTCTGCTGCTGCTCTAAAGTGCTTAATTACCTGCATTCTCTCCTTTAAGGGAGCATAGGTCTGTTTATATGCTAAGCAAGTTGTCTCCACAGCTGAAGATGATATTTGCTAGAACTGTTAATAAATTTAGTTTGGCTAAGGTTTTTTTTTCTTTTTAAAGTGATATTCATCATGTATTAAAAAGTAGAGCTTGGCTGGGCATGGTGGTTCACGCCTATAATCCCAGCAGTTTGGTAGGCTGAGGCAGGAGGCTCACTGAGACTAGGAGTTGTAGACCAGCTGGGCAACATAGTGAGACAGTCCCCTTTTCTAAAAACAAAAACAAAAACAAAAAAAGATAGTGCTTAGTTTTAGCCTTTTGTTTGCATGGATTAGGAAATGTGATAGGCTGAGCATGGTGGCTTAGGCCTGTAATCCCAGCACTTTGGGAGGCTGATGCTGGTGGATGGCTTGAGCCTAGAGGTTCGAGACCAGCCTGGGCAACACGGTGAAACCCCATATCTACTAAAAATATGAAAAATTAGCTGGGCGTGGTGGCATGTGCTTGTGGCCCCAGCTCCTTGGGAGGTTGAGGTGGAAGGATCACTTGAGCTGGGGAGGTCAAGGCTTCAGTAAGTCGTAATCATACCACTGCACTCCAGCCTGGCAACAGAGCAAGACCCTGTCTCAGAAAAAAGAGGGAAAGGAAAGAAAGGAAGAAAGAAAATGCGATAGTATTTATATATCAGTGTCTAAAAGACATTTGATTAAGATTATGTGGGCTTTATATATTGTATATTTCCATTCTTATTTATATCTTGCACTCAGTGCCAAAGAGTGAAAGTGATGTGAACTTCACCTTTAGTAAAATCAGGGTAAAAAACGCCAGCTGTGGAAGGCTAGGGGTAAAGAGTGAAAAATATGTAGGATTTTTTCTGAGAACTGCCTCAGTGCGTTTGTCATAACTTCTTCTTTATTTAAAAAGGAGAAGTTTATTAATGTAGAGAAGACCAGATATTGATCTGTTTCCAGTTTACAGAACAGTGATTTTGATACTACAATAATACTCAATTAGAATAAATTCAGGCTGGTTGTGGTGGCTCACGCCTGTAATCCCAGCACTTTGGGAGGTGAAGCAGGAGGATCACTTGAGGCTAGGAGTTCAAGACCAGCCTGGGCAATGTAGTGAGACTCCATCTCTACAATAAATTAAAAAATTAGTTGGGCACAGTGATTAATGCCTGTAGTCCCAGCTACTTGGGAGGCTAAGGTAAAAGGATCAATTGAGCCCAGGAGCTTGAGGCTGCAGTTAGCTATGATTGTGCCACTGTACACTCTAGCCTTGACAAGAGAGCAAGACTGTCTCTTAAAAAAAAAAAAGAGAAGAAAGTTAGATTTTTATAAAATTATTACAAAAGTAATGCATTTGTTGTAAAAAAATTCTATAGTAAGTATGCTTTATGGTTTTGATATTATTGTGAAATAGTTTATTCAAAATTTAAAAAGATATTTGTGGTTAATGATAGCAAGTACTGAGATCTCTATTCTTCCTTCTCCAAACCAACTTTAAAAATAGGGAGAATTAGAAACAGAAACTAAACTGCAACTTTGACAATTACTGTAACCTTGTAATCAAAATATATGAATTACGGCAGGCGCGGTGGCTCATGCCTGTAATCTAGCACTTTGGGAGACTGAAGTGGATGGATCACCTGAGGACAGGAATTCGAGACCAGCCTCGCCAACATGGTGAAACCCCGTCTCTACTAAAAATACAAAAAAATTGGCTGGGCGTGGTGGCGGGCGCCTATAATCCCAGCTACTCAGGAGGCTGAGGCAGGAAAATGGCTTGATCCAAGGGGCGGAGGTTGCACTGAGCTGAGATTGTACCACTTCACTCCAGCCTGGGTGACAGAGCGAGACTCTGTCTCAAAAAAAAAACCAAACAAAACCCTCCCAAAAAACCCAAAATATATAAATTAGTGCTATTAAGTGCAGTGAAAATTGAACCAGGGCAAGAGAGGATGCCAAGAGAGGATGATTTCCTTCCTCTGTAGAACCAGGCAAAGCAAAGGAAGAAGCTTTCTCTCAAGAAAGCGACACACCCCGAGGACAAAACCAGTAATCCCCATGCATGGATGGCAAAGTTGGATATATGTATATTGGGCTCCCTGAGTAGCAGGAGAGGTGGGGCTGAGTTACAAACTGTGCAGTCCTACCAGTTTTGTAGGAAGTTCAGAGTGGAGGAGAAACTGGCAGCAAGCAGCCTTTCAGCTCCTGATCTTGGTCATGTGAAGAGAAGTAAAGCCTAAATTATCACCCCACCCCCAAATCTATGCCATGTGGGCTCCTGTGAGTTAGGGAACATAGTCCAGCATGGAGTCAAGCCTCAAGGGAGAGTGAAAAAATAGTTCCTATGGTGGAAGGTGGGGGTGAGACATACCTCCTCTGAAACTAGAGTTTAAAGATGAGATATAAAAGCTCGAGAAATAAAAGAAGACAACAGAAGTATTGTAAGAGTGAGCTGATGGAATCAGGGTACAAAATAAGAGAAAAGTAACATTGCAGAAACATTCAAAGTGCAAATATCAACTATAGCTGGGGGTAATGGAAGCAAGCTTGAGAAATTTGAGCAACCCAAAATGGAACAAATAAAAATGAAGAAAGACTAGAGAGAGAGTGACAGATAGGGAATACAGTCAATCTAGTATGCCAATAATTGATACCCCTGAAGCTGTCGGAGAATAAATCAAGCAGAAAGAAATGTCAGTACATTAAGGAAGAGTTTCCCACAATAAAAGATTTGAAGGCAGGTGTGGTGACATGCACCTGTAGTCCCAGCTATGGTGGAGGATCGCTTGAGCCCAGGAGTTCAATCCAGCTTGGGCATTATAGTGCAACCTCATCTCTTAAAAAAAAAGAAAAAAAAAAAAAAAAAGCCGGGCGTGGTGGCTCATGCCTGTAATCCCAGCACTTTGGGAGGCTGAGGCAGGCGGATCACCTGAGGTCACAAGTTCCAGACCAGCCTGGCCAATATGATGAAACCCCATCTCTACTAAAAATACTAAAATTACCTGAGCATGGTGGCATGCACCTGTAATCCCAGCTACTCAGGAGGCTGAGACAGGAGAATTCGCTTGAACCCAGGAGGTGGAGGTTGCAGTGAGCCGAGATCGTGCCATTGCACTCCAGCCTGGGCAACAAGAGTGAAAAAGAAAAGAAAAGGATTTAAAATTTTAGAACAGTTTCTAGTCTTTAAATAGACTTTTATCGTTAGGTCAACATGCAAAAAAAAAAAAAAAAAAATCAAGTCCCCTATAAAATCAAGAGACTGGCTTCAGGCTTTTTCAACATGAAACAATATATACAAAGTCAGTAGATAAAAAAAAGCACAACCCAAGAATTTTATGTCCAGACAAGCTGTTGTTTAAGTATAACACCAATTGACATGTTTTCTTTTCTTTCTTTTTTCTTTTTTTTTGAGACGGAGTCTTGCTCTGTTGCCTGGAGTGCAGTGGCGTGATCTTGCCTAACTGCAACCTCCGCCTCCCGGGTTCAAGCGATTCTCCTGCCTCAGCCTCCTGAGTAGCTGGGACTATAGGCACATGCCACCACGCCCGGCTAATTTTTTGTATTTTAAGTAGAGACAGGGTTTCACCGTGTTAGTCAGGATGGTCTCTATCTCCTGACCTCATGATCCGCCCACCTCGGCCTCCCAAAGTGCTGGGATTACAGGCATGAGCCACCGCGCCTGGCTCTTTTCTTTTTTTGAGACAGAGTCTCATTCTGTTGCCCAGGCTGGAGTGCGGTGTGGTGCAGTTTTGGCACACTGTAGCCTCGACCTCTCAGGCTCAAGCAATCCCTTCACCTCAGCCTCTCAAGTAACCAGGACTACAGGCACATGCCACCACACCCGGCTAATTTTTGTGTTGTTTTGTTTTTAGTAGAAATGGTGTTTCAACATGTTGGCCAGGCTGGTCTCGAACTCCTGACCTCAAGTGATCCGCCCACCTCACCTCGGCCTCCCAAAGTGCTGGGATTACAGGTGTGAGCCACTGCACCTGGCCTAATTTTTGTATTCTTTGTAGAGATAGGGTTTCGCTCTGTTGCCCAGGCTGGCTTTGAACTTCTGAGCTCAAAGCAGCCTACACGCCTCAGCCTCCCAAAGTGCTGGGATTACAGGCGTGCACCACCATACCTGGCCAACGTATGTTTTCAAATAGAAAAATCGTGGCTTATAGTTTCCACAAATCAGCTCTTTTGGGGGAAAGAAAGGAGAGGAAACTGTGTTGTAAACTATTGAATCAAGAAGTGAATGGAAGACTAAGTTAAAGCATCATTTTGCATTGAATAAATTTAAATGTAGAACTAAGAACAACAACAGGAAAAAGCCTTGAGAGTTAGGGATGGGTAGGTAGTTGCAAGTCTGGAAATTTTTCTCGTTTATAACATGGGATCAATTGCAATAATGCTGATAAGTATACTAATTTTCTTAGTGTGGAGTAAAGAAATGTTATCTAAAGGAGATAGACTACAGTTCTTCTAAGAAAACAGACTACAGTTGACCCTTGAACAACTTGAAAGTATAGGTACCAACCCCACATGTTGAGAATCTGCATTAGAACTTTTTTTTGAGAATCTGCATTAGAACTCCTGACCTCAGGTGATCCACTCGCCTTGGCCTCCCAGAGTGCTAGGATTACAGGCATGAGCCACCACACTTGGCCATATTAGAACTTTTGACTACCCAAGAAAGTTAACTAGCCTACTGTTAACTAGAAGCCTTGCTGAAAACGTAAACAGATTAACACATATTTTGTATATGTATTATATATTATATTTTTACAATACAGTAAGCTATAGAAAAGCAAATGTTATTAAGAAAACCATAAGGAAAATATATTTAATATTAAGTGGAAGCAGATCATCATAAAAGTCTTCACATTGAGTAGATGGAGGAAAAAGAGAAGGGTTTGGTCTTACTGTCAGGGTAGCAGAGGAGGAAAAAAAATCCATGTATAAGTAGAGCTACACAGTTCAAACCTTTGTACTGAATATAGTGAAATGTATAATGAAAAGATTAAATTAAAGGCTAAAGGCAATACAAAATATAATAGGATTAAGATGAAATATGTCATAAATACAAAATTATAAATTGGATAAACTCATTTATTAAAAGAAAATGACTTGGACCAGGCAGGGTGACTCAGGCCTGTAATCCCAGCACTTTGGGAGGCCCAGGCAGGGAGATCACTTGAGACCAGAAGTTCAAGACCAGCCTAGGCAACATGGTGAAACCTCGTCTCTACAAAAAATACAGAAAATTAGCCCTGTGTAGTGGTATGTGCCTTTAGTCGCAGCTACTCAGGAGACTGAGGTGGGAGGATTGCTTGAGCCCTGGAGGTTGAGGGTGCAGTGAGTGGTGATTGTGCCACTACACTCCAACCTAGGTGACAGAGTGAGACACTGTCTCAAAAAAAAGAAAAGAAAAATAAATTGCTCAAAAGTAAAATGATTCAGATTGGAGCAAAAAGTCAAACCCAACAAGAGTTGCATCTAAAAGGGATCAACAAATAACATGTTAGTAAATAGTTTTATTTTTGTGGCCATATAGTATCTGTTGCAGCTATTAAATTTTACCATTATAGCACAAAAGTAGGCATGGACAGTATGTAAATGAATGAGCATGGCTGTGTTCCAATAAAACTTGATTTACTAAAACAGACAGTGGGCCACATTTATCCTGTAAGAAATAGTTTAGTTTGCTGACCTGAGATCTAAAACATAGTGTGGCCAGGCACAGTGGCTCATGCCTGTAATCCCAGCACTTTGGAAGGCCAAAGCGGGAGGATCTCTTGAATGCAGGAGTTTGAGACCAGCCTGGGCAGCACAGCAAGACCCAGTCTCTACAAAAAATTTAAAAAATTAGCCAGATATGGTGGCACATACTTGTAGTCCTAGCTACTTGGGAGGCTGAGGCAGGAAGATCTCTTGAGCCCAGAAGTTTGAGGTTGCAGTGAGCTATGATCATGCCACTGCAATCCAGCCTGGCAACAAAGTGAGACCCTGTCCTCAAAATAAAAAATAAATAAAAATAAAACACAACACAGTGCCTCAAAAGTTGGGAACAGAAGTACGGGCAAAGACTCAGTTGATAAATTCAAACCAAAAAAGCAATAGTTCAAGTATTTGTGTAAGACAAGGTTGAATTCATCACAAAATGCTCAGTTGAGTTGCATTTTTTTTTTGAAACAGGGTTTCCCTCTGTTGCCCAGGCTGGAGTGCAGTGGCACGATCTCGGCACACTGCAACTTCACATCCTTCCATCCCTGCCCTCAGATTTCTTTCTATGATTTGTAAAATGCTCTCATACCTGCAGACATGTAGATTGCTCTTTTTTCTTGAAGTTCGTATAGGTTTCTTTGAACTAATTTGTGAAAGATACGTGTGTGTTTGGCTTGTGGGTGAGTAGAGCAAAGATGGTGAAAAATGAAAAATGGCATGGATTTGCTTTGAAATATTTCCTGTCCCAAACATCCAGGGCAGCTAAATTTAAATGTTTATGTTTTATAATTTTCAAATTAAAAAATTTTAATGGACACAAAATAATTGTACATATTTGTGGGTTATATAGTGATGTTTTGATTCATATAATGTATAGTAATCAGCAGGGTAATTAGAACATCCATCATCTCAAGCATCATTTTTTTGTGTATTGGAAACATTCAATATCCTCCTTCTAGCTTTTCAAAACTGTATAATAATTATTGTTAACTATAGCCATCCTACAGTGCTATAGAACACTAGGGCTTATTCCTCCCATCTTGCCATAATTTTGTATCCTTTAACAAATCTCTCCATATTCTCTTCTTTCCCCTACCTTTCCCAGTCTTTGTCTTGTAGCCTCTAGCCTCTGTTCTACTTTTTACTTCTTTTTTTTTTTTTTTTTTGGAGACGGTTGCACTCTGTTGCCCGGGCTGGAGTGCAGTGGTGCGATCTCGGCTCACTGCAACCTCCGCCTCCTGGGTTGAAGCGATTCTCCTGCCTTAGCCTCCCAAATAGCTGGGATTACAGGCCCCCACCACCATGCCCGGCTACTTTTTGTATTTTTAGTAGAGACAGGATTTCACCATGTTGGCCAGGCTGGTCTCGAATTCCTAAGCTCAAATGTTCTACCTGCCTTGGCCTCCCAAAGTGCTGGGATTATAGGCATGAACCACTGCGCCCAGCCTACTTTTAGCTTCTATGAGATCAACTTTTTTAAGTGACTACATGAGTGAAAACATGTGTGTTTAATTTTCCATACCTTATTTATTTCACTTAAGATAATGTCTTCTAGTTCTATCCATATTGCTGTGAATAAGAGAATTTCTTTTTTTTTTTTTTTTTTTTGTGATGGAGTCTTGCTCTGTCACCCAGGCTGGAGTGCAGTAGTGCGATCTCGGCTCACTGCAACCACTGCCTCCTGGCTTCAAGTGATTCTCCTGCCTCAGCCTCCCGAGTAGCTGGGATTACAGGTGTGTGCCACCACACTGAACTAATTTTTGTATTTTTTGTAGAGAAGGGTTTTGCCATGTTGGCCGTGTTGGTCTTGAACTCCTGACCTCAGGTAATCTGCCCACCTTGGCCTCCCAAAGTGCTAGGATTACAGGTGTGAGCCACTGCGCCTGGTGCCCAAGAATTTCATTCTTTTTAATGGCTGAATAGTATTCCATTGTGTATATATACCACATTTTCTTTATCCATTCATCTGTTGTGGGACACCTAGTTTGATTCCATATCTTGGGTATCATCAATAGTGCTTTGATAAACATGGGAGTGCAGACATCTCTTTGATGTATTATTTCCTTTTCTTTGGAAAAATGCCTAGTAGTGGGTAGTTCTATTTGTAGCTCTTTGAGGAACCTTCATACTGTTATTTTATTTATTTTATTTTTTTTTGAGACATCGTCTCGCTCCATCACAGGCTGGAGTGCAGTGGTGTGATCTCAGCTCACTGCAGCCTTGACCTCCTGGGTTCAGGCGATCCTCCTGCCTCAGCCCTGAGTAGCTGAGACTACAGGTGCATGCCAACAAGCCCAGCTAATTTTTGTATTTTTAGGAGAAACAGGATTTTGCCATGTTGACCAGGCTGGTCCTGAACTCCTGACCTCAAGTGATCCACCTGCCCTGGCCTCCCAAAGTGCTGGGATTACAGGCGTGAGCCACTGCGCCCGGCCCATACTGTTCTTTATAGTGGCTATACTGGTTCACATTCCCAAACAGCGTACAAGAGTTCCCTTTTTGCTGCTTCCTCACCAGCATTTGTTATTTTTTGTCTGTTTGATAATAGCCATCCTAAGTGGGGTAAGAGGATACCTTACCCCAATTTTGATTTGTATTTCCCTGATGATTAGTGATGTTCAGCATTTTTTCCAAATATTTGTTAGCCATTTGTATGCCTTCTTTTGAGAAATGTCTGTTCAAATCATTTGCCCATTTAAAAATTGAATTGTTTGTATTTTTTTCTTTTGAGATGTTTGTTTCCTATATATATACTGGATGTTAATCCCTTGTTGGTTCAATAGTTTGCAAATATTTTCTCCCATTCCGTAGGTTGTCTTTTTGTGCTGTTGGTTGTTCCTTTGCTGTGCAGAAGCTTTTTAGTTTAATATAATCCCATTTGTTTATTTTTACCTTATTGTCTGTACTTTTCAGATCTTTTTTTCTTTCTTTCTTTTCTTTTTTTGAGACAGAGTCTCACTCTGTTGCTCAGACTGGAGTGCAGTGGTGTGATCTCGGCTCACTGCAACCTCTGCTCCCAGGTTCAAGTGATTCTCCTGCCTCAGCCTCCCCAGTAGCTGGGATTACAGGCATGCATGACCATGCCTAGCTGATTTTTGTATTTTTTAGTAGAGACAGGGTTTCACCTTGTTAGTCAGGCTGGTCTCGAGCTCCTGACCTCATGATCCGCCCGCCTCGGCCTCCCAAAGTGCTGGGATTACAGGCATGAGCCACCGTGCCCACCCTGTACTTTTCAGATCTTAACTGATAAACCCTTTCCCCACATCAGTGTCCCCTGTGTTTTCTTCTAATAGTTTTATAGTTTCAAGTCTTACAATTAGGTCTTTGATCCATTTTAAGTTGATTTTCGTATGGGGTGAAAGGTGGGGGTCTAGTTTCATTCTTCTGCATGTGGATATCCAGTTTCTTAGCACCTAAATTTAAATTTCTAGTCCAACTTTTTTTTCTTACATTCTCATAAGGTGAAAAGAGAAAGCTCTTATTTTTTACATTAATGTGTGATTAATTTACTTAGTAATGAATGTGATTTTTTTCCCTCCAGAAGAGAAAATATGATTTTTATTAACTAAGTTAATATTTTGAGTTTTTTTTTTTCCTACTACAGTAAGTGAAGTATATCTTGAGAAGACTACAGATTCTCTACTTTCATTACTGGCAGGTGGAATGTAGTCTTGTATTATAAGAATGAACACTTGTGAATAGTAATTTGTTTCTCTAGTGTTTACCATATACTAGGGATGATACTTAGTATGTTGGATGCTTTGTATCATTTGATCCTTCCAGTATCCTGATAACATAGCTACTATTATTATCCCTGTTTTACAGATGAGAAAACTGACATTCAAATAGGTTAAATGATTTGTTCAAGGTAACACAGCAAGTGGCAGATTTTGGACTTGAACAACCGTGTCTTCTGACATCTCCAGCATTTATGTATCTTGTCATTTACTGGTAAAACAGAGAGTATTTCTGGACTTTTTCAGTAGCTGATATCTGAGCTGTTCCATCAGCCATCTTGATGGCTGGAAGTGTGGAAGAGGATGGGTGAGACTCCATCAGCTCACTAAGATCCTGACTTGGCAAAATAGATTCAGTTTCATGATGGACTAGATGGTGTTGTAATATATAAATCCTACCACTGGGCCTTTTGCGTGTAGATTGGTAGTGAGTATTGTGTAATTCCCTCCTTCCATTTTCTCACTGACTCTGAAAAGACTCATAAGCCACGATTATTTTACTATTTAGTGTGACTGGAAGCACCATGTGGTGCAGAACTTTGAAATGAATGATGTAAGTGTGGTCAGGTGACTAGTCTTTGGGCCTGAGAAGTTTATTGTGATTGGATGGGATAGGTGTGGGGAAATATTATAAGGGAAAGAACACTTTTTAATGGCAGAAATTTAAATACAAAATTTATAAATTGCCAAATATTTTACCATCATATCAAAAAAAGTAGAATTTCTGAGAGAAGTTTTAGGTCTACCATTTATTCTGCTGGCATTGTAAAGGGATGTGGGTTCTGAAAATGAGTATAGCATGCAAACATCAGTAATGAAAAAGAGACCTGCTACCTGTGACATTCATTTGGTGGAAGAGTTTTGCTGCTTTGAGGTATTTATAGAACTTAACCAGAGCAAATGTTATTTAGTTCAATTTGGGGGGATAAGGTAACTTACTTTTTTTTTTGTTTTGTTTTTGAGACAGATCCTCACTCTCACCCAGGCTGGAGTCCAGGGGTGTGATCTCGGCTCACTGCAACCTCTGTCTTCCGGGTTCAAGTGATTCTCCTGCCTCAGCCTCCCAAGTGGCTGGGATTACAGGTGCCTGCCACCATGCCTGGCTCATTTTTGTATTTTTAATAGAGACGGGGTTTCGCCATTTTGGCCAGGCTGGTCTCAAACTCCTGACCTCAGGTAATCCACCCGCCTCCAAGGTGCTGGGATTACAGGCGTGAGCCACGGCACCCGGCCAACTTAATGTTTTATAATGTCTCTTATTTTCTTATTTAACCTCGTTATTGGGATGTTGATTTACAGTGAAGAATCCATTGCATTAGTAAGGGTGATATCATGGTATTTTGCTTCCTGGGTGAGCTAGCTTTGCTTATTTCTGTTTGTTAACTAGGCCTTTTGATATTTTTATAGACAATCTGCTTCATCTTGATTCTGCGGCATTCCAAACTGTGGTATCCTTGGGGGTTCTCTTAACATTGCTATGGTGCAGAAGATTTAAAATCAGGTATGGCTGTGGGGCCAGAAGTCCCTCAGTGAAATTCTCAACTTAAATCTGCCTTATACTCTCTGATTTATCATTTGGGTTTCTTTTTTTGTGGTGGCCTTTTAGCTGATGTTCACAAGGAATAGAGTCACGTGATGTATGAAGGGAAACATATACACTTCTCTGAGGTTGACAATAAGCCCTTGTGCTCATATAGCCCCAAACTGTGCAAGCAGAGGCGACTCAACGGCTACGCCTTCTGTATCAGACACGTTCTGGAGGACAAGACTGCCCCCTTCAAGCAATGTGAATATGTGGCCAAGTATAACAGCCAACGCTGCACCAACCCCATCCCCAAATCAGAGGATCGTAGGTAAGGGCTAATCATGAGAATCATACCTTGATTTCATTAACAGCCTTGGAATTTTTTCTTTTCTTGTTTTTTCTTCTCTTTTCTTCTGTCCTTCATTTCTCCCTCCCTCCCTTCCTCCACCTATATAAATGTTGAATTCTGGGGGTAATCTATGGATTACTTTTAAAGATGAAATACGGCAATTTTTTAAAATAGAGTAATAAATTTGGGGAATTACTTAAAGTATGTTTGAGTGTCTTCTATTTAATTGATTTCATGGACTTCTAGAATTTTTAAAAGATTTTTTTTCCCTCAAAGTTGCTGCTTGAAGTCTTGAAACGGATTTGTTTGGTTTATGGCCTTATAAAGTAATTCCTGACTTCTCTACCTAGTTTTCTCATTTGCCTAAATGAGAGAAATTTAAATAACTAATTAGGTGTTATAATTAATGATAGCAATTTTGGAGTTTAAAATCTATGCCTAGAAGTTAGTAAAGGATATATACTTACTAAAGAAAATTTTAAAAAACTACTTGAATCAGTTAGATTTATTTCCTATCAGACTTCTCACCAGTGTTTGGCGTGTTTTATAACCTTACCTTTTTTGGTTAAAAAGTGTTCCAAATAGAGTATGTTTGCCATAATTTGGAAACACTATTTTCACATTAAGGGTCGGTTTTGCCACTAGAATGATGAGTTTATGCTTCGCTAAATTTAGAAAAGAGTGGAATTGTTTTTAAAGGAGTCTTATACTGGTTATTCATCTATCATATTGTTAGGAAAATTCACACTATCTTTCATATATAATCTCTTCTCTGTGCTTCTTTTTCTTCAATTCTCCAGAAACTATATAGATCACTGTGGGGCTTCATGGAGAGATACATGCTTGTTTTCCAAAAGTTTCAAGATACTTGTTATCTCTAGGTAGAAAATTTGAACCTTTCACTTCTATCTTAAAACACACAACCTTCATCCATGTTTCTATACATTAGCAAATGTCACTTGCATAAATTGGTTGGAAAGGAATCAGATATTTTATGTCATGAATACTTTTTACACTTGCAGTATGAAATAAATAATTTGTGTTGGTGCAGATCTCACCAAAATGAGTACAAATAGTTTAATGGGGATTTAGGAATACTCTCTTAGAATTTCTAATGAGCATTGAGGCTTCAAATTACAATACCTGAAAGTTAGAAACAGCTGCTTAGTGAGGCAAGGAATAAAATTTTAATCTCAGGTGAGAAAGGGATGTATGTATTAGGCTAAATATATCTGTCTAGTTAGTTTTTAGCAGACTGAAAATGATAATTTCTTACCCCTGCCTTTTTTTAACTTGAAGAATGGATGAGCTTGGATTAATTTTTTTTTACATCAAGCCCCATCGTAAACACATTTCTAAAATTTTGTCTTAAAATTAGCTTATCATGGTTACAGTTGTCAGTGTTGGATTTTTTTTCAGTTGAGCCAAAGCAAGAATTATCTTAATAGCAGCAAGTACTGGGTGTGATGGCTCACGCCTGTAATCCCAGCACTTTTGGAGGCTAAGGCGGTGGATCGCTTGAGCCTAGGAGTTCAAGACCAGCCTGAGCAACATGACAAAACCCCATCTCTACAAAAAATACAAAAATTAGCCAGGTGTAGTGGTACACGCCTAGAGTCCCAGCTACTTGGGACTGAGGTGGGAGGATTGATTTAGCCCAGGAGGCCGAGGCTGCAGTGAACAGTAATTGTGCCACTATACTCCAGCTTGGGCAACTGAACAAGACCCCATATCTAAAAAAAAAGGCAAGAATTCAAGTGAGAGTCCTTATGAATCTCTTCAAAATATTCTCTGAAGCATCTGTATACACCTTTGTCTTTGAAATAGTTTGCTCTTTTGAGAACAAGATAAGGGAAAGGACTTTCATGTTTCTATCTCGAGAAGCTGTGCTTAATAAGTACTAAGTTGCCGGGCACGGTGGCTCACGCCTGTAATCCCAGCACTTTGGGAGGCCGAGGTGGGTGGATCACCTGAGGTTGGGAGTTTGAGACCACCCTGACCAACATGGAGAAACCCCGTCTCTACTAAAAATACAAAATTAGCCGGGTGTGGTGGCACATGCCTGTAATCCCAGCTGCTCGGGAGACTGAGGCAGGAGAATTGCTTGAACCCAGGAGGCGGAGGTTGCAGTGAGCGGAGATCGCGCCATTGCACTCCAGCCTGGGCAACAAGAGCGAAACTCCGTCTCAAAAAAAAAAAAAAAGTACTAAGTTGTTTTTTGTTTTTTTTTTTTGACGGAGTCTCACTCAACTGTTGCCTAGGCTGAAGTACAGTGGCATGATCTTGGCTCACTGCAACCTCTGCCTCCTGATTCAAGCAATTCTCCTGCACCAGCCTCCCCAGTAGCTGGGATTACAGGTGCACACTACCACGCTCAGCTAATTTTTGTATTTTTAGTAGAGATGGGGTTTCACCATGTTGGCCAGGCTGGTCTCGAACTCCTGACCTGAAGTGATCCTCCTACCTCTGCCTCCCAAAGTGCTGGGATTACAGGCATGCTCCACTGTGCCCGGCCATAAGTACTAAGTTATAAATTTGTCTTTCTTTTCTTTGAGATGGGGTCTCATTCTGCTGCCCAGGCTGGAGTGCAGTGGCATGATCGTAGCTCACTACAGCCTCGAACTTTGGGCTTCAAATGATCCTCTTGCCTCAGTCTCCCGAGTAACTAGGACTACAGGCACAAGCCACATGGCCGGCCGAGTTTTGAAAACTTTTTGTGGAGATGGATCCTTACTAGGTTGCCCAGGCTTGTTTCGAACTCCAGGCTTCAAGCAATCCCCCTGCCTTGGGCTCCCAAAGTGTTGGGATTATAGACATGAGCCACCACACCAGGCCAAATTTATTCTTTATTAAAATTTTTTCTTGTTCTTGGGAAACTTTTTGGTTAGTGCAGTTATCCCAGACGCCTCTTTCTTTGCTGGCCATTGCTTTGTGAATCTGTTCTGTTTAAGATATATATGGGACCTAGCTCAAACCTGCTAGGGAAGCACACAGACACACAGACACACACACACAGTGTAGATTCTCTTTGCTGGCTAGAAACCTTTTCCGCTTTTTCAGTGACTGCACATGACAAAGAAAGCTTTTTCTTAAGAGGCCTACGTTAAAGAGTGCCTCTGATAGATTTATTTCTAAGACGAAGCAACAAAACACACCCACACATATTCTGTGTGTGCTTGAGATTTTCTGATTATTTGGTGAATCTGTATTTTTAGCAATTACTAGAAAAACATTTATATGATGAAGCCCAGTGAATTTGAGGATTGACATTTTTTACCTCAGTGGTCTTTTCCCAAACTATGTTTTTTGGAGCTATCACCTATATGCTACAGTAAAAATAGGTTCTCTGTTCTTTTTTGTTTTTTTTGTTTTTTGAGGCTGAGTCTCACTCTGTTGCCCAGGCTGGAGTGCGGTGGCACAGTCTCGGCTCACTGCAGCCTCTACCTCATGGGTTCAAGGGATTTTGCTGCCTCAGCTTCCCAAGTAGCTGGAATTCCAGGCGCACACCACCACACCCGGCTAATTTTTGTATTTTTAGTAGAGACAGGGTTTCACCACGTTGGCCAGGCTGGTCTCAAACTACTGACCTCAGGTGATCCACCCACCTTGGCCTCCCAAAGTGCTGGGATTACAAGCATGAGCCACTTTGCCTGGCTGGTTCTGTTTTCTTTGATTTTTTTTTTTTTTTTTTTTTTTTTAACTGAGACAGGGTCTTGCTATGTTGCTCAGGCCGATGTTGAACTCCTGGCCTCAAGGGATCCTCCTGCCTCAGCCTCCCAAAGTGCTGGGATTACAGACATGAGCCACCACATTTGGCCCTGGGTTTCATTTTCAAATAACTTTGGGAAACACTGCCAGATGGGTACAGTTTCCTTTTGGAACTTCATAATGCATGTTACACAAAGTGCTTTGAGTAGTTGCACATCAGTAACAAAAAACAACAAAATCATTCTTTAATTTTGTTTAAGCCAGCATTTTCCAAATTTATTTAAGCATGGAGTACTGTTTTTTTTTGTTGTTTGTTTTTTGAGACGAGTCTTGCTCTGTCTCTCAGGCTGGAATGCAGTGGTGCAGTCTCAGCTCACTGCAACCTCTGCCCCTGGGTTCAAGCGATTCTTGTACCTCAGCCTCCTGAGTAGCTGGGATTACGGGCATCTACCATCATATCTGGCTGATTTTTGTATTTTTAGTAGAGATGGAGTTTCACCATGTTGGCCAAGCTGGTCTCGAACTCCTGGCCTCAGGTGATCCACCTGTCTTGGCCTCCCAAAGTGCTGGGATTACAGGCGTGAGCCACTGCGCCTGGCCCTTTTATAGGTTTTTTTTTTTTTTTTTTTTTTTTTTGAGACAGTCTGGCACTCTCACCTGGGCTGGAGTGCAGTGGCACCATCTCGGCTCACTGCAAGCTCTGCCTCCTGGGTTCACGCCATTCTCCTGCCTCAGCCTCCCGAGTAGCTGGGACTACAGGCCCCTGCCACCACGCCCGGCTAATTTTTTGTATTTTTAATAGAGACGGGGTTTCACCGGATTAGCCAGGATAGTCTCGATCTCCTGACCTTGTGGTCCGCCGCCTTAGCCTCCCAAAGTGCTGGGATTACAGGCGTGAGCCACCGTGCCCGGCCTTTATAGGTTTTTAAAATAGCATGAAGAGTGTGAAGACAACAATAAATACCTAACTTTTCAATGCCCACACAGACGAAAATTCACAAGCTTCAAGACCATCCAGGAAAACATGACATCAACAAATGAAATACATAAGGCACCAAGGACCAGTTCTGGAAAAACAGAGATATGTGATCTTTCAGACAGAGAATTCAAATTAGCAGTTTTGAATTTAATTTTGCTCTTTTTTTTTTTTTTTTTAAACTTTCCACAGGAAAAGTCCATGTCAGATGGCATCACTGGTGAATTCTATAAAGCATTTTTAAAATTATTAGTTTTTATTATTTTATTTTAAAGTTATTGAGGTACAGGTGGTATTTGGTTACATGAGCAAGTTCTTTAGTGGTGATTTGTGAGATCCTGGTGCAACCATCACCCAAGCAGTATACTTGCTTATTGTTGAAGACTAATGAGAGTCTTCATGAGCTTTGATTTTAGTTGGTCTTAGCTCTGACTCTTTCCAGCTGGAAAGAGTCTCAGGCAAGTTCATCAATTTCTGTAAAGCTTAGTTTCCTCATCTGCATTAAGGGAATTATTTTAGCGCCTACTGCAGGTAGGTACTACAGGAGATAATTCATGTACTTACATCTGGCTATTGAAAAAGGCATTTCACCTATAACCCCACGAACCATCTTTTACTTTCTTATTTCATTCTCTCTCTCTTTCTCTGTCTCTCTCTGTATATGTGTCTAAAGCACAGTAGACACTTGACATTCTTGAGGGTTTTATGTCATAAGAGCTTTGTGAATCTCCGAATACTTTAATGGCATTAGAAAATATATATATTTTTCTCATAAGAGAATTTTAAGTGATCTTTTAGACTCTTGATGAGTTACTTTGTATGCTATGAATAGAGAATAACAAAGCCATGTGAGAAGCAGTAGCTGAGCAGTTATCCAGGGCCACTCAGTAACTGAATGACTTGCTTCTGTCTGGCCACCCCTGTGCATGTACAGTTCACATATTTACCTCATCAAAATTACACTGACTTTGAGGACTGCTTGAAAGTAGTAGAGGTTTGCATGTTAAGTTGCTGGCTGCCAAGAGTCACTATAGTGACGCAATTTTTAACATTAGGATTCTCATGTAGTTTTATGTTCTACTTTTAAAAAATATGTATCATGACTGTTTTCCCATGTATGTGTGTATTTTAAAGGTACTGCAACAGCCACTTGCAGGTACTTGGCTTTATCCCGAAAAAAGAGAGGAAGAAAAAGAATGATCCTATAGATGAGGTGAAGGTCAGGCACCAGATGGATACCGTGGCCTTTAGCCTGACAGTGCCCACGTTGGCCTTGAAGATGCCCAACGGACTGGATGGAATGTCCCTCTCTCCACCTGGGGCAAGGGTCCCTGTCCACTACCTGGAAACTGAATTGGAAGACCCATTTGCTTTCAATGAGGAAGATGATGACCTAAAGAAAGGGGCAACTGTGAGAAAGAAGTTGCAGAGCAAGTTGGCCCAGAATCGGCAGCGCCAGAGAGAGACAGAGATTTTAAAAGTTCGACAAGAGCACTTTAGTCCCCCTCCTGCACCTTCACAGCAGCAGCCTCCGCAGCAGCACTCCCACCTGTCACCTTTATCCACTTCTTTAAAACCTCCAGCGCCACCGCAGGGTTCAGTCTGCAAGTCACCTCAACCTCAGAACACCAGCCTACCAATGCAGGGAGTGGCACCCACCACACACACTATAGCACAAGCACGGCAGTTGTCTCACAAGAGGCCTCTGCCCCTCCTGCCATCCAGTAGGGCTCCCACTGTGGACCCACCCAGGACTGACCGGATCCTCATGAAAGCCACAGCCTTCTCTCCACACTTCTCGTGTATAAGCCGACTGCAGAGACTGGTGAAACTGTGCACCCAGAAACATCAGTTGGACACTGATCTGTTTCCCCATTTAGGTGAGTTATCTATTTTATCATATCATAGACACATAATATGACAAAATGTGTTCGGTTGTGTGGAGCTTCCCTTTCATAATTACCCCATATGTGATGGGGGTGGAATCACAATGAGGCAGAGTGGTGCAGTGAAAGATTCTGTATTTAGGTAGACCACCTTAAAATAGACACAGTCGTCCCTCTACATGTGTGGTGGATTGGTTCCAGGTCTTCCCCTCAGGCACTAAAATTTGAGGATACTCAAGATCCTGATATAAAACAGCATAGTATTTGCACATAACCTATGTACATTCTCCCATATTCTTTAAATCATCTCTAGATTACGTATAATACCTGATATAATGTAAATGCTATGAAAACAGTTGTTACACTGTATTGTTTAGGGAATAATGACAAGAAAAAAAGTCTGTATATGTTCAGTACAAATGGAATCTTTTTTCTCAAATATTTCTGATCAGCGATTGGCTGAATCCACAGATGTGGATCCCATGGATAGAGAGGGCCAACACTGGAGGGTGTAACACTTGCTGAATAGGATACAGAAATAGGAGTTGGGAATTTAGAATTCCGCACACAGCTTTTATTTGTAGTGATAGCAGCATTAAAAGGCAGTTGTGTTTGGTTGTATGCTTTTATGAGTTTAACACCTGTGCATCTAGTGAAGTTCTTGGCGTGTCTTATTCTAGGAATGATCATAGCATTGTTGATATCTGCTGACAGTTTTAAAACATTTTTTCCTGTTTAAAAAATTCTCAAGGCAATACCTGTTAATGATTTAAGAGTGAGAAAATACAGGGAAAACTTGTAATTTAATGTAGTCACATGTCTATTTTTCTTTTGTTGCTTCTGAATTTCCTGTTTTGCTTAAGAAAACTTCCTCGATTCCAAGTTTATACAGATATTCTATGTTTTCTATTAATAGTTTGATTGGTTTTGATCATTTAAACCTTTAATTCAGTTGAAATTTATTCTCGAATGCAATATGAGCTATGATTTTCACTTCAGGAAAAATTATTTGCATAATATGACAGCAATAGAAATATGAGCAAAGATAGAATGTGAAGAGATATGAATAGTCAATAAACAAATGAATACCTCAATCCTCTCAGCAGGTAGGAAATACAAATTAAAGCAACAATGAATTACCAGATTGTCAAAAATGATATCCATTGTTGGTCAGGGTCAGGATATGGTATCTCATACATTGCTGGTGAGTAATTTAGCAATATCTACTAATTTAAAATATATGTATAGGCTGGGCTTAGTGGCTTATGCCTGTAATCTCAGTACTTTGAGAGGCTGATGCAGAAGGATCACTTGAAGCCAGAGGTTTGAGACCAGCTTAGGCAACATAGTGAGATCCTGTCTCTAAAAAAACAAAAATAGGCCGGGTGTGGTAGCTCACGCCTGTAATCCCAGCACTTTGGGAGGCTGAGGTGGGCAGATCACCTGAAGTCAGGAATTGGAGACTAGCCTGGCCAACATGGTGAAACCCTGTCCCTACTAAAAATGCAAAAAATAGCCGGGTGTGGTGGTGCATACCTGAAGTCCCAGCTATTTGAGAGGCTGAGGTGGGAGAATTGCGTGAACCTGGGAGGTGGAGGCTGCAGTGAGCCGAGATTGTGCCACTGCACTCCAGCCTGGGTGACAGAGCGAGACCCTGTCTCAAACAAACAAACAAAATATATTTGTAGCCAGCAGACTCACTTTTGGGACACTATCCTGTGGATTAAAAAAATCAAAATGTAAGGATGTATGTGCAAGGATGTTCACTGAAACATTGTTTGCAGCATTAAAAACCTGCAAAGAAACAATTACTGATAGGAAACCTTGACTAAATTATTGTTCATATAAGTTTTATGAAATATTATGTAGCAGGCTGGGTGCAGTGGCTCATACCTGTAATCCTAGCACTTTGGGAGGCCGAGGTGGGAGGATCACTTGAGCTCAGGAGTTCAAGACCAATCTGGGCGACACAGTAAGACCTTGTCTCTATTGTATAAAAAAAAAGAAAAGAAAAGAAAAGAAATATTATATAGCTATTAAAAAGAATGAATGAGGCCAGGTGTGGTGGCTCATGCCTGTAATCCCAGCACTTTGAGAGGCTGAGGCCGGTGAATCACCTGAGGTCAGGAGTTCGAGACCAGCCTGGCCAATATGGCAAAACCCTGTCTCTACTAAAAATACAAAAATTAGCTAGGCATGGTGGTGTGCGCCTGTAATCCCAGCTACTTGGGAGGCTGAGGCAGGAGAATTGCTTGAACCCAGGAGGCGGAGGTTGCAGTGAGCGGAGATTGTGCCATTGTACTCCAGCTTGGGCAACAAGAGCGAAACTCCATCTCAAAAAAAAAAAAAAAAATTCTGTATCTTTTGACCGGGATGTGTCCATGGTATATTAAAAAGTGGAAAAAAAAAATCAAGAGGTAATTATTATCCCATTTTGGTAAAAATAAAAAAAGTAAAAAAACAGGGGATATCAGTATATTTATTGATTAAGTATATGGCTATTGGCCTGATTGATGTGAGCAAAGGTAAAAGTATAAAAGGATATATACTTCCAGACTGTTAACATCAGCTACCCTAGGGAGGATGGAATTGGACAGGGTATATTTTATAGGAGTTGGGAGTGGTGGCTTTTCTTATAGCTTTTTATTGTTTCACCTGTTGTTAAACCATCTGTGACTTTTTGTGATTAAAATACAAAAGTTAAAAAATTTATAAACAAAAATAATAAATTAAAACACTCCAAGCCATATTAATACCCATTTGTTAATACCTTGATATATTCTTTCTAATATATAAAATTGGGCTCTTACTATACATGCTGTTTTGTAACCTGGTTTAAAATTTTTCATACTAATGTATTTTCAAGTTGGTAATTTGTCATGGCTGAATTCTGTCTTCCATTTAAGTTGTATCCAGCTTATGTCCTTATAAACTGTCGTAGATGTATATAGCCTTGCAGTAAAACAATTATTGCCACATCTTTTTTTCTTCAAATAGATTGTTAATTCAGACTAAAAGTGGAATTGCTGATTCCAAGCTTTAGCTTTTAAAAAAAAAAAAAGTTTTGATATATGTTGCCAAATTTTTCTTCAGAATTATTTTGTCAGCTTATCTTCTTTAAGCAGTGTGTGAAAATAACAGTTTCTCTAAATCTTTATCAGCCCTGGGTAGTATTATTATTGTTATTATTGCCTTTGCAAATTAGATAGAAAATCTGCTTAAATTTACATATCTTAGATTAGTGTTTCTCAAATATTTGGTTTTAGGATTCTTTACACTTAAAAATTAATAAGGAAACCATAAAGCTCTTGTGTATGGGTTGTATCTATTTATACAATATTAGAAGCTAAAACTGATAAATTTAAAATATAATTTTTTTTTTTTTTGAGACAGGTTCTTGCTCTGTTGCCCAGGCTAGAGTGCAGTGGCATGATCATGGCTCACTGCTGCCTTGACCTGCTGGGCTCAAGTGATCCTCCCACCTCAGCTTCCCAAGTCACTGGGACCATAGGCACACACTACCACAACTGGCTAATTTTTTTTTCAGATTTTTTGATAGAGATGGGGTCTCACTATGTTGCCCAGGCTGATCCTCCTGTCTTGGCCTCCCAAAGTGCTGAGATTACAGGCACAAGTCACCGTGCCTGGCCTGTCAGATTCTCTTTCAAATAAAAATGATGATGAAGGCTGGGTGTGGTGGCTGACACCTGTAATCCCAACACTTTGGGAGGCCGAGGCGGGTGGATCACGAGATCAGGAGTTCAAGTCCAGCTTGGCCAACATGGTGAAACCCCGTCTCTACTAAAAATAAAAAAACTTAGCTGGGCGTGGTGGAGCGTGCCTGTAATCCCAGCAACTTGGGAGGCTGAGGCAGGAGAATTGCTTGAACTGGGACCCGGGAAGGGAGGTTGCAGTGAGCCGAGATTGCACCACTGGACTCCAGCCTGGGCTACAGAGTGAGACTCCATCTCAAAAACAAAAAAAATGATGATGAATGAGAAAAAGCAGTTTGGTCAGGTTGCAATAAAAACAGTTGTGTAAGTCCTCTTCCTCAGGACGGCTGTCATACTTTCTTCCTTTGCAGCAGATTCACATTTACTCACACAGAATAGTATAAAGACATGTGCTCAGGGATCGATTTAATAAAAATAAATAATCTTTAACAAACAAGAATATTCTCAAATAAAACTCCTTTACAACTGCGAGGCATGGCATGAGGAATACAATGACTCCTAGTAAGTCTGATGCCACTGCCTTGATTCATGGTAATTAAGGAGCCTGTAGTTTTACCCGTCATTGCTTTTATACCATCAGTGTGTCAACACAGTTAAAAAGGCACATAATGTTTTAATATTATTTTGTTGAAAATAGTTTTGAGGCCAGGCGAGGTGGCCAGTAATCTTAGCACTTTGGGAGGCCAAGACAGGAGGATCACGTGAGCCCAGGAGTTCGGGACCAGCCTGGGAAACATAGTGAGATTCTCTCTTTTAAAATTTAAATTAAAAAAAAAAACTTCTTAGAAAGAATATAGTGTTGACCTATATACTCCAAGAATATTTCAAGGACTTCTGGGTATCTGTGGACCATACTTTCAGAACTGCTATTTTGGATTAATAATATAGTTGAGTATTTGTTCATATGATTTTTGGACATTTTGTTTATTTTGCCTTTCACTTCTTCCATCCATATATTTATTTTCTATTGATTGGTAAGAGCTTTTTATATGTATATTATATTTGTTGGAAAGTCTCTCCCTCCTCTCCTTTGTTTTTTGCTTCCGTGTATCTGTTATAGCCAGGCACAGTTGCAAACTTGTAATCTCTGCTACTTGGGAGGCTGAGGCGGAAGGATCCCTTAAGTCCAAGAGCTTATGACTGGCAGTGAGCTATAATCATGCCACAGCGACAGAGCTGAGACCCCGTCTCTGAAAAAGAAAAGAAAAGAAAAGAAAAGAAATATCCATTGTAGGAATTTAAAAGTTAAAATTTTTATGTATTCTCTTCTTTAAGATTTCTTTCTTTTGAGTCTGGGTTTTGGTTTGCTTGCTTCCTTATTTGGATTCTCTTCATCCCAAGAATATATGAACATATTCACCCATATTTTCTTTTAGTCCTTTTATCATTTCATTATTGACATTTTATCTAGCTGGAACTCATTTAGACATTAGTTTTGAGGCAGAGATCTAAGAAATTTTTTTTGTTGTTGTTGAGACGGAGTTTCGCTCTGTCACCCGGGCTGTAGTGCAGTGGCGCGATCTCGGCTCACTGCAAGCTCCGCCTCCCAGGTTCACGCCATTCTCCTGCTTCAGCCTCCCGAGTAGTTGGGACTACAGGCGCCCGCGACCACGCCCAGCTAATTTTTTGTGTTTTTAGTAGAGACGGGGGTTTCACCGTGTTAGCCAAGATGGTCTCAATCTCCTGACCTCGTGATCCGCCCGCCTCAGCCTCCCAAAGTGCTGGGATTACAGGCGTGAGCCACCGTGCCCGGCGAAATATAACAATTTTAAAAAAATGTTTGCCTCTAATTCCAACACTTACCGGCATCATCTACTAAATTTTTATTTATAATTTCATTTATTTCTGGATGCTGATAATTTTTTAGCTTTTGAAATGATGAAATATTATGTCATCTTAAGGGCTGATTTTTTAATCTTTTTTTTTTTTTTTTTTTCTTTTGAGACGGAGTCCTGCTCTGTCACCCAGGCTGCAGTGCAGTGGCGAGGTCTCGGCTCACTGCAACCTCCGCCTCCCGGGTTCAAGCGATTCTCCTGCCTCAGCCTCCTGAGTAGCTGGGACTACAGGCGCATGCTACCACATCCAGCTAATTTTTTGCATTTTTAGTAGAGACGGGGTTTCAGTATATTGGCCAGGCTGGTCTTGAACTCCTAATCTTGTGATCTGCCCGCCTCGGCTTCCCAAAGTGCTGGGATTACAGGCATGAGCCACTGTGCCCAGCAATTTTTTAGTCATTTTTAAACAGAATGAAAACACACAGAAAAAGTTTTCAGCCTTTTAAATTTTTTTTTTTCTTTTTTTGAGATAGAGTCTCGCTGTGTTGCCCAGGCTGGAGTGCCGTGGTGTGATCTCAGCTCATTGCAACCTCTGCCTCCCAGGTTCAAGTGATTCTCTTGCCTCAGCCTCCTGAGTAGCTAGGATTACAGGTGCATACCACCATGCCTGGCTCATTTTTTGTATTTTTAGTAGAGATGGGGTTTCACCACGTTGGCCAGGCTGGTCTTGAACACCTGACCTCAGGTGATCCACCCGCCTTGGCCTCCCAAAGTGCTGGGATTACAGGCGTGAGCCACCATGCCCGGACGCCCTTTTAAATTTTTTAAAATGCAAACATATTAGAGGCCTAAGATTTCAAAGCAAAAGTTACTTTGGGGAAACCAGAAATAGTAATGCATATACTCTGTAATCTTATGACAGAGTGTAGTCTGTATTCATGTCAGCAAAGAGTATTTAAATAAAAACTCAGTCTTATTATTAGCCTTTATAGTCCTGTCTGGGCTAGTTATGTCAGCTAGTTACATTAAAACTAGTGATAATGAAGCCAAGATCAAAGGTTTGCTTTATTGGACAGTTAGTTTCACAGCAGGAAAAACACTTCCGTCTTAGTTTTTATGACTTAGATCTTGACTTCCTCAGAGAAAGTCAAGACACCTCAGAGGTGTCTTAGGAGAAATTATTCTATTGAAACAAATAAAAGATAACTCATGTTCTGTTTTTCAGTGGTGCCTTAAATGTCACTTTGAAGGACCTTACCTTTCAACACACTGAAGTTGATGTTGTGATCATTTAATTGCTTTTTTACCTTTTCCCCCTACAAATTATTAATTATTTCAGTTGAGAAAGTAACTCATTTTTAAAGGTGACCTGACATTTTAGATAGTCATCTTGGAATTAGATTTGAAGTTTCTTTATGCCAATGGCAATGTGTTATTTAATCTTAAGCATTCATAATTTGCATTTTAATTAACCTTTTCTTAATTTCCCTATTTGGCACATGTAAACTCATTTAAACTATGGAAGCAATCCATGAAGTCCTTTTTAATGTAACTGTCTAATGAGGATACTCTTGATTTTTGAGGTTCTCAAGAAGGAAGACATAAATAAAATACTAGTTATCAAGGTGTCTAGTAAGTTTCATAGAGGTATGGATATATTAAACTTACATAGTCCCACATACTGTTACACTTTAGGCTGTGCAACATCAGTCTTTATCAAGACCTCTTCAAGATATAAAACGTTTTTTTCTTAACTTTTAGAGACAGGGCCTTGCTCTGTCACCAGGCTGAAATGCAGTTACATGATCATGGCTCACTGCAGCCTCAACCTCCTGGGCTCAAGGGTCAGTCGATCCTCCTGCCTCAGTCTCCTGCACCACTCAGCCTGGCTAATTTTTAAGTTTGTTGTAGAGTCGGGGTCTTGGTGTGTTACCCAGGCTGGTCTCTAACTTCTTGCCTAAAGTGATCCCCTTGGCTCAGTGTCCCAAACTGCTGGGATTACAAGCATGAGCTGGTGCACCTGGCCAAGATACAAGACTTTTAAAAGGGTAAAACTTTTATGTCAGGAGCTAAAAATTATTCAGTCATTAAAAATTATAGCATTTGGCTGGGCACAGTGGCTCATGCATGTAATTGCAGCACTTTGGGAGGCTAAGGCAGGTAGATCATTTGAGCTCAGGAGTTCAAGAGCAGCCTGGTCAACATGGCAAAACCCGGTCTCTACAAAAAGTACAAAGATTAGCTGGGCATGGTGGTGCTGTCTGTAGTGCCAGCTACTCTGGAGGCTGAGGTGGGAGGATCACTTGAGCCCGGGAGGTCAAGGCTGTAGTGAGCTGAGATTGCACCACTACACTCCAACCTGGGCAACAGATCGAGACCCTTTAACAAAATATTAATAAATACTGTATCCACTTTTCCTTCTAACCTTGTTTTAGATAATGGAGCACAAAGTCTGACATTTTTTGTTTAAAATAATTGAAAGAGGCTGGGCACGGTGGCTCACACCTGTAATCCCAGCACTTTGGGAGGCCAAGGCGGGTGGATCACGAGGTCAGGAGATCGAGACCATCCTGGCTAGCACGGTGAAACCCCGTCTCTACTAAAAATACAAAAAAAAAAAATTAACCAGGTGCGGTGGCGGGCGCCTGTAGTCCCAGCTACTCGAGAGGCTGAGGCAGGAGAATGGCGTGAACCTAGGAGGTGGAGCTTGCAGTGAGCGGAGATCACGCCACTGCACTCCAGCCTGGGCGACAGAGCGAGACTCCGTCTCAAAAAAAAAAAAAAAAAAAATAATAATAATTGAAAGAAATCCGAAACCTCATTAGTAGTAGAACATTACCATCCTACCCTTCCATCTTCCCATGGAAGGTAAGAGCCAGGGAATGGTTTGGGAGAGGGGGATGGAGTGTTTCTACCTTTGACACTTTATCATAGGGCCCTTCGTTGTTGAAATGTAGAGTGACTCTGCACTTTTTGATGTTTTTTTTGTTTGTTTGTTTTCATAAAACCATTCAGAAGCAGGTATTGACCTTTTTCTTGCCTTAACATATATCGAGCTTCTTTTCTCACCCTCTTGTTTGTATTTTATGTTTTTCTGACATCATTTTAGTGTATTAAGTTTTGATACTTAAATTCTGGCCAGACGTGGTGGCTCACGCCTGTAATCCCAGCACTTTGGGAGGCCGAGGCGGGTGGATCACTTAAGGTCAGGAGATTGAGACCAGCCTGGCCAACATGGCGAAACCCCATCTCTACTAAAAATACAAAAATTAGCTGGGCGTGGTGGTGCTCACCTGTAATACCAGCTACTTGGGAGGCTGAGGCATGAGAATCACTTGAACCTGGAAGGCAGAGGTTGCAGTGAGCCGAGATCATGCCACACTGTGCTCCAGCCTAGGTGACAGAGCAAGACCCTGTCTCAAAAAAAAAGAAAAGAAATTCTACCTCTTTGTGACCTGAAATCTCTCTTTACTTGTGTTGTTTCTACCCCATTAGTGAAGTGTCTGACAAAAGAAGTTCATCTGTGGAATATAGCTTAGCCTTTTTGTTGTAATGTCATTTTAAAAACCCGATTGTGTGGCCAGGCGTGGTGGCTCACGCCTGTAATCCCAACACTTTGGGAGGCCGAGGTGGGTGGATCACGAGGTCAGGCGTTCAAGAGCAGCCTGGCCAATATGGTGAAACCCTGTCTCTACTAAAAATACAAAAATTAGCTGGGTGTGGTGGCTGGCGCCTGTAGTCCTGGCTACTCGGGAGGCCGAGACAGGAGAATCGCTGAACCCGGGAGGCAGAGGTTGCAGTGAGCCAAGATCGTGCCACTGCACTCCAGCCTGGGCGACAGAGTGAGACTCTGTCAAACAAAAACAAAAACAAACCGATTATCTTTGTAAGAATAGAAATGAGATTCATCAGGAGACATTTATTCACACCATGATAGTACTTGCAATAGGTATGTTGGGTTATGTTATTTTGTGTAGCTTTTTAGTTTAAATTTTGAATAAAAGTAAATTTTTTCTAATTTGCAATATCTCCTGTCTAACCCAGGTTTGGACTGGTCTGAAGAGAGCGGAGAGGAACCAGACGACTCAGAGCAGGCCTCGCCCTACCAGGTTGCATGGTCCATCCGGGAAACCCTCAGATATCAAAGACATGCGTAAGTCTTCTGTTCTGTTTTTATTCTTTTTTTTTTTGAGACGGAGTCTCGCTCTGTCACCCAGGCTGGAGTGCAGTGGTGTGATCTCAGCTTACTGCCACCAAGCCTGACTAATTTTTTTTGTATTTTTAGTAGAGATGGGGTTTCACCATGTTGGCCAGGCTGGTTTCGAACTCCTGATCTCAAGTGATCTCTCCGCCTAGGCCTCCCAAAGTGCTAGGATTATAGGCATGAGCTACCACGCCCGGCCCTAGTTTCCTTCTTGAATGACCACTGTAGCAGATTGATATTTCCCACTATATATGCTGATACTTTTATGTTATTAGATCTAGTTTTATTGTAAAATAAACGTAAAAAAAGACTTCACTCCAAAAAATTGGTGGTAAAATAGATTCCACTTGGGAGTAAATGTACTATATTGTTTGTAAATGTACTATATTGTTTGAGCAAAGCTACTCTTAAATTTTCTTGGTAAATTTGCTTCTGTACCTTTCCCATTCATCATTAAAGGAATTAATTATAATAGAACCTAGAATTGAAAAGAACGTTAGAGATTAATTGATCCAATTTCCTCATTTTACAGAAGAGGAAAGCAAGGCCCACATAGGTTGAGGAACTTGCACGTGGTCCCTTGGGGGGCTACGTTGAGTCCCACTATCTTGCCTCTCTGTATCTTCCTTGGCTGTACATCTCCACAGTAGTAGAAATAGTGCTTTTTTACTTCACCTCTATCTTCTGCAACATTGATCCATTCTTTATTTCTACTGTGCTACAATTTTTTTTTTTTTTAGGATAGATCTCCTGAGGGGTTTTCTTTGTACCTTCCTTATTGGAAAGCTGTCGGGGTATACTGACAGCTCTCTTCAGTATTTTTCCCCATGTTATGTCTTCGGAAAAGAAGTGTTTGTCTAAGATCTGTAGAAGTTGAATGCACATCCTCTTCAATGATAGTAAGAAAACGAATTTTTTTAGGAGACTCCTTTTAGCATTCTACAGATTCACTTGGTACAGTTTGACAATAGCAAGATAGATCCTTGTCTGTGGGGCCAAAAGATGACTCACTTACTCAGCTAACCATTTATTTAAAATGTTGTGGTTTGAATAGATATTCAGCAATGTAGAGGGAGATCAGCTATCTGTGATGGTTTTTGAATTTATAGGATTAAAAATGTGATTTGTTAGTATACCTAGAGGTGATTAGGCTTAGGGAACTGATTCACTAGAGACTAATCTGTACACTAAAATGCCAGCTTATAATGAGAAATACAATCATCAAATAGTACAAATGGTCACTAAACAAAACTACACAGGAAGCAAATTATCATCAGAAGCTTATTTGGACATGGAATTAGAGCAAGTAGGGTTAGTTGGATTTTATTAGTGGTCA
This sequence comes from Pan paniscus, assembly GCF_029289425.2. Classification (NCBI taxonomy): domain Eukaryota; kingdom Metazoa; phylum Chordata; class Mammalia; order Primates; family Hominidae; genus Pan; species Pan paniscus. The sequence goes on along the minus strand of NC_073262.2, from coordinate 108,658,978 downwards.
CTGTCTTAAATTATAATAGCAAGATGTATCTATTCCACTCTTTGGATTTATCTCCCACCCAGTTGTTCCTCACTTACCCCCTAGATAGTATTGGAGAATGTTATACCTTTTTTTCTTACACTGAGGTTCCATTTTATATGTCATTCAAGACTGTTTCCTTACCTTACCATTAGCAGGTTCTTTCAGATACAGCACAATAGAGTCAATTGAGCGTAAGCTTTTTAGTTATAGATACCATCAGTCATACTTCCTAATGGTAATTCGTATCAGCTTAATTTGACTTGTGATATTTTGGGTTAATTTTACACATCCAGCCAAAACCTGGTACATGGGAAATTATTAATAAATGGTAGTTATCATTCTTAATTTAATTCTTAAGGTAACCTTGACATCAGTATAGGGAGTATATGCTATTGATTAGGAACAATGTATATTCTATTCTGCCTTCTATTCTTGCAGAGTTATCAAAATACTTCTTTTGTTGTTTCAGATTTGTGGCCATCCTCATTTTTCTTTATCTCTGTAGCATGTTACTTTCTTGGCCACTTTCATAACTTGCTTCCTCTTTGATTACTACGATACTCTGCTCTCCTGGTTCTTTTCCTTTACTGTTTTCCTCCTTTTTTTTTTTTTTTTTTTTAACAGGTATTTATCCTTACTTCTTGCCCAGCTGCTGTTTTCATCTTTTCCCCTTCATTCTTTTCCTTCACTCAGTCATTCATTTTTCATTCATTTGTTCATTTACTTATTCAGCACTTTCTTGTTGGGCTATTATGCTCCAGTCATGGAGCACTCTATATTTTTAATGTTGGGCAAACATGTTGGTTTACCCACCCATCTATTCCTGTAACTCCACATTTGTATCTGCCACTCTGCCCTCTAAGAGGAATCTCTGTCCTGTATTTTAATTAATTAATTAATTAATTCTTTGAGACGAGAGTCTTGCTGTTGCCCACAGTAGAGTGCAGTGGCATGATCACAGCTCACTGCAGTCTTGAACTCCCAGGCTCAAACAATCCTCCTGCCACAGCCTCCCGAGTAGCTGGAACTACAGGTGTGCACCACCACATTTGGCTAATTTTTAAGTTTTCTGTAGAGATGGGGTCCTGTTATGTTTACCCAGGCTGGTCTGGAACTCCTGGTCTCAAGGGATCTTCCTGCCTTAGCCTCCCAAAGTGTCAGGATTATAGGCATGAGCCACCATGCCTGACCTGTCCTGTATTTTAAACTTCCATCTTTATTCCAATTTCTTGTTGCAGCTACCTGTCATTTGTTGTACCTTGCTGTGTTTCAGTGTAGTAGAAAATGGAGAGCTGTAGAAAATTGGCCCTACCTTGGCCAGGCACAGTGGCTCACGCCTGTAATCCCAGCACTTTGGGAGGCGGAGGCAGGCGGATCACAAGGTCAGGAGATTGAGACCATCCTGGCTAACACGGTGAAACCCCGTCTCTACTAAAAATAGAAAAAATTAGCTGGGCCTGGTGGCGGGTGCCTGTAGTCCCAGCTACTTGGGAGGCTGAGGCAGGAGAATGGTGTGAACCCGGGAGGCGGAGCTTGCAGTGAGCCGAGATTGTGCCACTGCACTCCAGCCTGGATGACAGAGCGAGACTCCATCTCAAAAAAAAAAAAAAAAAAAAAAAAGGAAAAGAAAAGAAATGAAAATTGGCCCTACCTGGCTGAGCACGGTAGTTCACGCCTGTAATCCCAGCACTTTGGGAGGCCGAAGTGGGCGGATCATGAGGTCAGGAGTTCGAGACCAGCCTTACCAACATGGTGAAACCCCATCTCTACTAAAAACACAAAAATTAATCGGGTGTGGTGGTGCACACCTGTAATCCCAGCTACTCAGGAGGCTGAGGCAGAAGAATTGCTTGAACGTGGGAGGCAGAGGTTGCAGTGAGCCGAGATTGTGCCACTGCACCCTAGCCTGGGTAACAGAGTGAGAGTCTGTCTCAAAAAAGAAAAGGAAAGAAAAGAAAATTGGCCCTACCTAGGCTGTTCATTATATCTTCAAGAGGGTGTTGCCATGCCAAATGCCTCAATAAGTTCATTGAGTTTTTAAAAGAAAACTGACAGTTGTCTGGCCACCAAATTTGTGCCTAAAGAATCTTTTTGTGAATTTTTTGGTAATGCAGGATTGTGCCATAAGGAATTTGTTTGTTTGTTTTGAGTCAGGGTCTTACCCTATCACCCAGGCGGGAGTGCAGTGGTGAGATCATAGTTCACTGCAGCCTTGACTTCCTGGGCTCAAGTGATCCTCCTGCCTCAGCCTCCTGAGTAGCTGGGACAACAGGTGCAGGCCACCATTTTAAATTTTTGTAGAGATAGGCTCTTACTATGTTGCCAATGCTGGTCTCAAACTCCTTGCTTCAAGGAGTCCTCCTGCGTTGACCTTCCGAAGTATTGGGATTACAGGCGTGAGCTGCTGTACCCAGCCCTAAAGGCTTTTTTTTTTTTTTTTGAGACAAAGTCTCGCTCTGTCGTACAAGCTGGAGTGCAATGGCACGATTTTGGCTCACTGCAGCCTCCGCCCCCCGAGTTCAAGTGATTCTCTAGCCTCAGCCTCCCGAGTAGCAGGATTACAGGCGCCAGCCACCACGCCTGGCTAATTTTTCTATTTTTAGTAGAGACAGGGTTTCACCATGTTGGCCAGGCTGGTCTCAAACTCCTGACCTCAGGTGATCCACCTGCCTCCGCCTCCCAAAGTGCTAGGATTACAGGCGTGAGCCACCTTTTAATATTGCTTTTGGTTTCTTTGATTCTCTTTATTGTTTTTAATTTCATTGCTTTGTGTTCTAATTCCCATTATTTCCTTCTGCTTGTTTTGAATGCAATTTGCTTGTCTTTTTGTAGTTTTTAAGGTGACAGCTTAAGTCAGTTGACTGAGATCTTTATTGTTTTCTAATATTGACTCTTCATGTTATACACTTCCCTCTAAACACTGGTTGTAGCTGTGTCCCACAAATTTTAATACATTTTCATTTTTATTCAGTTAAAAATACTTTTTTTTGAGACAAGGTTTCACTCTGTCATCCAGGCTGGAGTGCAGTGACATGATTACGGCTCAACTGCAGCCTTGACCTCCTGGCTTAAGAGATCCACCCATGTCAGCTTCCTGAGTGACTGAGATCATAGGCGTGTGCTACCACACCTGGCTAATTTTAATTTTTTTATTTTCTTGTAAAGATGGGGTCCCAAACTCCTGGGCTCAAGTGATCCTCCCACCTTGGCCTCCCAAAGTGCTATGATTACAGACATGAGCCACCATGCCCAGCCCCAAAATACTTTGTAATATCTCTTTTGATTTCTTGTTTGATCTATGGGCTATTTAGAAATGATACTTAGTTTTTGAGTATTTTGGGGTTTCCCAGATACTGATTTCTAGTTTAATTCTGTGATCACAAACCACATTTGAATATAGTATTCTATAAATGTAAATTAGGTCAAGTTGGTTAATAGTGTTGTTCATGTCTTCTACATCTGTGGTGATGTTTGTCAACTTGTTCTATCAATTACTGAGAAAAGGATCTTGAAATATCTCTTTGTAAATTTGATTATTTCTCCTTTTGGATCTGTCATTGTTTATTTCCCACACTTTGTATTTCTGTTATTAGATGCATAATTGTTTAAGATTGTTTTGATGAAGTGGCCTTTTATTATTATAAAATGGTCCTCTATATCCCAGTAACAGTGTTTGCTTTGAGATCTTTCCTTATGTGGCATTAACATAGCCACTCCATCGTTCTTTTGATTAGTGAAAGCTTGGTATCTTTTTCAGTCCTTTTGCTTCTAACCTATTTGCATCTTTATATTTAAAGTGAGTTTCTTACTGGCAATGTATTACTGGGTCTTGCTTTTCTATCTCTTCTGACAATCTCTGCTTTTTATTTGGAGTATTTAGACAACTTAAATTTAATATGATTATTGATATTATTGGGTTTAAATTTACTGTCTTTTGTATTTGTCTCACCTATTCTTTGTTCTTTTCTCCCTGTTTTATTATGGTTGTATTTTATCTCTTTTCATAGCTTATTAGCTGTACTCATATGCTTTGTTTTTGTAGTAGCTGTTGTAGGGTTTATATCATACATCTTTAATTACCACAGTCTACCTTCAAGTGTTAAACCACTTCACGCATAAGAACGTATAACAGTGTCCTTTCATTCCTACTCATTTCATTTATCTACTCTGACAGTGTCTGCTTTTTATTTGGAGTGTTTAGACCATTTGAATTTAATGTTATTATTTATATTACTGCATTTATTTATTTAATTTTTAAGATGGAAACAAAACGTCTAAAACTGTAGCTTCTGGAAGAACTGCTTGTTCTTGCCCATTTTGTATCTCTCTTTGAGCTTGACCTTGGCCTCCCGTTGGGCCTTGTGTTTAAGAGCAGGATCTCTGAAGACATCCTTGTGGATGACAGTTTTGTGTAAGAGGATATCCACAGAGTGCGCTGTAGGCATAAGATGATTGTAGTTATAAACCTTCACAAAAGACTCGATCTTTGACCTCCTGGTAATCTTCTTTTTGCCCATGGCAGCTGTCACTTTGCGGGGATAGCGATCAATTCCAACCACGAGAGCTTGGATGTAGGGGCAGTCTGAGGTGCCATCATTAATGTTCTTTACGATGACAGCTTTGTGTTCAGCCAGAATACTGCTGGCCAGGACCAGCACCACTTTCCCAGGTTTCATGCACTTGCCCATTTTGACAGCAACCACCGAGGGCTACAACAAAAAGGAAGGAAGGCTATTATTGCATTTACATCTAACATGTTAGTTATTCTTTAAATGTTTTAGTATAATTCACTAGTGAAGCCATCTGGTCTTGGGCTTTTTTTTTTTTTGAGACAGAGTTGCACTCTGTCACCCAGGCTGGAGTGCAGTGGTGAGATTTAGGCTCACTAAACCTCCTGAGTTCAAGCAATTCTCCTGTGTCAGTTTCCTGAGTAGCTGGGATTACAGGCATGCACCACTACGCCTGGCTAATTTTTGTATTTTTAGTAGAAATGAGGTTTTACCATGTTGGCCAGGCTGGTCTTCAACTCCTGACCTCAAGTAATCTGCCTACCTTGGCCTCCCAAAGTGCTGGGATTACAGGTGTGAGTCACCGCGCCTGGGCCTGGGCCTGGGCTTTTTTTTGTGGGAAGTTTTGTGATTACTCTTGTCGTATGTTTATTCATGTTTTTTCTTGAGTTAGATTCAGAAGCTTGTGCCTCTCTAGGAACTTGTCCATTTTTTATCTAAGTTTTTGGCATACAGTTTTTAAAAATAACATTCCATTATAATATTTTTTCTTTCTTTCTTTCTTTTTTTTTTTTTTTTTTTTTTTGGAGACAGAGTCTCACTCTGTTGCCCAGGCTGGAGTGTAGTGGTGCAATCTCGGCTCACTGCAACCTCCACCTCCTGGGTTCAAGTGATTCTTCTGCCTCAGCCTCCCGAGTAGCTGGGATTACAGGCATGCGCCACCACGCCCAGCTAATTTTGTATTTTTAGTAGAGAGGGGCTTTCTACATGTTGGTCAGGCTGGTCTCGAACTCCCAACCTCAGGTGATCCCCCACCTCAGCCTCCCAAAGTGCTGCAATTATAGGCGTGAGCCACTGCACCCAGCAAATAATTTTTTATTTGTAAGAGTTTATTTATTAAATAAAATTCTGGGACCATGCCACTAAGCCCAGAACCAAGAGCCTAAGCTATAGCAGGAACATCGTTTATATGTTTCTTTTTTGTTTTGTTTTTGAGATGGAGTTTCGTTTCGCTTTTGTTGCCCAGGCTGGAGTACAATGGCGCAATCTCGGCTCACCGCAATGTCTGCCTCCTGGGTTCAAGTGATTCTCTTGCCTCAGCCTCCCGAGTAGGTGGGATTACAGGCATGCGCCACCACGCCTGGCTAATTTCGTATTTTTAGTAGAGACGGGGTTTTTCCATGTTGGTCAGGATGGTCTTGAACTCCCGACCTCAGGTGATCTGCCCGCCTTGGCCTCCCAAAGTGCTGGGATTACTGGGGTGTGGTACCGCCCCCAGCCCCTTTATACCTTTCTTACACAACTTTTATATTCTATATGTCGTAAGTCCCACCTTCGGGGTCCTTGTAAGTATGAGTCTATCATTTAATGTGTTTTTTCTTTTTGTCACACAAAGTGGCTTACCTACTCATTTGCATGGTAATCTTTGGTTTTATAGGTTCTGGACTTACCCTGGAAACTCAAATTTAGCTACATTATCTTGTTGGGATGATACTTTATATCAGCAAGTACTCTGAAATCAGCCTACCTCCTCTCTTTTTTTCTCTGCTTCCAACTTAGCTTCAGTTTTGAGTTCATTTGTTTGTTTGTTTTCTGAGACAGGGTCTCACTCTGTCACCCAGGCTGGAGTGACCTTCCAGGCTCAAGCCATCCTGCAACCTCAGCCTCCCGAGTAGCTGGGATTACAGGAGTGTACCAGCACGCCTGGCTATATTTTTGCATTTTGTTGTAGAGATGGGTTTCACCATGTTGCCCAGGCCACTTTCGAACTCCTGGGTTTAAGCTATCCTCCCACCTGGGTCTCCCAAAGTGTTAGGATTACAAGCGTGAGCCACTGTGCCTGGCCCAAGTTTTTTCTATTTATTGTTTATTTACTTTTTGATGAGCAGTTAGGGGAAGAGATCTCCTCTACTTCCTATTGGGACCAACAATGCATTCATATATTTTACCTAGTATATTGTTGCTTTAGAATGGCAACAAGTTCTGTTAGAGTATCTAAACTACCATATGCTGTTAAGTGTTTCTTTTAAAAGTTTTATCAGGTACCTCTTTTTACCCTCAAGGTCAAAGAACACAATTTATTCATCTTTATACCACAAATATTCTAATACACAGATCAAAATAGAATAAAACAGATGACTAGTAATTTTATTTCCATATTATTTGTACACATTTATGGGGTACACATGCAGTTTTGTTATGCATAGGTTGTGTAGTGATCAAGTCAGGGCTTTTAGGGTACCAATCACATGAATGACATACATTGTGCCTATTAACCAATTTCTCATTATCCTCCGCTCTTCCACCCCCTCACCCTTCTGAGTCTTCATCGTCTATCACTCCATTCTCTACGTCTATGTGAACATGTTTTTTAGTACCCACTTATGAGTGAGAACATGTGATACTTGTCTTTCTGTGCCTGGCTTGTTTCACTTATAATAAGCCCCTAATTCTATACATGTTGCTGCAAAAGACATGATTTTATTCTTTTTTTATTTTGGCTAAATAGCATTCCATTATGTATACAGACAACACATTTTCTTTATCCATTTGTCCACTGATGGACACTTAGGTTGATTCCATTCTTTGTTATTCTGAATAGTGCTGTTATCAACATATGAGTGCCGGTATCATTTTGATACATTGACTTACTTTCCTTTAAGTAGATACCTGGTAATGGGATTGCTGGGTTGAATGGAAGTTCTATAGTTCTATTTTTACTTCTTTGAGAAATCTTTATACTGTTTTCCATAGAGGCTGTACTAATTACATTCCCACCAATAGTGTCTTTTTAATGATAGCCATTCTAACTGGGTTTACTTGTTATCTTTTTGTGAATGACTCCCAAATCTTTTACTCATGTCTAATGATTCTTTTGAGTTTGAACTGCTTGTTGGATATTTCTCATCATGTATTTGGTCAATACCTTAAATTCAGCATTTCTAAACTCATTATTTTTCAAAACTAAACTCATTATTTTTCTTAATATGTATGCCTCTTTCTGATTCTCCTGTTTTTATTAGCGGTATTACCATTTTGCTGTTTGGTTGTCTTAATAAAGTAAATTAAAATGAATTTCCCTTGGAGAAGTTCATGGCATGCCTTGAGATTATGGACAAGCCTGGAATCTTAGAATATCAAGTGTAGAATTTGCTGCTCTGTATTTGGGTTATTAATAGCATTTTAGTAATTACAATATCTGTATTTATATTGTTACTTCACAGGTATCATTTCTTTCCTTTTTTGTAAACAACCTTGGGAGGTAGGCCAGGTGTATCTCTCATTTCACAGATATGGAAAGAAAGAAGGAAGGAAACAAACACATACTGAGAATGCACTAGGTGCCAGGTTTTGTCACTGCTAAATGAAGGGAAACTGGCCTTTCTCTTCTCAATTCTCTACTCTTCATCAGCAACCAGGTTTGAAATATTAATGTCATTGATCTTAGAAGTGGGAAGCATCCTGAAGATGTTCTAAATTATGTCCTTGCAAGGGATGGTCTGTGGACCTGTGTCAGTCTGCAAACTGCTTGTTACTGGTCTGTGATAAAATAAGTATGGAAATTATGAATAAGCTTTAGAAAATCGTATAATCATGTAACGTGCCTCAGCATCCAAGTGCGTCTTTCCACACTTAACTTGAGAAGCACTGATTTAGTTCTTCCATTCTGCAGTAATAGCATCTTTTTTATTTTTTCAGTTTTCCATAGGTTATTGGGGTACAGGTGGTATTTGGTTACATGAGTAAGCTCTTCAGTGGTGATTTGTGAGATCAGTATTCACTGCACCCTATATGTAGTCTTTTATCCCTTGCTCCCCTTCCACCCTTCCCCCCAAGTCCCCAAAGTCCAGTGTATCTTGCTTATGCCTTTGGGTCCTCATAGCTTAGCTCCCACATATCAGTGAGAACATAGGATGTTTGGTTTTCCATTTCTGAGTTACTTCACTTAGAATAATAGTCTCCAATCTCATCCAGGTCACTGCAAATGCCATTAATTCATTCCTTTTTATGGCTGAGTAGTATTCCATCATATACCACAGTTTCTTTATCCACTCGTTGACTGATGGGCATTTGGGTTGGTTCCATGATTTTGCAGTTGCGAATTGTGCTACTATAAATGTGTGTGCAAGTATCTTTTTTCCATAATGACTTCTTTTCCTCTGGGTGGGTACCCGGTAGTGGGATTGCTGGGTCAAATGGTAATTCTACTTTTAGTTCTTTAAGGAATCTCCACACTGTTTTCCACAGTGGCTGTACTAGTTTACATTCCCACCAGCAGTGTAGAAGTGTTCCCTGATCACCACATCCATGCCAACATCTACTGATTTTTGATTTTTTGATTATGGCCATTCTTGCAGGAGTAAGATGGTATTGCATTGTGGTTTTGATTTGCATTTCCCTGCAAATCAAATTTGCAATTAGTGATGTTGAGCATTTTTTCATATGTTTGTTGCCCATTTGTTTATCTTCTTTTGGGAATTGTCTATTCATGTCCATAGCCCACTTTTTATTGGGATTGTTTGTTTTCTTCTTACTGATTTGTCTGGGTTCGTTGTGGATTCTGGATATTAGTCGTTTGTCAGATGAATAGATTGTGAAGAGTTTCTCCCACTCTGTGGGTTGTCTGTTTACTCTGCTGACTGTTCCTTTTGCTGTGCAAAAGCTCTTTAGTTTAATTACGTCCCAGCTATTTATCTTTGTTTTTACTGCATTTGCTTTTGGGTTCTTGGTCATGAACTCCTTGCCTAAGCCAATGTCTAGGAAGGTTTTTCCAATATTAGAATTTTTATAGTTTCAGGTGTTAGATTTAAGTCCTTAATTGATCTTGAGTTGATTTTTGTATAAGGTGAGAGGATCCAGTTTCATTCTCCTACATGTGGCTAGCCAATTATCCCAGCACCATTTGTTGAAAGGGTGTTCTTTTTCCACTTTGTTTTTGTTTGCTTTGTCAAAGATTAGTTGGATGTAAGTATTTGAGTTTATTTCTGGGTTCTCTATTCTGTCCCGTTGGTCTATGTGCCCATTTTTATACCAATACCATGCTTTTTTGGTGACTGTGGCCTTATAGTATAGTTTGAAATCAGGTAGTGTGTTGCCTCCAGATTTGTTCTTTTTGCTTAGTCTTGTGTTGGCTATGTGGGCTGCTTTTTGGTTCCTTATGAATTTTAGAATTGTTTTTTCTAATTTTGTGAAGAATGAGGTGGTATTTTGATGGGGATTATGTTGAACTTGTAGATTACTTTTGGCAGTATGGTCATTTTCACAATATTGATTCTACCCGTCCATGAGCATGGGATGTGTTTCCATTTGTTCGTGTCATCCATGATTTCTTTCAGCAGTGTTTTGTAGTTTTCCTTGTAGAGGTCTTTCGCCTCCTTTGTTAGGTATATTCCTAAGTATTTTATTATTATTATTTTTCTTTTGCAGCTATTGTAAAAGGGATTGAGTTCTTGATTTGATTCTCCGCTTGGTTGCTGTTGGTGTATAGAAGAGCTACTGATTTGTGTATATTAACCTTGTATCCGGACACTTTGCTGAATTCTTTTATCAGTTCTAGGAGCTTTCTGGAGTCTTAATGGTTTTCAAGGGTAAACGATCAGATCATCAGCAAACAGTGACAGTTTGACTTCCTCTTTACTGATTTGGATGCCCTTTATTTCTTTCTCTTATCTAATTGCTCTGGCTAGGACTTCCAGTACTATGTTGAAGAGGAGTGGTGAGAGTGGGCATCCTTGTCTTGTTCCAGTTCTCAGAGGGAATGCTTTCAACTTTTCCCCATTCAGTATTATGTTGGCTGTGGGTTTGTTATAGATGGCTTTTATTATATTGAGGTATGTCCCTTGTATGCCAATTTTGCTGAAAGTTTTAATCATAAAGAGGTGCTGGATTTTGTCAAATGCTTTTTCTGCATCTATTGAGATGATCATGTGATTTTTATTTTTGATTCGTTTATGTGGTATATTGCATTTCTTGACTTGCTTATGTTAAACCATCTCTGCATCCCTGGTATGAAACCCACTTGATCATGGTGAATTATCTTTTTGATAAGTTGTTGGATTCAGTTAGGTAATATTTTGTTAAGGGTTTTACCATCTATGTTCATCAGGGATATCGGTCTGTGGTTTTCTTTTTTGGTTATGTCCTGGTTTTGGTACTAGGGTGATGCTGGCTTCATAGAATGAAGTAGGGAGGATTCCTTCTTTCTCTATCTTGTGGAATAGTGTCAAAAGGATTGGTATCAATTCTTCTTTGAATGTCTGGTAGAATTCTGCTGTGAATAAGTCTGGTCCTGGACTGATTTTTGTTGGTAATTTTTAAATTACCATTTCAATCATGCTGCTTGTTGTTGGTCTGTTCAGGGTATCTAATTCTTGATTTAAGCTAGGAGGGTTATATTTTTCCAGGAATTTATCCATTTATCCATCTCTTCTAGGTTTTCCAGTTTATGTACATAAAGGTGTTCATAGTAGCCTTGAATGATCTTTTGTATTTCAGTAGTATCAGTTGTAACATCTCCTGTTTTGTTTCTTATTGAGGTTATTTGGATTTTCTCTCTTCTTTTCTTGGTTAATCTTGCTAATGGCCTATCAATTGTATTTGTCTTTTCAAAGAACCAGCTTTTTGTTTCATTTATCTTTTGTATTTTTTTGTTTGTTTGTTTCAATTTCATTTAGTTCTACTCTGATATTGGTTATTTCCTTTCTTCTGCTGGGTTTGGGTTTAGTTTGTTCTTGTTTCTCTACTTCCTTGAGGTGTGACCTTAGAATGTCAGTTTGTGCTTTTTCAGTCTTTTTGATGTAGGCGTTTAGGGCTATGAACTTTCCTCTTAGCACTGCCTTTGCTGTATCCAAGAGGTTTTCATAGGTTGTGTCATTATTGTCATTCAATCTGAAGAATTTTTAATTTTCCATCTTGATTGTGTTTTTGACCCAAAGCTCTTTCAGGGGCAGGTTATTTAATTTCCATGTATTTGGATGGTTTTGAAGGTTTGTTTTGGAGTTGATTCCCAGTTTTATTCCACTGTAGTCTGAGAGATACTTGATATAATTTCAATTTTCCTAAATTTATTGAGGCTCGTTTTGTGGTCTAGCATATGGTCTATCTTGGAGAAAGTTCCATGCACTGTTGAATAGAGTGTTTATTCTGTGGTTGCTGGACAAGGCCTTTTACTATTATATAATATCCCTCTTTGTCTGTTTTAACTGCTGTTACTTTAAAGTTTGTTTTGTCTGATATAAGAATAGCTACCCCTACTTGCTTTTGGTGTCCATTTGCATGGAATGCCTTTTTCTGTGCCTTTATGTGAGTCCTTATATGTTAGGTGAGTCTCCTGAAGGCAGCAGATAGTTGGTTGGTGGGTTCTTATCCATTCTGTGGTTCTGTATCTTTTAAGTGGAGCATTTAGGTCATTTACATTCAATGTTAGTATTGAAATATGAGGTACTGTTGCTTTCATTGTGCTCTTTGTTGCCTGTGTACTTTTGTTTTTTGTTTCGCTTTCTAACTTGTATTTTTGTTTTATAGGTCCTGTATAATTTATGCTTTAAAAAGATTCTGTTTTGATGTGTTTCCAGGATTTGTTTCAAGATTTAGAGCTCCTTTTAGCAGTTCTTGTAGTGGTGGTTTGGTCATGGTGAATTCTCTCAGCATTTGTTTGTCTGAAAAACGACTGTATCTTTCCTTCATATATGATGCTTAGTTTTGCTTGATACAAAATTCTTGGCTGATAATTGTTTTGTTTAAGGAGGCTGAAGATAGGGCCCCAATCCCTTCTAGCTTGTAGGGTTTCTCTTGAGAAATCTGCTGTTAATCTCATAGGTTTTCTTTATAGGTTATCTGGTGCTTCTGTCTCACAGCTCTTAAGATTCTTTCCTTCGTCTTAACTTTGGATAACCTAATGACAATGTGTCTAGGCAAAGGCTCCCAGATCAATGGAGTTGTGTATTTAGGAGGATTATGGCTGCCTCTGCTGAATCACACAGGTTGTCAGAGAAGTGGGGGAAATCCGGCAGTCATAGGCTTCACCCAGCTCCCACACAATCTGAGGGGCTGGTTTCACTCCCACCATGCCCCACCTAATAGCCCCAGTCTGTTTCCAGGCAGTGGGTGAGCAGGGCTTGAGAACTTGTCCCAGGCTACCTGCCTCCCAGCTGCAAAAGAGAGGGGCTTTGGTTCTTTCCCCACCTGTGGAGTCTGCACAGACGATTTGTGGCCTTCCCCACATTCTGGCCAGGAGGCTTCTCGCCAGGTTCAAATTGTTACAAAGTTCAGCTGGAGATTTCCTTCTCCCTGTGGCATTTTCCCCATGCCTCTGGCTGCCCTCCCGAAAGATCTCTGTGATGCCAGGCAGGAATGACCTGCTTGGGGACCCAGTGAGCTCCCAGAGCGTTTCCTGCTGCTTTCTCTACCCCTGTTATTTTGCTCAGCTCTCTAAATTGACTCAGCTCCAGGTAAGGTCAGAAACTTCTCCTGCAAACTAGACCTTCAGTTTCCCCAGCAGCGGTGTGTGTTCGAAACGGAGAATCTCCCTTTCCTACTTCCGCAGTTTGGGCACTCACGGTATTTGGAGTGTCTCCGGATCCTGCAGGAGCAGTCCACTTCCTTCAGAGGGTCTGTAGGTCCTCTCGGGATTCCTCGTTTGTTCTTGCAGTTGTTCTGGAGATAAAATTCACTATGCAAGCCTCTGCACTCTGCTCTGTCTGTCCGAGTTGGAGCTGCAATCCAGTCCTGTCTCTCATCGGCCATGATGATCACTCCACTATTTTAAGCCAGTCCTAGGGGTAAAGTGCCATCTGGGGCACCCGCAAGTGCTGCGCAGCACAGGAGGCAGGCAGGGCCATGCAGCAGTGGCGGTGCTGTCCTAAGAGTGGGACTGGAGCCAGGGGACACTGAGGTGGTGATAGCGGTGGCAGGGGCGCAGGTGCATCTTTTAAAAATAACAGTTTTGGCAACTGATTGTCGACCCAAGCTTTACCTTCCCTTTAAGATCTGCCTTTCCTCTCCATTTCCTTTTTCTATGAATGAGACTTCTATTTTCCTAGTTATGCATATTCTAAGTCATTGAGTCATTGACTTTCTAATCCTTCATATTGAGTCACCAAAGTGAGTTAGTTCACTTATGATAATGGCCCTTATGTCTTTTTTTTTTCTTTTTTTTTCGAGATGGAGTCTTGCTCTGTCACCCAGGCTGGAGTGCACTGGCGTGATCTTGGCTCACTGCAACCTCTGCCTCCTGGGTTCAAGTGATTCTCCTGCCTCAGCCTCCCAAGTAGCTGGGACTACAGGGATGCACCACCATACCAAGCTATTTTTTTTGTATTTTTAGTTCCTTGTTTTATACATGATGTTACTGTCCTTCCCATTCTTTGTTGGTGGAAACTGCTGCCTGCTTATTGTCCCTTCTCTGGTCCTTGCCAGCTGACAAAGCTTGTTTTTATACATGCAGATTGCCTCATGCTCTCCAGTCCTGCGCCTTCCATCCTAGCATGGATCCTTGTTATCTCTTTGCTGGAGATTTACAGTAATTTTTTAACTGCCTTCTTCTCTCTCTTCTTCTGTTTATTTTATATCTGCTGCTGACTGTAATCATTGTCATGGCACACCTCTGTTACTGTATTTTCTTAACAGTTACAAAGCTTAGCAGTTAGGAGTGCAAAATTTAAAAAATTACAAGTCTTCTGCTTTACCTGTGGAATAAAGGTTAAACTCTTTAATTTGACATTTAAGTCTAGAAAGCTAACCTTACCTATCATTATTCCCTTACAGACCCCTTACCTTAGCCACACCAAGCTACTTACATTCTTGCTGTTCACCATCCTGTCTATCTCTGTGTCTTGTGTGTCTTGGCTTACGTGTTGTATTTGTGTGAGGTCCTCTTTCTTCAGGGTTCATTTCTGCTGTCACCTCCTCTGCAAAGCCTTTCTTTACTTCCAGCAGTCTTTTTTTTTTTTTTTTTTGGAGACAAAGTCTTGCTCTGTCACCCAGGATGGAGTGCACTGCTGTGGTCTCAGTTTCCTGCAACCTCCACCTCCCAGGTTCAAATGATTCTCCTGCCTCAGTCTCCTGAGTGACTGGGATTACAGGAATACACCACTACACCTGAGTACTTTTTGTATTTTTAGTAGAGACAGGGTTTTGCGTTGTTGGTCAAACTCTTGACCTCAGGTGATCTGCCCACCTTGGCCTCCCAAAATTGCAGGGATTACAGATGTGAGCCATCGTACCCAGGCCTTCCAGCTGTCTTTCCAGTGAACTTCAGTAACACCTTACCCTGACCTCTGTTGTGGTACTTTACTGTTTTCTGTCTTGTGTGAAAGATATTTATCACACTTGCTAGCTCTACGAGAACTCCCAAGTGTAGACCTGCTGTCAGAGGTCAGGGAAAAATTCAAAATGAAGAATCCTGGGCCCTATACCATGGAGATTCTGGTTCAGTAGATTTGGGGTAGTTCGTAGGAGTCTGAAACTTTTAAGTGCTCACAGATTTTTCTGATTTGTGGTCAGATATTTGAATCATTGGCCTTTTTGCCCCACTGTTTTTGTTACTGTTTTTATTCTTTTTTGAATTGTTTTAACTTTTTGGGAAGTGTTTATCTTGTCCAAATTGCATTGCAAACTCTTTGAAATGTTGGTCTCTCTTCTGTAGTGCTGAGCATAATAGATACACAGTGAATGTTGAATGTTGAATAAATGAAAAGATTGAAGTAAAGTCCTTCAATTTATAGATCTGTAGTAAAAAGTATACTGACGAGAATGTGCTTCTTAGGAGAGGTACTAAGTAGAAGTTTATACAGTAGCCTGTTATAGACTATGCTGAAGGAAAGAAGAATAATATCACTTAAGAGAAACCCAGCAATGAATAGTAGAAGATTAGTAAGAGAATATATAGTCCATGGTGTCACATGTGTGGTATTTACTTATGATAGCAGAGAAAGAAGCTAAAATAACAGGTCAGTTTTCAAGTCCAGTGTGCATTATTCCTAACGGTAAAAAGTAAGATCACATTTGTTCCATAAAAAAGTGGCCTTTTAAACCTTGCTGGTGGTAGCCATTGCTAAAAAGGCACTCTTTCTTGTTGAGCTTAGATGCTCCTTCAGCATCACTTCCACATCGCATTTCAGCCAGGGCACCAATTAATCACATTATTAGCATGTGATGGAAAATCCTTTATGTAATCCCTGACTTATCAAATGCTGTTTAGGATACTTCCATAGTTAAAAAAATACATGGTAGAAGGCCGGGCTCGGTGGCTCATGCCTGTAATCCCAGCACTTTGGGAGGCCGAGACAGGTGGATGACAAGGTCAGGAGATCGAGACCATCCTAGCTAACATGGTGAAACCCCGTCTCTATTAAAAATACAAAAAAATTAGCCAGGCGTGGTGGCAGACACCTGTAGTCCCAGCTACTCATGAGGCTGAGGCAGGAGAATGGCGTGAACCCAGGAGACGGAGCTTGCAGTGAGCCGAGATCGCATCACTGCACTCCAGCCTGGGCGACAGAGTGAGACTCTGTCTCCAAAAAAAAAAAACAAAAAACAAAACAAAAATACATGATAGAATTAATGCGATCCCTACAACCAAATTTCTTTAGGTGGTTAGCAAGAAAAAGGTGGTTAAAAACCAGAATGGTTAAAAGGGCAGCTCTTAGATAATAAACTGTTAGAATTCGCTGCCCTATTTCTGGTATGACCTATCTTTTATGAAATTATGCTATGTGTTTCCTCATAACTGTCATGTCATTTACTCAGACTTTTTAGTAAGTAAAGGTAAAGAAATGAATTTTTTTCCTCAAGGGTCTCTAGTCACTTAAAATTTAGAAGACACTGGTATATTAAGTGTCTACTGATGCCATGCTAAGAAGGCTGTTTCTGAAAACACTGGATTAACTCTGTCCTTACTGTTGAAATACTGTACTTAGTTCAGCTCTATTGGAATTCTCTTACTCTAATTGTGTGAAGTATGTGCTCACATGCCACAAAAGTTTTAAACCTGTGCATTCAGCTACACTTCCTAATTCTCGTTTACCCTGTCTAAAATGAGCCTAATGTGTAATCAGTTTTTCCTTTCTCTCCCTGCACTTTCCAGGTCAGATGATGATGATGCGGAGAGTAGGAGCTCCAGGGTGACCCAACTTTGCACTTACTTTCAGCAGAAATATAAGCACCTCTGCCGCCTGGAGCGGGCAGAATCTCGTCAAAAGAAATGCCGGCATACGTTTAGGAAAGCTTTGCTGCAGGCGGCCAGTAAAGAACCAGAATGCACTGGTCAGTTAATACAAGAACTGCAGAGAGCTGCATGCAGTCGAACCAGGTTAGAGCCACAGCAACCTATTCTTAAGGGACTCATCTCAGTTTGCTTTCTTTATTTTGTGAGAGGATAGTTGAGGCACAGTGGGAGATGACCACTAAGTCCCAAACGTTTAAGCATTATGTTTTGGTTTTCTTGCTTTGTTAAAGTGCTACAGGTGGCAAAATAATACTGCCATGAGCTAACAGTAAAATTAAACCATTACTAAAATTTTGCTGAAGTTTGATTAGAATTTATTCATTGAAGATTTGAGAATGTTACCTGGCTTTAAAAAAAATAGAATGCTTAGAAATTTCATGTTATTTAAAAGTAACATTTATAGATGTTTAACTACAAAAGTAGTATTTTATGTTTATTTACTTGTGTTATTTTAGTTTCTTTTCAGTGTTGGTTTTCGTTTTTTTGTTTTTAGAGACAGGGTCTTGCTCTGTCGCCTAGGCTGGAGTGCAGTGGTGTGATCATAGATCACTGCAGCCTCAAACTCCTGGGCTCAAATGACCCTCCCACCTCAGCCTCCTGAGTAGCTGGGACCATAGGCATGTGAAACCATACCCAGCTAATTAAAAAAATATTTTTTTGTAGAGGTGAGGGTCTCGCTGTATTGCCCAAGCTGGTCTCAAACTCCTGGCCTGAAGCGATCCTCCCACCTTTACCTCCCAAAGTGTTGGGATTAGAGGTGTTAGCCACTGTAGCTGGCCTTTTCAGTGTGTTTTCTATTAATATTTACATTACCTCACAGATTATTTGTGCAAGTATTTTATTACATTGAATTTTTTTTAAGAAAAAAATTCCTTCTGTTTATAATGCAGATACTTGTTTATTGTGGAAAATTTAAAAAATACACAAATGAGAAGGGAAAAATCTTCCTGTTGCCATTCATGAGAGAGAGAATGAGCACTGTTAACATTTTGATTCTGTTTCCTTCTAGTCTTTCTCTCTCTGTGTGTGTGCGCGCGTGCGTGCGTGCGTAAATTTTCCAGTGAGCCATGTGTTTATATTAAAAAGCAAAATTGAAATCATGTTATCTGTATTATTTTCATTTATTTCCATAAATGCTCTTTTCCTTTTATCACTGAATTATGACCACTTTCTCATGAGATTAATTCTTAATTATTAATTAATGACATTCTCATGACAATAATTTGAGTTTTCTAGTTTTCCCTCAAAAGTATACCATAGCCATTTCCCTATGTTCTTCAAGATTCTTTTGAAAACAGGATTTATAATGTTTACATAATATTCCATTCGTGAAAATCTGTATATCAGAAATGTAGAGTTATCTGATATTTTAGAAATTTGGCATATTACCATTTTGGTGGTAATGGTGAAAACCTTAGTACAGTTAAACCTTTGTTTATACCTATAAAATTTTTAAAAAATACAAAGTTATATTTTCTAAACTGATTATGGAATTCTGTTATATATATAAATATAAAATATCTGTTATATATAATATATATAATATCTGTTGTGTATATATAAATACATATTTAACACAATTTTGTTTTTTATATATATTTTAATTATGGCTATTTTTCTTTTTTTTAATTTTTTTTTGAGACGGAGCCTTGACCTGTCACCCAGGCTGGAGTGAAGTGGCACGATCTTGGCTCATGGCAACCTCCGCCTCCCTGGTTCAAGCAATTCTTCTGTCTCAGCCTCCCAGGTAGCTGGGATTACAGGCGCCTGCCATCATGCCAAGCCAATTTTTGTATTTTTAGTAAAGATGGGGTTTCACCATGTTGGCCAGGCTGGTCTTGAACTCCTGACCTCAGGTGATCTGCCCATCTCGGCCTCCCAAAGTCCTGGGATCACAGGCATGAGCCACTGCCCCTGCCTGGTTATTACTTTTAACTGAAATACACATTTAAAGCACTAAATTGAATTTTAAAATTTCAAAACATGGCTGGGTGCAGTGGCTCACACCTGTAATCCCAGCACTTTGGTAGGCTGAGGTGGGTAGATCACTTGAGGTCACGAATTCGAGATTAGCCTGGACAACGTGATGAGACCCCATCTCTACTAAAAAATACAAAAATTAGCCAGGTGTGGTGGCGTGCACCTGTAGTCCTAGCTACTAGGAACGTTGAGGTGGGAGGATGGCTTTAGCCTGGGAGTAGGAGATTGCAGTGAGCAGAGATCACACCATTGTGCTCCAGCCTGGGCGACAGAGTGGGACTGCCTTCCAAAAAAAAAAATTTCAAAACATTATCTTACTTTAAGGAAATAGAGTTCAAATTCTGATTCTTTTTGTTGTCGTTCAGACAAGGTCTCAGTCTGTTGCCCAGGCTGGAATTCAGTGGCGTAATCACGGGTCACTACAGCCTCAGCCTCCTGATAGAAGGCCAGCTTCTTTATTGAGTTTATTATTTATTATTTCACACATTTAAAAAATTTCTTTTCCTTTAAGGCTAGTCAAGTGAAGCAGTGGGAGTGGAGAAGGAGCAAAGAAATCTGTAACTAACTGGTTGTGATAAATTACTTGTAAAACCACTGCATATGGACCAGCCTATTTCACACTTTTTAGTTATTTTATATATATATATATATATATATATTTTTTTTTTTTTTTTGAGATGGAGTTTCACTCTTCTTGTGTAGGCTGGAGTGCAATGGTGCGATCTCGGCTCACTACAACCTCTGCCTCCCGGGTTCAAGCAATTCTCCTGCCTCAGCCTCCTGAGTAGCTTGGACTACAGGCGCCCGCCACCAAGCCCGGCTAATTTTTGTATTTTTAGTAGAAATGGAGTTTTGCCATGTTGGCCAGCCTGGTCTGGAATTCCTGACCTCAGGTGATCCACCCACCTTGGCCTCCCAAAGTGCTGGGATTACAGGTGTGAGCTACCATGCGTGGCCAGTTATTATATTTTCATATGACAACTTTTAGTATATATATAGAGAAAAAATTTAGGAATTTATGTACCAGAATATCTCTAGGTGGTGGGATTATTGATAAAATGAAAAAATTCTTAGTTTGTACAGTCTCATTTTTATGTAATGATCATAAGTCACTTGAGGGAAAAAAACGGTTTTAAAACAAAGTGTCGGCCGGGTGCGATGGCTCATGCCTGTAATCCCAGCATGATTTGGGAGGCCGAGGTGGGCGGATCATGAGGTCAGGAGTTTGAGACCAGCCTGGCCAACATAGTGAAGCCTTGTCTCTACTAAAAACACAAAAATTAGCTGGGTGTGGTGGTGGGCACCTGTAGTCCCAGCTACTCAGGAGACTGAGGCAGGAGAATTGCTTGAACCCAGGAGGCAGAGGTTGCAGTGAGCCGAGATTGTGCCACTGCATTCCAGACTAGGCGACAGAGTGAGACTCCGTCTCAAACAAAAAAAAGATAAATAAATAAAACAAAGTGTTAAAATATAGTCTTTATTTTGTAGCTGTTGGTCATATTACTTATATACCTGTTTTTTGATATTTTATTTTAGTGTTGTGTATTTTGCTTTTCATTTGTTGTAATAAAGTGACCTAATTTTCAGTTGCATATCTCACATGGATGCACTGTGCCCTTAAGAGTTTTCTAGAAGTAGAACAGGTTAGAGTTGTTTGAAGTATCTAATATACCATATGTAATGGCTGCAGCCTACTCTTCCCTTACACCCAAATCACCTTGCCTGACTCCTAGACCTCTCAGTCCTCTGGATCTAGTATCTGTTCTAGAACATCCTTCAGGTCTCAGCTTACTCAGAGACTTATGTTCTTAGAGATACATTCCCTGATTCCCTGGACTATGTTAGGTTCCCTCTACTGTGTATGCCTACTGTGCTCTGTACTCTGTTTCACTGTACAATTTTATACCTATATTAAGTCTGTCTCTCATGCTAGACAGTAATTTCCATGAGAACAGGAAAAAGTTTGTTCCTAAATCTCCAGTATTGATGAACGAGTGAACAGAATTGAATAAATGAAGGTCTGTTCTCTATTTGTTGAAGGAATTTACTCAGTTTGACACAGGTTATAAAATAATGATAACTAACATTTATATGATATAATGCTTTCAAGTGTATACTTTTAGTAGAATTGTCCAGCATGAACCAATTTGTATGTAAATGTATATGCTGAGTCCAATATATTATTCTGATCTTGTCAAAGATGTAAAAGACTATACAATGAGTTTGGGAAAATTTGGTATTTGTGTGGAAAACTGTATATATCTACGATTCTTAACTGGTTGTTTTCAGAACATCTTCCTAACTGACATCAGTGATATTTAAAAAACATTAATGATAACTGCCACAACAAACAAACAGCAAGATGGACCCTGTTATAGTTTTCAGATTGATTTGATGATATTCAGTTGTGTCACCCATGATTAGTGAAAAGTTTATGGCCCAGTGCATCGCTGATAATCATGTAACAATGTATCATAATCATTCTTTGGTGATTGGCAACTTTTTTTTTTTTTTTTTTTTTTTTTAGATGAGTCTCACTCTGTTGCCCAGGCTGGAGTGTGGTGACACAGTCTTGGCTCACCACAACCTCCACCTCCTGGGTTCAAGCAGTTCTTCTCCCTCAGCCTCCCAAGTAGCTGGGACTACAGGCACGCGCCACTATGCCCGGCTAATTTTTTGTATTTTTAGTGGAGACGGGGTTTCACTATGTTGGCTAGGCTGGTCATGAACTCCTGACCTCGTGATCTGCCTCCCCCGGCCTCCCAAAGTGGTAGGATTACAGGCATGAGCCACTGTGCCCGGCCGGCAGCTTTTTATATTACATTATATTCTAGGTTCACAAAAGTCAGCTTTTAGTTGCATGCTGCCCTCTATTTGATATTTTTGGTATTAAAGTCCTAGTTTCAAAAAAGATACATAAAAGTTTGACATTACATATTTTAGAAATTAAAAGTTTAATGGCTACCTTCTAATGTGGACCCTTTATTAATTTTTTAGTTTTTTGAGATGGAGTGTCACTCTTGTTGCCCAGGCTGGAGTGCAATGGCGCTGTCTTGGCTCCCTGCAAGCTCCGCCTCCCGGATTCAAGTGGTTCTCCTGCCTCAACCTCCCAAGTAGCTGGGATTACAGGCACCCTTTACCACGTCTGGCTAATTGTTTTGTATTTTTTGTAGAGACAGGATTTCACCATGTTGGCCAAGCTGGTCTCGAACTCCTGACCTCAGGTACTCTGCCTGCCTTGGCCTCCCAAAGTGCTGGGATTACAAACATGAGCCACTGCGCCCGGCCTGGATCCTTTAAAATACAGTTCGTTGGCCAGGCATGGTGGCTGGGTGTGGTGGCATGTGCCTGTAGTCTCAGCTACTTGGGAGGCTGCTGTGGGAGAATTGCTTGAACCCGGGAGGCAGAACTTGCAGTGAGCTGAGATTGCACCATTGCACTCCAGCCTGGGTGACAGAGGGAGACTCCTTCTCAATAAAATAAAATATAGTTTGTATACAAGCTAAATAATGTTAGTCTTTCCTATCAAATAACTTTGTCGTATTTATTGATGAGTAAGTGGAATAAGCCATTGAAAGAGCTTCAAATATGTGAACCCAAATTAAGTATCTTGCAGCCCACAATCATACAGTGACTAATGTTTGTATGGAAACATCATTATTTATGGGGGATGCAATAGGGCATGTCAAAGGGAATCCTGTAGTAGATTTTTTAAATATGAAAAACATGAAAAAGTTTTGGTAATTCCCTTTGTTTGTTGGGCTTATTTGGATAATAAAATATATCTAACATTACATCAAGCATTTTCACATTAATTTATTTTTATTTTTATTTTTTTGAGACAGAGTTCTGCTCTGTTGCCCAGGCTGGAGTGCAATGGTGTGATCTCGGCTCACTGCAACCTCCACCTCCTGGGTTCAAGTGATTCTCCTACCTCAGCCTTCCGAGTAGCTGGGATTACAGGTGCCGCCACCATGCCCAGCTAATTTTTTTTGTATTTTTAGTAGAGATGGGGTTTCACTGTGTTGGCCAGGCTGGTCTCGAACTCCTGACCTTGTGATCTGCCTGCCTCAGCCTCCCAAAGTGCTGGGATTACTGGGTGAGCCACTGTGTCTGGCCATTTTTACCTTAATTTGTCCATGGGGTTATTGAAACAAGGCAATTTTAAAAAATGAAACCAATAGTTATTTTGTAAGTTTAGAATAAAGAAAATCAGGGAATGTATTGTACACTAGTCTTTGAAGATAGCTGAGCGGTTTATTAGAGTGTTTAATGAAAATTATCCTTTCAGGCAGGGTGTGGTGGCTCATGCCAGTAATCCCAGCACTTTGGGAGGCTGAGGCAGGTGGATCACCTGAGGTCAGGAGTTCAAGACCAGCCCAGCCAACATGGTGAAACCGCGTCTCTACTAAAAATATAAAAAATTAACAAGGCATGGTGGCAGGTGCCTGTAATCCCAGCTACTTGGGAGGCTGAGGCAGGGGAATCACCTGAACCCGGGCGGTAAGGGTTGCAGTGAGTCGAGATCGCACCATTGCACTCCAGCCTGGGCAACAAGCAATACTCCGTCTCAAAATAAAAAAAGAGAAGTATCCCTTTAATATGGAGACCTTTCTATTTAAATCTAGACCAAGAGAATTTGAGCTTAGCTGCCAGAATAGTAAAGGTTTATTTATTTGAAATTATATATTCCTTTTATAGGGCTAAATTTAATGTAAACAACTTTTTAAAGAAACAATGGATAAACTATTAGGAATAAACTGTTTAGTTCTGTGATGATCCACTTCCCTATTCTTATAATCGTGACAAATCTTGTAGACATCTTAGTTAAGGCAGGTTTTAAGGCAACACCATGGACATATAAACAGGGTTTACAGTTTATATGAAATTAATAACTATGGTAGAAGTATTTATATTTTGTGTAAATTCATATGTAATTTAGATTCTGTGTGGCCTTACCTAATTAGTGTCAATAATTCCATTGAAACCCTGAGAAAGATACTAGAAACAAACAACTCAAAAGGTTTTTTGTTTGTGATATCTGACTTGAACTCAGTACGTTAAGTAGATTTTTTTCCTCATACTCAGACTTGTAAAGGCCTAATGGTTTGTGATGCTTTATAGAGTCACGTAGATGGGATAGGTTTTGTACTTGTAAGAATTGTCTTTTTTCTTTTTCTTTTTCTTTTTTTTAATAGAGATGGGGATCTCCCTATGTTGCCCAGACTGGTCACAAACTCCTGGGCTCAAGCGATCCTTTTTGATTTTGGGAGCCCTCCTCTGCCTCCCAAAGTGCTGGGATTACAGTCATGAACCACTGCACCTGGCCCACTTCTAAGAATTTAAATGTTATTTATTTGTGTTTTTATATGTTTGTGTAAAGAAACTGGAAGGATCTGCAAACTAATAAAATGAATACGTATTATAGAGGGAGTCGGGGCTGGCAAATTAGGGGGCAAGGGCAAGAAGTCGATTCTTCACTGCCTAGCATTCTTTAATTTTTTTATGGATCCATGTGAATGCACTGCTTATTCATAAGATTTTAAATGAGTTAAAATATTTAAACATTAAGTGTACAAAGTGGAGATAAAATTTAAATAATGAAACATGGATTGCACATATAATAGAAAGTTTAAAAAATAGATCTAAAGTGAGTTGACTTTGGAGGATAAAAGCCACTCAGCCATTTCTGCATATCAGTATCCTCTTCCCCATGTATGAGATGAAGATTTTTTTGCAGATTTATGGGTTTAGTAGCATGAGGCAATCAATTCCTAATGGTGGCGATAATCATAGTCATGACTAACAACCACTGACTGTTTACTGTGTAATACTATATACTGTATATAAGTGGTTTAGATGTGCTTAATCCTTTTATGCTCCCAGCAACCCTGCCAGCTCAAGGTACCTTATTGTCTCTACTTTACAGGTGAGAAAACTGGGGCTTAAATGAGGCTGAGCAACATGCCCATAGTCACACAGCTAGTAAGAGGGAGAGCTGAGATTCAAAACCAGGTCCATCTGATTCTTCTCTCATGTTCTTCATCACTTTTCTCTACTGTCTCTTTGTGAAGAAAAGGGAAATAAAACATCACTTAAAAAAAAAAAAACAGACATACTTGAAACATATTGTGATGTAATTATCAGCTTTGAATGTCAGAAGATTAGGGAAATAACACAATTGGTAATTGTAATACCGTCTTTCTTTAAATCACATTTGCATTTTATTTAGTGACTGTAGATGTTATATATATTATAATGAGAGTGTTACAGAGTTGTGACATCATGTTGAAAAATTACCCTGGATTCTTAAAGCATTAAAAAAAAATTAATTCTGTGTTTTTCTTTCCTTAGCATAAGCCGGACCAAGCTGAGGGAGGTGGAACCAGCAGCATGCAGTGGAACCGTGAAGGGTGAACAGTGCGCTAACAAAGCCCTTCCATTCACCAGACATTGTTTCCAACGTATCCTTTCAACTAAATGGAATGTGCATTGAAAAAGTACTACCTAATTTGGGGCTGTATATTTCATTTTTAATTCAAGTGAATGACTTTTGAAACCATAACTGTTTAATGTTTAAAATAATTTTATCGAACATAATTTTCATGATGTCCTCTGAATAATTTTTCTTGTTTTACTCAAAAATCACAAAAAATAAGCAAAATTGATAGCAAATAGCAGGTTCCTCCAGTGTCTGTCACTTAATTATATTTTGTTAATAGAATTCTGGTCCCTCAGGTGGTTCCTAGTAGCTTGTAAGAAGGAGCTATAACACTCATTAATGGAAAAAATCAAATCACATTATTTAAAATCTGTTTTTAGTCTTCTAAGACAGTTACACAGTTTTACAGAACTTTTTCCTGTAAGATTAGTTTACTCTTTTTAATGAGTACAGTGCTGATTTGAAATGAATGAAAGGTAACAAACATCACTGCCTAGGAAAGAAGATCTCTTTTAAAGTATACTTGAAGAAAACCTATGTTAAAGAGCTTTAGGTTGGTGATGAAATCTTATTGCTGTGACTTTTATTGAGTATTTAAAATCAGGTAGCATGTAAAAATAGCAGCAATTACTTATCTTTACCATCTATTTAATTGTTGCCCTCCTTTCTGTTCTTGGAACAGCTTGTTCAGCAGCACTTTCTATGTAATAAAGGCTTTATAGTTTTACCTAAAAACCATAAAGGAAAAACACAAAGGCACTTAATAGATATAAGGTAAGTGTTAAGGAAATGTAGTAGCTAAAAGTATGAGTGCTTAAAAATATTGATTATGTAAAGCTCATGTTTGTTTGTTTAGAGGCAGGATCTCACTCTGTCACCCAGGCTGAAGTGCAGTGGCACGATCACAGCTCACTGCAGCCTCGACCTCCCTGGGCTCAGGTGATCTTTGCATCACAGCCTCCTGAGTACCTGGGACTACAGGCATGCACCACCATGCCCGACTAATTTTTGTACTTTTTTGTTGCCCAGGCTGATCCTGAACTTCTGAGGCTCAATAAATCAACCCACCTTAGCCTCCCACAGTGCTGGGAGTATAGGTGTGAGCCACTGTGCCTGGCCAATAGTGAAGTTTTGATTTAAAAGTAATTTTTCATGAGTTGTGAGTTTGAGTTTGTTGCTGGAAGTGTGAAGCAAAATATTCAAATTTGGAAAGATGAGTTTTTAATAACTGTATCTTTAAATTTTTATTCTTGGTAAGTATCATAGGCAGAAAATTTTCCTTTTAAGAGCTGTTTAAAAAAAGAAAACCATTGGCCAGGTACAGTGGCTTATGCCTATAATCTCAACGCTTTGGGAGGCTGAGGCGGCTGGATCACTTGAGGTCAGGAGTTCGAGACCAGCCTGGCCAATATGGTGAAACTCTGTCTCTACTAAAAATACAATAAATTATCTGGATGTGGTGACAGATGCCTGTAATCCCAGCTACTCGGGAGGCTGAGACAGGAGAATCACTTGCTTGAACCCGGGAGGCCGAGGTGGCAATGAGCTGAGATCGTGCCATTGCACTCCAGCCTGGGCAACAGAGTGACTTCATCTCAAAACAAAAAACAAAACAAAAAAAACATGAAGTGGAACTTTAAGTGGAGTTCACATGTTAAGAAGGAAATGGCCCTGCTTTTCCAAATAACACAATTTGGTTCAGAATGGTCATTAAGGAGACTGGTGCCAGGGTCTCATTAGCAAAATAGGGTCCTTCAGAGTTGTCATCTGATAAATTCTATTATTTTCCCATATCAGTAGTTGAGCTAGTACTGATATGGGTAATATTTATATTATGGATAATAAAGTTTGTACTTATGAAATGTAAGGGAACAAGCAAATTTTATATAGAAATTGAAAAATTAGAGTTTCAGTGTATTTTACTCCTAACTTAAAAAAACCCAGATATCCTCTTGAACCACTCTCAGCAGCTCTTCTCAAGTTGCACAGCCAAGTTTGCAGATGGACAGCAGTGCTCTGTGCCAGTTTTTGACATTACACATCAGACACCTCTGTGTGAAGAACATGCCAAAAAAATGGTAAGTTCTGCAACAGAGGCTTTCAAACTTTTTGTAGCTATCCACTGTAGGAAGTATTTTATAACTTAGCACAAACTATGTATGTATATAAATCACTGAAACAAGTTTTGAGACAGGATTTTTATTCCCTTAAGATACATTTTATTAACTTAAGATATGTATCTTATACATAGCAGAATTTCTAAATACTCTCTTTGTTCCTATGTCTCTAAGTTTTTGCTTTCTGATATACAATTCTACAAATGTCATGAATAGTTGATGAGACTTCAATCGAAGGCCCAGCCTTTCTAGAAATCTATTGAACGTAATTATTGCTTTAGTTAATGCTAGTTATCATAAATCCTAATTAATTCAGAATAATTTGGAGGAGAGACAGATTTGAATTTGAGGAATATCTAAATTATATAATCATTTAAAGGAAGTTCATTTTTATTGTTTTCATCCATCAAGCAGTTACTGCAAGATACTTTCCTAGGTACCTTATGTACTAGAAAGTGAGATACTTCCTGCCCTCTATAAACATGTTATAGTTTTCAGGGATTCTCAGGGTGAGGGAATGGGTATTAGACCAGGACTTAATAGTTGGAACCTGTGATCCTGGCTTTGCCACCAGCTTGGTATATAACTAGGGGCTAAGGATTCAGCCTTTTTGGACCTCATTCTCAATGTGTGTGATTCACTGGTGTATTAGTCCGTTTTCATGCTTCTGGGAAAGACATACCTGAGACTGGGCAGTGTACAAAAGAAAGAGGTTTAATTGGACTCACAGTTCTATGTGGCTGGGGAGGCCTCAAAATCATGGTGGAAGGCAAGGAGGAGTAAGTCATATCTTTCATGGATGGAGGCAGGCAAAAATAGAGTTTGTGTAGGGCAACTCCCATTTATAAAACCATCAGATCACATGAGACCCATTCACTATTACAAGAACAACAGGAAAGACAACAGGAAAGACCTGCCCCATAATTCAGTCGTCTCCCACCAGGTCCCTCCCACAACACGTGGGAATTATGGGAGCTACAAGATGAGATTTGGGTGGGGACACAGAGTCAAACCATATCATTCTGCCCTGGCACATCCCAAATAGCATATCTTCACATTGTAATACCTTCACATTGTAATCATGCCTTCCCAACAGTCCTCCAAAGTCTCAACTCATTTCAGCATTAACTCAAAAGTTTCAGCATTAACTCAAAAGTCCACAGTCCAAAGTCTCATCTGAGACAAGGCAAGTCTCTTCTGCCTATGAGCCTGTAAAATCAAAAGCAAGTTAGTTACTTCCTAGATACAATGGGGGTACAGCCATTGGGTAAATACAGCTGTTCCAAATGGGAGAAATTGGCCAAAACAAAGGGGCTACAGGCTCCATGCAAGTCCGAAATCCAGTGGACAATCAAATCGAAAAGCTCCAAAATCATCTCCTTTGACTTCATGTCTCACATCCAGGTCAAGCTGATGCAAAACATAGGTTCCCATAATCTTGGGCAGGTCTGCCCCTGTGACTTTGCAGGGTATAGCCCCTCTCCTGGCTGTTTTCATGGGCTGGCATTGAGTATCTGCTGCTTTTCCAGGTGCATGGTGCAAGCTGTCAGTAGATCTACCATTCTGGGGTCTGGAGGATGGTGGCCCTCTTCTCACAGCTCCACTAGGTGGTGTCCCAGTAGAGACTCTGTGTGGAGGCTCCCACCCACATTTTCCTTCTGCAGTATTCTAGCAGAGGTTCCCCTGGAGGGCCCCACTCCTACAGCAAACTTCTACCTGGGCATCCAGGCATTTCTATACATTTTTTTTTTTTTGGAGACAGAGTCTCTGTTGCCCAGGCTGCAGTGCAGTGGTTTGATCTTGGCTCACTGCAACCTCTGCTTTCAAGGTTTAAGCAATTCTTGTGCCTCAGCCTCCCAAGTAGCTGGGATTACAGGCGTGTGCCACCACGCTTGGCTAATTTGTGTGTATTTTTAGCAGAGACAGGGTTTCACCATGTTGGCCAGGGTGGTCTCAAACTCCTGACCTCAGGTGATCTGCCCGCCTCAGCCTCCCATAGTGCTGAGATTACAGGCGTGAGCCACCATGCCCAGACAGACTGTTTCTATACATCTTCTGTATTCTAGGCGGAGGTTCCCAAGCCTCAATTCTTGACTTCTGTGCACTTGCAGGCTGAACACTATGTAGAAGCTGCCAAGGCTTGGGGCTTCCACCGTCTGAAACAACAGCCTGAGCTCTACCTTGCTCCCTTTTAGCCATGGCTGGAGTGGTTGGAATGCAGGGTACCAAGTCCCTAGGCTGCACAGAGCACGGGAGCCCTGGGTTTGGCCCATGAAACCATCTTTTCCTCCTAGGCCTCCAGGCCTATGATGGGAGGGGCTGCCGAGAAGACATCTGACGTGCCCTGGAGACATTTTCCCCATTGTCTTGAGGATTAACATTCAGCTCCTTGTTAATTATGCAAATTTCTGCAGCTGGATTGAATTTCTGCTCAGAAAGTGGGATTTTCTTTTCTACTGCATTGTCAGGCTGCAAATTTTCCAAACTTTTATGCTATATTTCCCTTTTAAAACTGAATGCTTCTAATAGCACCCAAGTCACCTCTTGAATGCTTTGCTGCTTAGAAATTTCTTCTGCCAGATACCCTAGATCATCTCTCTCAAGTTCAAAGTTCCATAAGTCTTTAGGGCAGGGGCAAAATGTTGCCAGTCTCTTTGCTAAAACATAACAAGAGTCACCTTTGCTCCAGTTCTCAACAAGTTCCTCATCTCCTTCTGAGACCACCTCCGCCTGGATTTCATTGTCGATATCACTATCAGCATTTTTGTCAAAGCCATTCAACAAGTGTCCAGTGAGTTCCAAACTTTCCCACATTTTTCTGTCTTCTTCTGAGCCCTCCAAACTGTTCCAGCCTCTGCCTGTTACCCAGCTCCAAAGTTGGTTCCACATTTTTGGGTATCTTTTCAGCAGCACCCCACTCTACTGGTACCAATTTGCTATATTAGTCTGTTTTTGTGCTGCTGATAAAGACATACCTGAGACTGGGCAATTTAAAAAAAAAAAGAGGTTTAATTGGATTCACAGTTCCACGTGGCTTGGGAGGCCTCACAATCATGGCAGAAGGCAAGGAGGGACAAGTCTCATCTCACATGGATGGTGGCAGGCAAAAAGAGCTCGTGCAGGGCAACTCCCATTTTTAAAGCCATCAGATCTGTGAGACCCATTCACTATTACAAGAACAACAGGGGAAAGACCTGCCCTTATAGTTCAGTCATCTCCCACTGTCTCCCTCCCACAACACGTGGGAATTATGGGAGCTACAAGATGAAATTTGGGTGGGGACACAGAACCAAACCAGATCAACTGGCTTCTTCACCAAGAACTTGTTTTATTTTTTAGGTTTCTTTTACAGACAATATGTTTTGAAAAATTTGTATACTAAACTACATATTACAATTACATATTACAAATGTTGAATAATTATTTTCCCACTTTAATATAAAAACATTTAAAATATAGGTTGTTTTTTTTTTTTGAGATGGAGTTTTACTCTGTCACCCAGGCTGGAGTGCAGTGGTGCAATCTTGGCTCACTGCAACCTCCGCCTCCTGGGTTCAAGTGATTCTTGCACCTCAACCTCCCGAGTAGCTGGGATTACAGGCGCATGCCACCATGCCGCCTAATTTTTGTTTTTTTTAGTAGAGAAAGCGTTTTTCCATGTTGGCCAGGCTGGTCTTGAACTCCTGACCTCAGGTGATCCACCCGGCTCGGCCTCCCAAAGTGCTGGGATTACAGGCATGAGCCACCATGCCCAGCGAATATAGGCTTTTTTTTTTTTTTTTAAGCTTACTCAGGCTTTGTCATAGCTAAGGAATAATTTCTATATGCTTTTTGAACCACTTTTGTGGACCTTCATTGATGATTTCACAGACCCATGGTAATGTGGGCCCTGTAGCTTTCAAATCACGAAATAAATGATCCCAGCCGCATATTTTCATTTTAAAGTTCCACCATTCCGGCATACTTCTAAGATACTGAGGAAGATACTGTTAAGTAGAAAAAACTGTACTTCAGTGTCTGCTTTAGGAACTTATTATGAATGAATTTTTGGTTCCTATAACAATTTTTTTTTTTTTTTTTGAGATGGAGTCTTGCTTTATCACCCAGGCTGGAGTGCAGTGGTGAGATCTCGGCTCACTGCAAGCTCCACCTCCCGGGTTCACGCCATTCTTCTGTCTCAGCCTCCCAAGTAACTGGGACTACAGGTGCCTGCCACCACGCCTGGCTAATTTTTGTATTTTTAGTAGAGATGAGGTTTCACCATGTTAGCCAGGAAGGTCTCGATCTCCTGACCTCATGATCCGCCCGCCTTGGCCTCCCAAAGTGCTGGGATTACAGGCGTAAGCCACCGCGCCTGGCCTCCTATAACCATTATTATGTGAATGCTTTTAGAGAAATTGAATGCAGTTTTATTCTTTTCAGCTAGTTAAACTTTCCTACTTAGGCAAATTCAATGAGGCAAACCTAAGACTGAATTAGTATAATGTAAATTAGTCATAAAATAATATATATTTTATATAACAATCACAATTATACTAATCAAATTTTTTTTAAGTATTTAAAATACAAATTTTTGAAAATGGTTTTCTCTCTGAAGACAGTTAGAATCTGGCAGTAGTTTGAGCTATTTTTGTTTTAGGTTAAAAATTACATAAGAGACTATAAGAAGCACTTGTACCCCATCAGTGCTCCTATGAGAGACTGACACTGGGAGATGAAAAGTATGTGCAAATCTAGGCTCTGGTTTTTTTTTTTTTTTTTTTTTTGAGACAAGTCTCTCTTTGTCACCCAGGTTTGAGTGCAGTGGTGCAATCTCGGCTCACTGCAACCTCTGTCTCTCAGGTTCAAGGAATTCTCCCACAGTAGCCTCCCAAGTAGCTGGGACTGCAGGCGTGTGCCACCGTGCCCAGTTAATTTTTGTATTTTTTGGTAGACATGGGGTTTTACCATGTTGGCCAGGTTGGTCTTGAGCTCCTGACCTCAAGTAATCTGCCCACCTTGGCCTCCCAAAGTGCTGGGATCTTACAGGCCTGAGCCACTGCGCCGAGCCTCTATTTTCATATTATATTCTGAATCCAAACACATTTTATAAATTTCACTGCTACCATTCTAGTTGAGGCTACCATTATCTTTGCCTGGATTATTGTAATAGTCTCCTAATTGATCTCCCTTCTTGCCATATCCCCCTGCCATAGGGGGTATGTTGTTTACATAGCAGCCAGAGTAGGCTGGGTGTGTCTATGTTCTACTTTCTTTGAATTGAATTCACTTTTGAGTGTACACTCTTAGGAGTTTTGTAGACGCATACAGTTGTATAACCACCACCTAAATCAAGATACAGAACTGCTCCCCAGATTCTCTTACACTACTCCCTTTGTGGTCATCCCTTTACTCCATCCCCACTGATCTATTTTCTGCCCCTATACTTCTGCATTTTCCAGAATGTCATAGAAAGGGAATTCTGTAGTAAGTAGCCTTTAGAGCAGGCCCTTTAGACTATACATCTGATCATATTAGCTCCATAAAATCAAAACCTGCTAATGGCTTCCCATCACATCCTCCTGCCACTGCCTCCCAAAGTGTTGAGATTATAGGCATGAGCCACCACACTTGGCCTTTTCCCAAGTTTCCGCATTGCTCACTCCTTCCTTTCATTCAGGTTTGTTACCATGTGTTGTCTCATCACACAGGTCTTCCACCTGCCTGTTACCCTGTCAGGTTTTATCCTCATACTCTACCTCATTTTTCTTCCTAACATTTGTCTGCCTAACAGTTATTCATTAGTTTGTTTATTTTCTGTATTCTCCTACTAGAATGTAAACCTCACAAGGGCAGGAGCATTTTTTTGTTACTACTGTATCCCTAGCACTTAGAACAGAGATGCTCAGTAAGTAATTGTTGAATACATTAATGGTTAGGCATACCAATGGAAGGGGTTAAGATTCAGAACTAGGATGTGACAGCCATTGGTAAGAGACTCCAGCTGCAGGAAGTCCCGGCTGTCAGGCAGAACATGGGATTCCACCTTTGTAAGATCCTATGACAGATGGTGAGTGCATTGCCTTGACATAGAGGTAGAATCAGACAAAAGTTGGGAGTGAATAGTATTTCACTGTGCACTGAAGCTAGGTAAAAGAACAGCTGGCATTAGGAAAGCCTCGGGGTGGGGGCTCTAGCTCTCTGGAGGCGAGCAAGGCAGGTATCAGTCACAGGCTGTTCTGTGTGAAGTATCTGGCATAGTACCAAGAGTGCCACAAGGCCACTGCACACAAGCTTAGGAGAATCAGGCAGGAATCTGACCCAGGTGATCATTGGGAGCCTTACAGATAGGACTTATTTTCTCTTGGGTGAGAGCTCCCTAACTTCCTCCTGAGATCAGCACTGGTGCTGGAGGGAAAGCCGGGAATGGATGCTGAGCACAATGTTCGGGTACTGGCCCTTGCGCATTCACCATTTGTTGAGTTAAATAGTGGACATAATACAAGTAGACCTCAAGTGTTGAGACAAAAAGAACTCCAGAGTCTGAGAAGTAGCCTTTTTTTTTTTTTTTTTTGAGACTGAGTTTCGCTTTTGTTGCCCAGGCTGAAGTGCAATGGCATAATCTTAGCTCACTGCAACCTCTGCCTCCCGAGTTCAAGCAATTCCGTTGCCTCAGCCTCCCAAGTAGCTAGGATTACATGCACGTGTCACCAGGCCCGGCTAATTTTTGTATTTTTATTAGAGATGGAGTTTCGCCATGTTGGCCAGGCTGGTCTCGAACTCCTGACCTCAGGTGATCCACCCACCTCGGCTCCCAAAGTGCTGGGATTACAGGCGTGAGCCACTGCGTCTGGCCCGAGGTAGCCTCTTTTTTTTGGTTTGTTTTAAATTTATGTATTTGTGACTTAATCTGTAATTGTTTACATTCAAGCATTTGAGTAGGATTAAACCTGTTTTAGATTTCCTGAATTTATGCTTTAATTTTATTTCTTGTTTTCAATTTTTTGATGCTAGTGATAGTTATTAGTCTTAAAATACTATGGTCTACAATCTTTATTTAGCTACAAGAGTTATTAGGGAATTAATTAAAGGTGACATCAATTGCAAATCCCACTGTTTTATGTGCCAATAAGAAAGAAAAAAATGTTGCCAGTGATGCGGTACTTTCTTATCACTTAGAATTTTTGTTTTCAACTTATTAAAGAGCTTTTAAAAGACTTATTTAGACATAGATTTTTATATACTGTTCCTGGTTTTGACTGTACTGCTTGACATGTGAAAGGCAGTATTTTCTACGTACTTCAGCAATAGAACAACTTCATCTACTTTGTGGTTATTTTCCTTTTTCACTTGGTTGTTGCCTTACAGGGAAAAAAAAAAAGAATTGTGGTCGGTTCTTCAGTAATGAATATGTGCTCCACTAATATTAATTTTATGCCCTGCTGCTCTTTGTGCCTTTCTACATTCACAAAAAATTTTCCTCCACACGTAGTACCAACAGTGTACAAACCTTAATTCAGAAACGATGCCAGTACAAAGAACTGGAACCGTGTGTGTGTGTGTGTGTGTGTGTGTGTGTGTGTGTGTGTGTGTGTGTAGACAGTGTCAACTATAATGACCATCAGCAGGCTGACCGCAATGGTAAAATGCCACCAATTTAAAATGCTTCCCAATTGCAGAGATATTAAAATGTAGATCTTGGAATTGATGAAGTTTGATGTCTTCATTATTGTTATACATAGTTTTGGGCATCCAGTATGTTTTAGGCATTATATAGAATATTAAGGGATGTAAGTATTCTTTAGGTAGCTGTCAGGTTTATCCCAGATAATCTCAATTTAAAAGCCTATTTATTCATTTCGAAGGATAATTTCTTGAGAGGAGATAACTCCCGTAAAGTTCAGCACCAGCAGCAGAGGAAACCCAGGAAAAAAACCAAGCCTCCTGCACTAACCAAAAAACACAAGAAGAAGAGAAGGCGTGGACCTCGTCGACCCCAAAAACCCATTCCACCTGCAGTCCCCCAAGGGAACCTCAGCATGCCCGCCAGCGTCTCACTGCCAGTGGAGGCCTCTCAGATCCGGTCAGTGGTGCCACTGGCACCTAATTTTTCTTTACATTTTGGGATTCTTCTCAGAACATCTAGCTTCATGTGGTTATTGTAAAGTTGTCACTAGGCTACAGAAACCATTTAGTATATCAGCCTAGATTTTTAAAATAGTTTTTGGTGCAAATTTTACCTGTATCTGGCTGTATTTGATCTAAAATTAAGCTTTTGCTTACAATAAAGAGAACAGACGCTGAAACTGACTTTAATTGTATACTCTCAACTTAAAAAACATTTTTTTTTCCTTGAGACCAAGTCTTGCTCTGTCGCCCAGGCTAAGTGCAGTGGTGCAATCTCGGCTCCCTGCAACCTCTGCCTCCAGGGTTCAAGCGATTCTTCTGCCTCAGCCACCCTAGTCTGGGATTACAGGCATGTGCCATCACGCCCAGCTGATTTTTGTATTTTTAGTAGAGACGGGGTTTCACCATGTTGGCCAGGCTAGTCTGGAACTCTTGACCTCAAGTGATCCACCTGCCTCGGCCTCCCAAAGTGCTGGGAATACAGGCATGAACCACTATACCTAGTCTCTTAACTTTTAAAACTTTTGCAGAAATTCCATATATGTTCCAACAGAAGTATTCCATCAGAAATATGAGGCATTATTTATTTTGGCAGGGTTAAACATTTTGACCAGAAGAATGAAGCTTTTGTTTTAGCTAAGCATTTCAATTTTACCTGTTGTTAATTTCATTTCTAAAATTATTATTTCAACCAGATTTGAAATTCTACTAAAAAGCATTAAGACACACTTGATACACCAAATTGTGATTCATTGTACAAATTTGAAGTAAAAGTATTACCTAGTAGTTGTTGTTGCCTCTTAATACATGGGTGAAGGTTGCAGAAATATGACTGCATATGGTGAGGCATGTATTTTTGCAGTGACTCTACTTTCAGATTTCCTTCTTTTAAAATAGGGGAGGAGACACTGTAAGTTAGGGTTTCTCATGTTTCTGTTGAATATAAAAAACCTAGGACCAGGTGCGGTGGTTCATGCCTGTAATCCCAGCACTTTGGGAGGCCGAGGCGGGTGGATCATGATGTCAGGAGTTCGAGACCAGCCTGGCCAAGATGGTGAAACCCTATCTCTACCAAAAATACAAAAATTAGCCGGGTGTGGTGGCGGGCACCTATAATCCCAGCTACTCAGGAGGCTGAGGCAGAAGAATCGCTGGAACACGGGAGGTGGAGGTTGCAGTGAGCCGAGATCATGCCACTGCACTCTAGCCTGGGCGACAGAGCAAGACTCCATCTCAAAAAAAAAAAAAAAAAAAAAAAAAAAGCAAGGCATGGTGGCTCATGCCTGTAATCCCAACACTTTGGGAGGCCAAGGTGGGTGGATCACCTGAGGTCAGGAGTTCGAGACCAGCCTGGCCAGCATGGGTAAACCCCGTCTCTACTAAAAACAAACAAAAATTAGCTTGGCATAGTGGTGGGCGCTTGTAATCCCAGCTACTCTGAAGGCTGAGAAAGGAGAATCTCTTGAACTCAGGAGGTGGAGGTTGCAGTGAGCCGAGATCGCGCCATTGCACTCCAACTTGGGCAACAAGAGTGAAACTCTGTCTAAAAAAAAAAACCTAGAAGACATTAGGATTGGCTTTAGCTCAGGTGGTTACTTCCTTACTTTCCATCTGTCTAATCCCTGTGCTTGGGTTCAAGACCTGCCGGGGCTTTCTGACCTTTAAATAAAAAACCTAAAAGACATTATTAGCTTGTTTTTTGATTTTGGTTTTTTTTTTTTTTTGAGACAGAGTCTCGACCTGTTGCCCGGGCTGGAGTGCAGTAGTGTGATCTCAGCTCACTGCAACCTCCGCCTCCTAGTTTCAAGTGATTCTCATGCCTTAGCCTTCTGAGTAGCTGGGATTACAGGTGTGTACCACCATGCCCAGCTAATTTTTGTATTCTTAGTAGAGACAAGGTTTTGCCATGTTGACCAGGCTGATCTCGAACTCGTGGCCTCAAGTGATCCTCTCACCTTGGCCTCCCAAAGTGCTGGGATTACAGTTGTGAGCCACTGTGCCCTGCCTGACGTTAGCTTCTTTTCATGTTGAATGAACTTGGCTTGGTGGTATTGATGTGAAGAGAATGGGGGAGTTATGGGACCAACAGTGTCCTCTTTCCCAGGAGCCCATCCACGCCAGAGCTGAGTGCTGATGAGTTGCCGGATGACATTGCCAATGAGATCACTGACATTCCACATGACTTGGAATTGAACCAGGAGGACTTTTCAGATGTCCTGCCACGGCTACCTGATGACTTACAAGATTTTGATTTTTTTGAAGGTATAGTCAATATTTTGACTCAAGGAAACTGGTTTTAAAAATGAGTTTATAAGAAAAGAAATAGTGTTTTGAGATGTGTTTATCATATTCCTCCTCACATGTAATGTCTTTCATTGTAGATAGGAAATATAATGCCACTGCAGCTATTTTAACCCTTTCAGAAGATAAGGAATGTGCAGTTTGTTTAACCATCTCATAATTTGCTGACTAGGTTTATAACTTGTTTCTTTTTTCTTTGGAGACAGAGTCTCACTCTGTCGCCCAGGCTGGAGTGCAGTGGCACGATCTTGGCTCACTGCAGCTTCTGCCTCCGGGTTCAAGCGATTCTTTCGCCTTGGCCTCCCGAGTAGCTGGGATTTCAGGCATGTGCCACCACGCCCGGCTAATTTTTGTACTTCTAGTAGAGGTGGGGTTTCGCAGTGTGGGCCAGGCTGGTCTTGAACTCCTGGCCCCAAGTGATCCACCCGCCTTGGCCTCCCAAAGTGCTGGGATTACAGGCATGAGCCACCACACCTGGCCCAACGTTGTTTCTTTAAAGTGAATACTTTTACTTTATTTTTGAACAAAAACATCTCGAACATGACTTTTTTTTTTTTTTTTTTTTTGAGATGGAGTCTCGCTCTGTCGCTCAGACTGGAATGTAGTGGCGCCATTTTGGCTCATTGCAACCTCTGCCTCCCATGTTCCAGCGATTCTCCTGCCTCAGCCTCCTGAGTAGCTGGGATTACAGGTGTCTGCCAACATGCCCAGCTAATTTTTCTATTTTTAGTAGAGGCGGGGTTTCACCATGTTGGTCAGGCTGGTCTCGAACTCTCGACCTCAGGTAATCCACCTGCCTTGGCCTCCCAACGTGCTGGGATTACAAGCACGAGCCACTGCGCCCAGCCGAACGTGAGTTTTGAAGTCTTTTAGAACTTGCCCTAGTTTTATACCCCACCCTGTACTTCAACTGAAGTGCACTTTTCCAAAACAAAGTTTGCTTAATCCTGCCAATTCCCCCATGCTTTCAGGGGAAATATTTTATACTTTTAGAATGTTTCTTTCACCATTAAAAATCGAATATTTCCATGGTGATTAATCAAGTTCCTAACAATAGATTTTTTAAATATTAGAAATGAAATCAAAGTAGGTCCATGGGCTTCCATTTTATGAAAATTAGTAAGAAATGGGAAGAGGATGAGGGGAAAGGATTAGAGAGTAAAGCAAAAGCATTTTGAAAGATAACCCATGAAATGAACTGAGAGCTTAGTGTTGTGCTAAAATAGATGTATGAATTTCTGTGTTTTAACCTTCCACAGCTGCCCTCCAGCTGGGAGAGTCAGGAGTAGAACAGGCAAGGTGGACCTGTTCTACACAGCCTTTTCTCTCAAATCCAAGTTGATATATGTTTTCTATGTTAATGATGATAATATTATTTTAGGTTAAAAACACGTATAATCACATAGTCACCATGAGTTTTAAATTTGTAATCCTTAGAATTCCTAAGAATTTAGTACTTTGATAAGATGGTTTTTGAGATGGTTTTCAGTAAATCAACTGAAGATGGTGATTCAAATTCCTAGGTAGCTGACGTTACAGACCCTGTCCTGCAGACTATTATTTCACTTTTTCCCTCCAATCAAAATCTTGGAAACTTTTCTTTTCAAGAGGGACTCTTTAAATCGAATATTGTTTAAAATAATTCAAATGTATGATTTTTGTGATGTAGAACTGGTAAAAGCTCTACTGATTGTCGATGGCTTTTGTTGACTCAGGGAAGAATGGAGACCTCCTCCCAACTACCGAAGAGGCTGAGGAGCTTGAACGGGCCTTGCAGGCTGTAACTTCTCTCGAGTGCCTGAGTACCATTGGGGTCCTTGCCCAGTCAGATGGTGTGCCAGTCCAGGAGTTGTCAGATAGAGGAATAGGGGTGTTCTCCACAGGTACTGGAGCTTCAGGAATACAATCCTTGAGCCGAGAGGTGAACACAGACCTAGGGGAGCTATTGAATGGGCGTATAGTACATGATAATTTTTCTAGCCTAGAGCTGGATGAGAACCTGCTCCGTTCTGCTACCTTGTCAAACCCACCTACACCCCTGGCAGGGCAGATCCAGGGGCAGTTCTCTGCCCCAGCCAACGTTGGCCTTACTTCTGCCACTCTGATCAGCCAGAGTGCACTTGGGGAGAGAGCCTTCCCAGGACAGTTTCATGGACTTCATGACGGCAGCCATGCCTCCCAGAGGCCACATCCTGCCCAGCTGCTGAGCAAGGCAGATGACCTAATCACCTCACGACAGCAATACAGCAGTGATCACTCACACTCCTCACCCCATGGAAGCCATTATGATAGTGAGCATGTGCCGTCTCCCTACAGTGACCATATCACCTCTCCCCACACAACATCGTACTCTGGTGATAATATGGCAGCTACCTTTTCAGCAGAGATGCCCATCATGGCGCAGCACTTGCTCCCAACCCAACTTGAGGTGCCACTTGGAGGCGTGGTAAACCCCAGAACTCACTGGGGCAATCTCCCTGTCAACCTTGGAGACCCCTCTCCATTTAGCAACCTTCTCGGCGCAGATGGACATCTTCTTTCCACTTCCCTATCCACGCCACCCACCACTTCGAACTCAGAGACCACACAGCCTGCCTTCGCCACCGTGACCCCCAGCAGCTCCAGTGTGCTTCCGGGGTTACCACAGACCAGCTTCAGTGGCATGGGGCCTTCTGCTGAACTAATGGCCTCCACCTCTCCCAAGCAGCAACTCCCTCAGTTCAGCGCAGCCTTTGGCCACCAGCTGAGTTCTCACAGTGGCATTCCTAAGGACCTGCAGCCCAGCCACAGCTCTATAGCCCCTCCTACAGGCTTCACAGTAACAGGTGCCACAGCTACAAGTACCAATAATGCATCTTCTCCCTTTCCCTCCCCTAACTGAGGGTGTCTGTGTGTTTGCAGGCAGGTGGGGAACCCAGTGTTTTCTATCTTTGTTTCCTCTTTAGCACCCCTCTCCCCTTTTCCTAAAGAAGATATAACAGATGGGGATCAGAGGGGCACCCCCCTTCCCAGTTCAATGAGTGGCCCTGCAGTGGACCTCGCTACAGTGTTCACATGTGCTCCTTAGCACTGGTGCTCATTCCCTCCTGGCAGGCCCACTCCGCCCCAGTGGTTTCCTTAGTGGTTCAGCACAGTGACTGGATAGGATTGATTTTTAGCAGCAAGTCCTAGAAGTGGAAGATACCTCAGAATACCAGTGCCCTTTACTATTTCCTAGTATTCAGATCAATGCTTTCCATTCTATTGCCAGGTTTTTACATAGGTGGTTCTAGATAGAATGATCTTATTAATTGAGTTCCTGTATAAGAGACAGCAAATGGTGTGTGGCAGGTCAAGATTCTGACCTAGCACCAACTGCTAAACACCACAGTGAGGCCAGGATTCCATTCGTAATTGTGATCATGTTTAACTAAAAGAAAAAAATGTGTCTTTTGACTGCCTGTGAGTATGCGTGTGCCCACACGTGTGTTTTTGTGCAGTGCAGGAAGCAGCTGTCCCATTAGTTTGGTTTTTTTTTGTTCTCCCCTTCCCCCTACTTAATGAGTATAAAACTCTTACTTTTCTCCTGTCCTACATCTCACAGTCCTAATAAAGTCGGTCCTTCTTTTCCTCAAGTTTCCTGAATAGGGAGGGTGGTGGACTGGTCGTGTGAGTAGCACAACCTTTTTCTGCTAAAAGTTAGCCCAAGAAGAAACAGAACATAGAAAGCTTGGATTCCCGTCAGTGAGGTAGGGATGTCCTAAAAAGCTTGCCTGGGATGACTGCAGGCTGCCGGGGTTCTGGGGCCTGATGGTCACTTTGTCTTTTCAGACATTTGTTTCTAAATCCCTCTCTCATGGAATACATTTGCAAGATGTAATTAAAGAAAATATTTTGATGTGAAAAAGCAGGATAGGTCAGATAGATTTGAAAAGATGGGATCTGTGAACTCCTTGATCCATCTTTTGCTTTTGAATTTTTCATGTTTACAGTAGTGATTCTTTGGTAAGATTTGTAAAATGTTAAGACACTTGTAGAATCAGTGTACCAGTTGTGAAGTGATGTGTAATATCTGAAGGATACACATTTTAAAGTTTCTTTCAAAGCAGAATATGGAAATTAGATATAAATTTTATTCGCCCTTTGGTCCTTTTAAAATAATTCAAGTACTTGGGTTTAAGTAAATTTGAAAATAGTTTTGGGAAATGTTTTTAAAATACCAGGATTTTAGGGGTTAAAAATCATATGGGGTAGTTTAGGAAGTTCGTGACTATGAAATGAATTTGTGAGGTTTCTTGCCTACCTTTTTTTTCCCCCCAGAGAAGGGTGGAACTAGATTTTAAAGGCATCTCTACTCTGCTTTTGCTGAGTAGTTTCACTGTCCCTTGAGATACCATTGGCTATTTATACCTGAGTCTAGTCTAATTCACATATATATATATTTTAAAAGTTAAGTAGAGAGAACATACCTATTGATGTGGTTCAATAATTCATTTGTCAGGGAATATTTGATCTTAATTCCTTTCTAATAGGTAGTGATTGGATGTATTGTCCCACTTCCTGTATGTAATCTCTTTATGCCATGCTAGTTCT
Organism: Pan paniscus; assembly: GCF_029289425.2. Lineage (NCBI taxonomy): Eukaryota > Metazoa > Chordata > Mammalia > Primates > Hominidae > Pan > Pan paniscus. The sequence continues at coordinate 108,616,486 of NC_073262.2, read as the reverse complement.
AACCAGTCCCTTCTTTTGAAAGCTTTTCTTTCTCTGCTTTTTAAAGGAATGATGGTGATCAGCAGGCATTATGCAGATACCACGTGCCTGAGGTTATGGAGGGGAAATGTCACATGACTGTATGAAATCATTATATGCCCTATTTTGTATTTATTGATGTTTCTTTTTGTGGGCCAAAAATACGTTTGTAATATATTTAGTTTTTTTAAAATCATGGTAATTGATTGGAAGATTTATTTTTAATAGCTTTGCCTTTTTTGCAGAGTGCAAAATTTCTAAATTATAACTTATGTCATAAAGCAAAATTATATTTGGTATCACCATAAATTTCTATTCTGAATGGTGAGAACAGATAATTTGAATATTTCTCACCTGTGAATCTATATTAGTAAGCTTTTTTATTTTAATGTACTGTAATGAAGTGGTCACGAGTAGTTACCTCTGCTCAAAAATGTCATTTAGTTTGTTAAACTATTTTCACAACCATCATAAGCATCACTAGATAACTGTCCATTCCCAGCAGTTCAGTTTAGTCTCCATTGTGTATTTAAAGGTTGTCGCAGAGCAGCACATTGACTTCCTCATCAGCCCTTTGACAAGGAAGGGAAAGTCCTGGGTAGTCGATTTGAACTTTTTCTGTCTACTTGTCCCCTCATGTTAGCTGCTTGAAATTCTTCAGTTATGATACAAAGCTGAGTTTGCAGTAAGTTGCACATTTTATTGTTTGCAATTTTCTGTTTTATGTGCATTTAAAAGCCCTTCTCTGCTTTCTAGTAAGGAGGCATGAAATTATCAGGAATGTTGCTAGTTACAGCTTCACACCAAAAACTTTGAGTAAATACATTTTCGTTTGGATGCCCATGATGAAAGCTGAGGAAAGTGGTTGAGGAATTATCAACAACAAACTTTTCCTCTATTTTATCTAGTTCAAAACAGATATCAAAGTTTGCAATTTGCTTTGCTCTTGCTGTTTCTTATGAGTCCCTTTTTGGAAGAGAGGAGAACATCTATAAGCCCAGAGAGATCTGTGTTTTTCTTTTACTTAATAGAGCCATTCTCGTCTATTAGTAGTAACTTTGCTATTAATATGTATAGAAAGGAATGAAGTGGCTTTTACTCCAGAAATATGAAAATTAGTATCTTTTAAAATAGCACTTATGCTATCACAAGGCAATACTGGAATGAAAAACAAATCTTATATAAGGTCCTAAATAGGTAGAAACTAGCTTTTATTCTAGTGTTGAACCCAGGAGAAATAGTGGCAAAGAAGTTTCACTCTGTTTCTGCAGTTCTTTGGGACTATTTATAAAGGCCAGTTAGATTGTGTTACTGTGATTTAATTTACAAAGTTGCTGCAGTTAATGGATACATTCTGTGCTCTGAGAATCTGAATTCCATTCTAATGTGTGATATTCACTGGCTATGATCAGTAGTATCTGAAGAAAAGATGGGCTTTTTCTCCTTTACTCTCTCTACATAATTATTAATATTATTTTAATTAAAGTACTTAAGACATTGTTTTTTTCTTCTGTAAAAATGGCTTAGCAATTTGCACATCTGGGTAGGTTATGTAGCTAGTAAACAACTCAATAGTAAGTAGCAATTATACTTAACCCACCAAGTGACAGACTATGCAATGGAAAAATTTTCTAATTATCGTCACATAGCTTAGACAGCAAAGGATTATTTTCTCTGGTGACCTACCATGTGTGATATAACTGCTTTATAAATGACTTCCTGAGCAATTTCATGTTGGCAGGCAGTGTGGTGTGTCTAGTGCCCCTCTATGAGAAGACTATAATTTAATCAGAAACAAATAGTAGGCATGGGGAGCAAGTTGGAAAGTGAGGTTATTATTATTTTTCCTTAAAATTGGTGTTACTGTCTTTAGTGGCTTGAGGCTAAAGAAAGCTGATACTTTATCTTTGCCAAATAATTATTTATAAGATTTATTTTTAAATAAGCCCAATCTCTCACCTGAAAGTTAAGAATCATCATTTTCTGTGACTGACACTAAAGCTCTTCCTTATCAGAGCTTGTTCTCAATCTGTGATCACAGTCCACAGTGGCAAAGACAACTCTTTGATTAGGAAGGAAACCATGTTTGGGATGCACAGAGGTGCCCTGTCCATATGGTTTTCTTCTTACATGAAAGAATTGACCTTTCTGTTGACCTATACCATTCTGTTTTTATAAAGTGGGATTAGAATTTGAGCATATCTAGTAAATGCCGTGTGGTCAGTCCGCTGATGCTTGCCCGCCGTCTTTGCCGTGCCTTGGCATCCTAGGGGTGCTGGTGATGGTCAGTGGGCACCATCGGTCAGCAGTGCACGTGTAAGGCAATCTCCTCTCCTCCAGGTTAGTTCAGAAGGTCGCTATGGGTTGGTATTGCAAAAAGATGAGTATATGAACACTAAACTTATTAAGAGGTTTGAAATTCATTAAAAATTAGTTTTCAGTTTCTTCATCTTTCTTTTCAGACTTCTTTAAAAATACTGTTCTTAATCTGGTATATACAGAAATCTAATATTATAGTCTTCTAAATGGTCAACAGAACTCTCCAGTTTAATGAGGCAATTTAGAGGATTCCTTGAAAGAAAATTTCATCATACTGAACAGTCCTCATTTGTATCTCTTTTATTACCAGTATTTACATTGTTCCAAGGATTTTTTTCCTGACAAAAAATATATTTCTCGGGAGTGGAGAGTTTTATATATATATATATATGAAAGAACATAGATGTTTCCCCCCGCCCAATACATTAACTGAATCTTCACTGGCATTCTGTAGAAAAGTTAAAACAGTTTAATAATGTCTTAACATCTTTATACATTTTCCTATATTCTGGAGGAAACCAGAATCATGTTTAGTAGATTAAAGTAACATTTTAAATACTACCTTTCCAATAATTTGTAATAAAATACCAGTGAAGGACATGTTTGGATATCTGTTAAGCATTTTTCCCTGACTAATGAATTAGGAAAGAAAACATAAAACATAAATGAATAGTTATGTCTCTTCTAATAAACAGTGTCATTAATGCTGCAGTTGTGGGTCAAACTTAGGGAGCCTTATTTCTAAATAGCAAAAATTCTGTTTTCACTTCAGCCCTTATTTTTTTTGTTAGTTTTTCTCTGCACTGTGATACAGAGCTAATAAGAGGAAATGTGACGTTTCAGAGAGAGAGCAAGCAAATTGGGTATGACTTTTTTACCCTATGTTCCCCAATACTGGGGATGTTTGGCTACTTTGAACAGCAGTTTTTAGTGATCTAAAGTTTAGATCAATACTCGTATAAGAGAAAAATCTAACTCTCAGTGAGCTCCATAAGGCAGCACAGCTTTCCATCTTCTCTTTCGCCTTCTTGCGTCTGCCCACCACAGTCCTGAAGAATGCACACGCACATATGATCTGTACCCATCCCGCCCGAAGAGTCATAGAATCCTCTTCTTTCACTTGTTTCTTTTTTCTTCGTTTGTTTGTTTTTGTTTGTTTGTTTTTTAAGCTGGGGACCACTGAAGTAAGCTCTATATGCACCCAGAGTTCCCCTTGGAAAAATTTTCAACACGCAGTGCAGAAGGCTCCAGTGCAGCTAAATGCCACACCATTGGTTCTACCTGGGGGAATAGACTGATTTGCCCTAAAATGACTCCAACCTGCATCATTAAGGTACAGTTGGCTCCAGTGGATTAGTGCTGAAATGATGGGAAGTCTGACACTTGTTGACATTGTCTTCATCTGTTTGGAAGGGTTGAATCTGTTCCTCTCAACAGTGATAGTTCTTTTCACTGTATAGTATTGAGTATGTCTCAGGGATTCCTTGTGGAAATTAGGGCAGTTTTTAAAATAAGAAAATAGTTTTAAAAGAAACTAAAGGTGACTCATCATTGAAGAGAGCGGAAGAAAGAGGAAACATTTGGTTTTGTAGCCCACAGTGTCTTGCATAGGACTTTTTCCTTTCTCCTCCAGGCTCTCATCTCAGCTTCAGAATACAGAATCCTTTCCCATCACGCACAGCTTTAAAACTTTTATTTAAAAATTTCCTTCCCCAATGAGCTTTCAGAATACTTATTGTAGATTTTAAGAGAAAAGGTATATTAATTTATGCTATTAACATCACCTCATAAATTATAAGTTTTATACTAAAGCTGTATCGAGTGTAATGAATTATGTTGCCTATGTGTTTAATAGCTAAATATATATGAGCTTTTTTTTTTTTTTTTTTTTTGACAAAACAAACTAGTGAAGCACCTTTTTACACTGGATCTCTGCCGTGTCAAGGTGTATAGCTATCCTTTGCTACCTTGCAGATATATAAAATAAAAGGATATCCTGGGGCCTCAAAATGTAGAACACCTTTAGACCATTTATAACTGTTCCTAGAACTGTTGAGAATCATGTTCTTTAGTAAATGATCTGTGGTTTACACTTAAGATGGCTAGAAGCTTAGTTACAGGGTACATAGAAATACATAGATCAAGTAAAACTCCAACTACTGTAGCTGGAATTTGTAAACTAAGTTTGTAAGACCTCTTTTATTTCCTATGGAGTTATTCTTTAATTTACAGTTTATTCTGTAAGTTGGGAAGTAAAATAGAGAAAATAATAAATCTAGATGTTCTCAGTGTCTTATTCAGGAACTTTTTATCCCTCCTCACTAAGGAATTCCCACTGTGACTTTAAAATAGAACTAAATTACTTGTGTGCATGTATATGTCTGTATTTTTTACACACATGCAAAAATATACATTGGGGGCACGTGTGTGAGAGATATGAATGTGTGCTTATATAAAAATAGATAAAGGTAACCGAATGTATTGTAGAAACATGATTTATTTAGTTGAGGGTATTGGAGTTACTTTCTCATTGTCTCTGTTGTATAAATACACCAAATTAATCATTATGTTATCTTATGTTAAAAGGCTAGCTCTGATATCATGTGCATTTTATGTTAACCTTTGGATTAACTTATATTATGCTATGTTCATAAAATGACATGAGAAACAGGAGGTTCTAAGATCAGCCTCTCACTTTCGAGCATAAAAATAAGAGAGAGAGACAGACAGCCCCAGACATGAGCTGTGTTTATCTATTGTGGTGATGGGACCAGAGATCTATTGAATCTTTTTTATGTTAATTATAGATTTCTTTATATTCGAGTAAGAAAATATTGTTGATCATCGTTTCTTGGTGAAGTTAAGAAAAAGTATAGGCCTTTCATAAAGAATTTTTGGAAGGGGCTGCTTTGTTTAAGGAGTTGGTGGGATCATTTCACCGTGCATATTTCAAAGCTGGGGTGATTTCATTTATTTCCAAAATTTTTCAAAAAACTTTTACTCAGTTCTGCTGTTATTTATTAACTTAAGAGTGCTCCCATCCCCATATTTTAGCTATAGGAAAATTGTGCTACCCCTGATTCATATGGAATTAAAAAAAATACATCCCTTTATTTTGAGTTTTAAGTTGTTATTTTGCTATACATTTATTACTGGAGTATCTGGTGGTCTGAAATAGTCAAAAGTAGAGTTGGTATTAAATGTTCCAATGACATTTATTTTTAATACTTAAAAAATCATGTACTTTGAAATATGTCAAAGCAACTTCTGATAATATACCTGAATTTGTAGTTGTCTCTTGAGCATCATTTACTTCATCTTAGATATAGTGAAGATCTAGGAAAGCTCTATATGCTGTTCTTTTCTACAGTTGTAGTTTTGCAGCATCTCCTGGTTTCATTCACTCTTGTTTTGGGATTTTTTTAAAAATCTGCATATTTCTTGTACATATGCATGCAAATGAAAGAAGGGAGTTTGTACTGGTGCCATTTCTCCCTTCAGTTGCTGGTTAATGGGATTTGCTAGAAAAAATTCTCCCGGTTGAAGGGTGAAAACAGACCCTTATGTGTATATCTGTACAGAGATGTGTATATGGGATGTGGTGGCACTTTGCTGAATGTGAACTTGCCTTGTCAATGGAAAGATTGAAAAGTATTATGTTTATTTATACATTTGTATAAATCTATATATACACGTATGTATATGTGTGTGTATAGATAAAGCTATATACATATATTTCCCTTAAAAATGTGTGTGTATAATAGGTAAACAGCCTTTGTTAAGCAAGATTAATGTCTATGGAAAGTTCTGGATTATTCTGTAAGCCAGAGGAGGTGACAGTCTAGAGTACATCATCAGAACATACTAAAATGGAAGTCCTTTGGATTATAGTTTTGTTTATGGATATTACACAATGAATGCTTGTCTGAACAGTTCTTACTTGCCAGTTCCACTATTCTTCATCTTCACCACCTTCTACTGGTCAGTCTTTCATCACTTTAAAAAAAAAAAATCACACATCATTGTGGTTTTTTTCCCCCTTAACTCTGTCTCTTCTAGCCAGAAGCATCTGGCTTAAGCATATTTCATCAACTTCTCTGTTATTTCTTTTAAAGATCTTTATCTCTGAAATTTTCCCAGAAGATACAAGTTTTGGTAATATTATCAATAGGAATTTTGAGACTTGGGCATTCATCTTTGTCTCAAAAACAAACAGAAAGCCAACCTTCAAATAAAACAAATTTGAAAGTTTTAGCTCAATAATTTGGAGACATTTTACTTAAATTACAAAAGAACATAATTATGATTTTATGATTGATATTAGTGTTAGGTTTATTTCCACACTTACTGTCATTAATTTGTCATTTACATATTTTTATTTGCTTTGTAGTTTAATCATAACTTCACCATTTACATTTTAATGGAAAGCATACAAGGTCACATGTTAGCCTCTTGAATTCTGTAACTAACTCATTTTTCTCATGAAACTGCTTTGATGAATTCCTGTGTGATGAATTCTGCTATATTTCCTTTTGACTTTTCTCAGTTTGTGACATTCTGTATTAACTTTGCTGCAGCTCTCTAGAAAACTTGCATCCCTATATATTGTGCCTTTAAAGCTCTTATGCACACACAGACAAAAGTGTATATATACATGTCAGAGCATGTGTACATATGCTTTCGTATGTACTCACACAGTATGTCTCTAGTATATATTGTGGGAGTAGATATATAGATATTCAAAGGCAATGAAATATTGCTCTCTAGATATATATGTATATAAATAGTGTTGATATAACTGTATATACACATGTATATGTATGAGTTTTAAATGGCAATCTTTTACATTTAGCAAAATGCTGCCCCTACTGGAATATTGTCACTGCAGTGGCAGTTGTATGTAATGATTTAAAATACATTATCAAAAGTTATTTAAAGAACATTTAAAGTCTCATCTAAAGACATCCACACACTATTTATTTATCTTCCTTTTCCTTTTATTGTTGTGTTTTTCTTAACTGAAAGGGAGACTGTCATTTTAAAAATGCCATCTGTCCCATGAGAGTAAGAAAGAGCTGGAGATTCACTTGAGGAGCTTTGTGCATTTTTCCTCTCTCTGAAGTGGAGATGTTCCACAGACCAGACTGTTTATTTCACTTATAAAGCAATCCTAATATTTCCGTTAGTGTATGTCAGCCACCATCTCCTAGATCAACTTAATTCACCAATTTGCCTCCTCCTTTCATTAATAAATAATGATTATTGAGATCATTTTGCCTGGGGGAAGTTAACTACTCCCATGCTGCAGGGAAATATATCACCTAATTGTTACTTTGCCTTGTTCAAAATTCAAATTTGAAAGAAGGCAGCTCTCTCATGAAGCTGTCTTAAGCACATTTTAGTTAAGGGCCATCCCAAACTCTTTTTTTTTTTTTTTTTTTTTTTTTTTTTGCGAGTTCCAAGTTGCATGTGCTTGAAATAGATTTAATTCTTATTCCCCACAGTTTAGGTATTTTTCATTAGTACATCAATTTGACACACTGAATGCAAGACTATTAAGGAAGAACGATTAAATATTATTTTATTTTGTGAAGAGTTGGCAGCAGATTACATCTCAAGAACTTGCAGAGAGAGGAAGGTAGATGGACAATCCTAAATTGTAAGATGTTACAAAAAACAGTGAAGTAAGAGTACTCCTGAAGACTAAAATAGAGAGGCTGGGGTTTGAGCCATTTTACTGAGTAGCTTAGCTGGAACCTGATATCAGAAGTAGCCTTTAACAAAAAGCCTCTTGGCAATTGTATGGTACTAACAACTAGAGTACTGAAGTGTAAGTTGAAACCAAGTTGCAGTGGGAAATCAAAGGTGAGGTAGCTTATTTGAAACCAGCAAATGAGACAGGTTGGACAGTTTTAAAATCTCTTCTAACAAAGAAACTGCACGGTAGCAAGGACTAGCGGTTCTCAAAGCCCTTCTTTTTCAGTGTTCTCATTCACCTTGGCACCCAAGTATGTTTAACAGGCCATGCATTAAAAATAAATACAAAAATATAAAAGCCGCTTAAAGGGAACTTACAAACTGACAATCTCTCCTCTGTATTTGTGTTCATAGTGGCTGCGAGTTTAATTATATGCACAAAAGTTAGGAGCCACTTGTTTCTGCACAGACTGTAGGAGCAAGATGAGGAGATGGGCAGGTTTTGGTAAGAGCCCCCAGTTCTGGTGGACAGGCATACTTGTGGCATTGGGTGCGGCATTGCTGGGAGGACCACGTCTTGGGAGGCGATTGACTTTTGGTTTGTAATTTCCCTTTAAACAAGAAGAGATGGCTCACATTTTCCATATATATCTCAATGAATGTACTGTATTACTGTTTTAAAAATTTGATGAAATAATAATGAATTGGTCTCCTTTTGTTATCTGGTCCTTGTTTAATTTGTTTAAGGGTTTTTGTATACAAAAGTTTACATTTTTATGTATATTTTTCTTGTGTAAAAACTGATGTAATATGTGTATGAAACACTGTATGTATTATCTGTATATAGTGTGACAAAATCATTTTTCTTTCTTTCTTTTGGATGTATTAATAAATCTTGCTGTGAAGTAGCCTTGTTTTTAGTTTAATTTTCTATACTGGGATATTGATGGAAGCTGCTAATCCAGGGTAAGTATTTTTCTACCTTTATTTGAATACAGTATTTTTTAATATCTTGTGTTTCACCAATAACTCTAGGCAGATATATTCATGATTTTTATGGTTGAACTAACAATAATTAATATTTGTAATAGCTGTGGATCAATCAAATTCTATCCAAAGTGATTTTTGATATGGTAACCAGCCTTTGTTCAACTAGAATTTGCATTTGAAATTGTTATATGCTATAATGGAAGTCTTACAAGCCAATTTCTGTTTCTTTAAATCAGAAGCCTCTTCTGTCTTCATTTTCATAGTTTCACAAATATAAGAACAACTTCATGTTTTATAGCCAAAATTAAAAAAACAATACAAAACTCGAAGAAACTTTTTTTTTTTTTTTTGAAACAGCATCTTGTTCTGTTTCTCAGGCTGGAGTGCAGTGGTACAATCACGGCTCACTGCAGCCTCAACCTCCCTGGCTTGAGCAATCCTCCCACCTCAGCCTCCTAAGTAGCTGGGACCACAGGCATGTGCCACCCCGCCTGGATATATATATTTTTTAATTATTTGTTTTTTAGAGATAGGGTCTTGCCATGTTGCCCAGGCTGGTCTTGAACTCCTGGGCTCAAGCGATCCTCCTGCCTCAGCCTCCCAAAGTGTAGGTATTATAGGCATAAGCCACCATGCCCAGCCCTTAATTTTCTATTTTTTTGTAGAGATGGGGGTCTCACCATGTTGCCCAGACTGGTCTTGAACTCTTGGGCTCAAGCAATCCTCCCACTTTGGCCTCCCAAAGTGCTGGGACACTTTTGTTCTTTAAGGCATTGATATACTTTGAATATTTTCACCCAAATCTCAAGTTGAAATGTAATCCACAGTGTTGGAGGTGAGACCTGGTGGGAAGTGTTTGGGTCATGGGGGCAGATTCCTCATGTCTTGGTGCTGTCCTACCGATAGTTGAGTTCTCATGAGATCTGACTGTTTAAGAGTGTGTGGCACACCCAACCATCCCCCCCCACCCCACCATCCACCCCTCTCTTTTGCTCTTGCTCCTGCCATGTGATGTGCCTGCTCCCCCTTTACCTTCCATCTTCTGGTCTTACTCTCTTGCCCAGGCTGGAGTGCAGTAGCCACCATCCTGGCTTACTGCAGCCTTGATCTCTTGGGCTCAAGCGATCCTCCCATCTCAGCCTCCTGAGTAGCTGGGACTACAGGCGCATGCCACCATACCTGACTAATTTTGTTTGTTTTTTGTAGAGACGGAGTCTCCCTGTGTTGCCCAGGTTGGTCTTGAACTCCTGGGCTCAAGCAATCCTCCTGCCTCTGCTTCCCAAAGTGCTGGGATTATAGGCGTGAGCTGCCACCCCTAGCTTCAGGTATTTCTTTATAGCAGTGCAAGAACAGCCTAATGCAGATACTAACAACTATTTACTTGGAATTGTTTTTCAACTTTCTAATGCTATCTTTTGTTGCTGAGGGAAGCTCTAGTGTAAATGGTTTTGTTGTACACATAGAGGCAAAAATTCACATACAAAAATTAGTAACCTTTTTTTTTTTTTTTGGAGACAGAGTCTCGTTCTGTAGCCCAGGATGGAGTGCAATAGTGTGATCACTGCTCACTGCAACCTTCACCTCCCAGGCTCAAGCTATTCTTATGATCACATGTTCTTTAGAGAGTTTCGCTTAAAAAAAAATTTTTTTTTGGAGACAGGATCTCGCTCTGTCACTAGGTGAGTGCAGTGGTGCCATCTTGGCTCACTTCAGCCTCAACCTCCCAGGCTCAGGTGATCCTCCCATCTCAGCCTCCCAAGTAGCTGGGACCATAGGTGTGTGCCACCATCCCCAGCTAGCTTTTGTATTTTTTTTGTAGAGACAGAGTTTCACCATGTTGCCCAGGCTGGTCTCAAACAACTAGGTTCAAGTGATCTGCCTGCCTTGGGCTCCCAAATTTCTGGGATCATGAGCCACCATGCCCAGCCAATTTTTTTTTTTTTTTTTTTGTGGAGCAGTTGAACTTGTTTTCCTTGGTCTCTAACCCAGGCATGTTTAAGGTACATTCTAAAATTGTCCTTTGTTTCTCTAAAAGAAGTTAACATTTTGAGGCTAGAAGCAGATGGCCACAGTACTAGTAAAATGGCCACAATAACAGAACTTTTTCCATTTCTCTGCATTGGAGATTGACAAGGTATGGAGGATAATGCTTGAAAAGGATCGTTCTGTTTCTTCGGTTATATGGTAGCTGATTTTAAGCTCTTCTGTTATTTTCTACTTAAGGTTGCTTCCTTTCTAAGTCTCTGCACAAACTTTTGAGATTGTGCTGGCTAAGTTCTTGACTAAGAAAAAAATAGTAGCCTTAGGAGACAAGCCTGTTAGTGTAATATTTGAGTTGAGGCAACATCTTTAAAGCGGTAGTGCTGAGATCCTGTGGATTGTGAGTGGAAGCAAAAATTGGAGTTTAGAAGATAATATATTTTTATTAATTCCCCTTTAGTATACCTCCACCTATTTGTTCTTTCTTCTGCCTCATTAAGATGTAACGATAATTTTTTTTTTTTTGAGACAGAGTCTTGCTCTGTCACCCAGGCTAGAGTGCAGTGCAGTTGGTATGATCTCGGCTCACTGTAACCTCTGCATCCTGGGTTCAAGCAATTCTCCTGCCTTAGTCTCCCGAGTAGCTGGGACTACAGGCATGCGCCACCATGCCCAGCTAATTTTTTTGTATTTTTAGTAGAGATGGGGTTTTGCCATGTTGGCCAGGCTGGTCTCAAACTCATGACCTCAGGTGATCTGCCCGTGGCCTCCCAAAGTGCTGGGAATACAGGCGTGAGCCACTGTGCCCGGCCTAACAATAGTTCTTTAAAAAGCCTGTATTGGCTGGGCATGGTGGCTCACACCTGTAATCCTAGCACATTTGGGAGGCTGAGGCAGGAGAATTGCTTAAGCACAGGAGTTCAAGACCATCCTGGGCAACAAAGTGAAACCTGTTTCTCTTTTTTTTTTAACCCTGTATTGTTTAAAAACCTTATTTGCATTAATTTGTACCTTCCAGCAATATGTGGGTCTAAACATTAAGGTGATTTTCTTAGCCTGTTTTGTGCTGCTATCACAATACCAGAGACTGAGTAATTTATAAAGAACCAAAATTTATTTCTGACAGTTACAGAGGCTGGGAAGACAAGATCAAGGCACCAGCATCTGGTGAGGGCTGCTCCTGAGACACTGTGTCCTCCATAGAACGGTAATACTGTGTTCTCACCTGGCAGAGGACAGAAGGGCAAAGAGGGACAAACTTCCTCATCAAACTGTTTTACAGTGGCATTAATCCATTGATCAGGGCACAGCCCTCATGACCTAAACATCTCCTAAAATGCCCCACCTCTCAACACTTGCACTGGGGATTATGTTTCCAGCACATGAATTTGAGACACATCAGACCATATCAGTGATGTTATTTTGTTCCTTTCACAGAAATGTCTTCTTGGAAAAGTCCTCTTTAACATGTTGTGACTGTAGTCAGTTATTTTTCCGACTTCAAATCCCTGTGATGGAAAGATGATGCTCATCACTTAGCACCCTGAAATTTCAGTCAGCCTCATGGTAGTATGCTATTGCTGTTTCTCCCATCTTTCCAGTTTTCTGTCTTTCTGACCTTGCATTCATTTTTATACACTTAGTTATATTTTTGGGCAGTTTGTGTTAGGGACAGTGAGACACATGAGAATGAATCACAACTGGATTCTACACCCAAAGGATTTTGCCACCTAGTAGGAGAGTGTTGCATAACCATCTGTGCAAACAAGAAAGACACTGTCAACTGCCTAGTAGAATGATAAAATGCTGTGTAAGCTCAAGTCAGGGAGACATAATTTGCAACCAAAGGATAGAGCAAATTTTCTAGAGGAGAGCGATTTCGAACTCCTGATGTCAAGTGATCCACCCACCTCAGCCTCCGAAGTGCTGGGATTACAGGCGAGAGCCACTGTGCCCCTCCCTGAGTAGAGTGATCTGAACAGAGCATCCACAGATGGGCGGTGTTTGGACATTCAGAAATGGAGAAGGTGTTCCAGGAGAAGCGAGCAGCATGAGCAGTTGGGATACCTCGTAGTTTGTGTAAGGACACTGAGCAGTTCAGCTTGTCTGGAGTCTAACGTGAGGGAGAGGGGTGAGGAGCAGAGAAGCTAATGGGTGACTGAGCATAAGGAATGTGGAAGGCTGGAATGGGAGTGATGATCAGCGGGGACTCAGGAAATCTTTCCTCACGATCGAGGTAAGATTGCAGTGAGATGATTTGGGAGGGGGCTACTGCAGTAGTCAGGCTAGATAATGAAGTCGCACCTACTTGTGGAAGTAAAAATGGAAGGAAAGGGGAGATCAAAACAACTTGGAAACAGAGTGATAAGATGTGAGCGGCAGGGGAAAGGAGAGAGCCAAAGATGTTTCACCCCTGGGTTTCTGGAAGAGTGGTGGTGCCAGTGACGGAAGTGGGCAGCATGGCTGCGAACACTCTACAGTTTGGAGAGGGCCAGTGTGTTCTGAGTACACATAGTTTGAGCTGGGATCAGGGGCCAGGGGGAGATGGCCAGCTCCCCTTCCGCTAGCACTCAGAAGAGAGGCCCAAGCCGGAGGTACAGATGGGGAGGCTGTGGGCATAGAACTGAATGTTGAAGCCAGCTGTAAACGATCAAGGAAGAAAGCTAAGAACATATTTGGGGGAACAGCTGTTATCTATTTGTTTATTATTTTATTTTATTTTATTTTATTTTATTTTATTTTATTTTATTTACAGGCCCAAAAAGAGACCTTAAATCATGTTTCCAGAGTCTCCCAGCTAGCAAATTATGGAGCTGGTATTCCAGTGCTATCGGGCTAGCTCTCCTCCCTGACACTCTCTGAAGGGGAAAGTCAGCCCTTCCCCAACCCTGGCGTTGTGAGGGCCTGAGCATGTGCACTTGCCTCCCCCTCACGCTCATTGTAATGACTTGTTTGTGTCCCCTTCTGGAAGGTATGCTCCCGTATCTACTTCCTTAATTCCAAAAAGCTCAGTCCCTAGCACGGCCTGCTTCCCAGTGTCAGCACATAGTAAATATTACTGAATGAAGTTAGCACTCCAAAGAGACTGAGGGGGTCTAGTGAGAAGCAGTATAGCAGTTGGTTAAGGCTGTGGCTTTGGGAGCCAGACTTCCTAGGTTCTAATCTTGACTCCAAGCTGTGTGATCTTAGGCAGGTCATTTATCCTCTCTCTTCTTCAGTTTCCTCATCTGTAAAATGCATTTTTGCATTGAGAGGATTGCAGAACAGAACCTATGTAAAGCACTTAGAATAGTCCTTGGCATATACTAAGTACTTAGTAAATTTTAGTTAGGCTTCTTTTGTAACTAGAGGGAAAGACTGAAGATAAACAACATAGGCTATTTCCAGAAGGAAGTGTCCTGGGGAAATGAACAAGAGAACAGAGGTTAGCTGCAAATGAGGAAGATGGAGATAGGCTGAGAGCTTGGGAAGAAATTTCTGATCATAAGGAATGTCTGCTGCTGATTTTTTAAATACAAGAGGATATAGGTAACCAGCAAATGTGGTTACTCTTACCCAACCAAGTTTCCAAATATTCGAGGATGCATTCAGTTATGGGAATCCTGTTAGTTGAAAATATAAGGCCGGGCATGGTGGCTCATGCCTGTAATCCCAGCTCTTTGGGAGGCTGAGGTGGGCAGATCACGAGGTCAGGTGATCGAGACCATCCTAGCTAACACGGTGAAACCCTGTCTCTACTAAAAATGCAAAAATTAGCCAGACGTGGTGGTGCACACCTGTAATCCCAGCTACTCAGGAGGCTGAGGCAGGAGAATCACTTGAACCCGGGAGGTGGAGGTTGCAGTGAGTCGAGATTGTGCCACTGCACTCCAGCTTGGGCAAGAGCAAAACTCCGTCTCAAAAAAGAAAAGAAAAGAAAAGAAAAGAAAAGAAAAATATAAATTTGCCTTTGCTTTGGAACTTCAAAAAATTCTCCTACATTTTATCTTACATACTACAAAGCATCATTTAATGGAAGAAAATATATCATGGTATCCTGACTTAAAGAAGATACTTTGGGATAGAAACTACTTAAGAAAATAAAATATAGGCCAGGCGCAGTGGCTCACGCCTGTAATCCCAGCACTTTGGGAGGCCAAGGTGGGTGGATCACCTCAGGTCAGGAGTTCGAGACCACTCTAACCAACATGGTGAAACCCCATCCCTACTACATCCAAAAAATTAGCCAGGTGTGGTGGCGCATGCCTGTAAATCCCAGCTACTTAGGAGGCAGAGGCAGGAGAATCGCTTGAACCCAGGAGGCAGAGGTTGGAGTGAGCCGAGATTGTGCCATTCCACTCCAGCCTGGGCAATTCTGTCTCAAGAAAAAAAGAAAGAAAAGAAAATATAGAGCTGGGTGCAGTGGTGCACACCTGTATTCGCAGCTACTCAGAGGCAGAAGCAGAAGGACCCTTTGAGCCCAGGAGTTTGAGGCCAACATGGGAAACATAGCAAGACCCCATGTCTAAAAGAAAAGAAAATATGACTATAAGTATAAAGAATTAGTAGACTCTGGTCCTTTATCAGAAGATGTGCATGTCCCACTGTAGATGCAGCTACTGGGGAGGCTGAGGCAAGAGAATCGCTTGAACCTGGGAGACAGAGGTTGCAGTGAGCCGAGATCACGCCACTGCACTCCAGCCTGGGCGACAGAGTGAGACTGTGTCTCAAAAATAAATAAAAAATGATAAAAAATATAAACTATTTTTCAACATAAGCTCCATCAAATTCAAGATACTTTTGCTAAACTAAAAAGTAGAGGATGGGCGCAGAGGCTCACACCTGTAATCCCAGCACTTCTGGAGGCTGAGGCAGGTGGATCACTTGAGGTCAGGAGTTTGAGACCAGCCTGGCCAACATGGTGAAACCCCATCTCTACTAAAATTACAAAAATTAGCTGGGCGTGGTGGCGGGCGCCGTAATTCCAGCTACTCTGGAGGCTGAGGCATGAGAATCGCTTGAACCCAGGAGGCGGAAGCTGTACTGAGCCGACATCGCGCCACTGCACTCCAGCCTGGATGACGGAGTGAGACTCTATCTCAAAAAACACTAAATAAATAAAAAGTAGAAATCTAAGAAGCTAGACCATATGTCACCTCCACAGTACATAGAGGCCAAATATAGTGTCCCACAATGCTTATTACTCTCAGTACCAATGTCTATTCTTGAAGACTAAAATCTTCCCTCCCCTTATTCTTTTAATTGCAGTCCTTTCTTTGTACTGGTCAACATTATACCTGCTCTTTCCACTGACTGTCATTCCTTAACCCATTGCAGTTTAGCTTTCACCTTGTTATTTTCCTGCAACTATTCTTTCTGAGGCCATCCATGCTCTTTGATGTCATTCTATTTAGCCTCTCTTGAACCAGTCAAGACTGATAACATTGCATTGTTTCTTTTCTCCACTTTATTCCCATATTATGCTTTTTCTGGGCTCTTTGTCAGTTCCTATTCCTCATCATCACTCCTCAGCCTTCTCTTTTGTTCTTACTCTGTACATGAGCTCCCAGTTTAGGATCCCTCTATGCCCTGGCTTAAACATTGACCTCCCTGGAGATTAACTTGAAAACTGTACCTACTGCTCTGATTACTCTCAAACTTTGGCCTCACATCTCCTGCTGCTTCCTGAGGACTCCCACCTTGATATCCAGCCATCATTCTAAATTTAGCTTGTCTAAATCCAAAGTTAACATCTTTTCCTTTTTGACCAGCTCTCACTGTGAACTTTTGCCTTTATTCACTTGCTCTTTTAATTATTCATTCTTTGAACAAATATGAAGACTCCCAACTCACACCAGTATCCGTAGTCATCTTGATTTCTCCCAGTGTTGCAGGTTTTCCTCACTTGCTGACAAAACTCATGCAATCATTTCCTAACAGATAACCCTCCGGAGGTTGCAGTGAGCCGAGATCACACCACTGCACTCCAGCCTGGGAGACAGAGCAAGACCTTGTCTCAAAGAAAATAAAAATAATAAAAATAAAAATCCTTATTGCTGGAGATAATGGCTCAATGCATATAGCAGAACCTGGATAAATTGTTGCCCATTATGATGCTAGAAGACGCCAAATAATATATTTGATTTTTTTTTGAGTGAGGGAGAATAAGGAACCTTCAAATATATCTTGGTATTCAAAATTGGCAATTTTTTCTATAACTCCAATTTGTCACAGAATATGTTAGATTGTCAGCATTTCATTAATCTGTGTTCTGTCTCCCCTAAAAATTGTGTGCAGAAAAAAGTATGCACAGAATATTAATCATTAAGAACATGCATCTAGCGCCTTTTTTGTTTTATTTAATTTTTATATACAGATAGAATAGCAGTGCCAAAATTGTATTTGAATTTTGGTATCAAAAGTATAATGTGATGTTCTGTTTGTGGATATTACCTACATTTCCCTCTGAAAATGATAAGCTTGAAGCTCTATTTACTTGCATTATTATCACTTGTTTCTCTTATCATACTCCTGTTTAATTAACAGGCTACTTGACAAAATAAATGTATTCCTGAAAAGTTGGCAGTAAATCTGATTTATATTAATTAGTCATATTTTCTTATTGACACAAATTACCAAATTAGAGATGCTTTTTTTGGAAAGTGTTTTGGTTGTAAGACTAAATTAAAACCTTGCTTTAAAATGCAATGGAATAATGAAGTATTAAAATCACATCTTCTTAAGTATCTGGATAAAACAATGCTTTAAAAAATAAATTACTAAGATTGTAGCAATTCTTGATGCCATTGAACTAGTCTGGTAAAAAAAAAAAGTGTTTTTTTAAAGGCATAATTTCAGCTTCAGAATAGTAGCATTCTCAGTAGAAGTTTCAGTTTTGCTTTGGAACAATTTCTAACTGGTGCAGTTTTGTTTTGGTAAAAGCGAAAACTTGCGTCGCAATTTAGAAGTGAGTAGTCCACTAGAAGCAGCCTTGGACCATGAGGAAATGGTTGAGCTCAAGCTGTTTCTCCAAAGTAGAAGTGTAACCTTGGAAAATCATCTCACCTTTCTGGACCTTCGGTTCCTCATCTGTAAACTAAGAGAATTAGGCCAGATTAGTACTTTCTTTTTTCTTTCTTTCTTTCTTTTTTTTTGAGACAGAGTGTCCGTCCCTGTGTTGCCCAGGCTGGAGTGCAGTGGTAGGATCTCGGCTCACTACAACCTCCGCCTCCCGGGTTCAAGCGATTCTCCTGCCTCAGCCTCCTGAGTAGCTGGGATTACAGGCACGCATCGCCAGGCCCGGCTAATTTTTTTGTATTTTTAGTAGAGACGGAGTTTTGCCATGTTGGCCAGGCTGGTCTCGAACTCCTGACCTCAAGTGATCCACCCACCTCGGCCTTCCAAAGTGCTGGGATCATAGGCGTTAGCCACTGTGCCCGGCCCATGTGGTTTTTTTGCTGTTAAAGGAAATGATATATACAGTGGTCTATTTCCAAGACAAAGTGCCTTGAATCAGCTTAGGTCAGCAAACTACAGAAGAAACAGGATATACTAGGCCTCTGCTTGGATAGCCAACACCTGCTTGTCGGCCTCCCCCCTCCCCCTCCAACCCCCTTAGTTGCCTTTACCCGAACCAAAGTTTAGTCTAAGATGAAAGTTTACTAGTCTGCAAGATAGCTCGCTTTGTCTATTCTTATCAGCCTGCCCAGCTACTTAGGTCCTAAGTCAAATACCCGAAGAGCCCCTGAGCTAACTAGGATTGCAATGCATTGTGGGCTGCAAAAAAAAAAAAATGCAGCAAGACAACCCTAAAGAAACCATCTAAATCCCCTACCCAACAATCATAGGTGATGTCTGGGAAGATTGTGACCCCATCGTCCTCAGCCTATGAGGAACTGGGGAAGGGACCTGCGCACTAGGGGACAAATTGCTTGTTGAAACTGTGCTGGGTGTTCCCACTCATCAGACACCCAATCTTGCAAGACCATCATTAAAAGTCTCACTTTCACGGTTCTCCCGGTCTCTGAGTCCATTCTTTGGGTGTGGACAGGTGAGTTTTTTTCTCACAATGTCAAGTAGCATTTCCAGATCCCTGTGTTAGGAACGGTCTAAAGTGTCCTGTTATGCTGTGTCCAATGGGCTTTCACTAGCCCTTTGCCCATGGTAGATTCCCGTCTTAATGAACCAATACTGCCCATGTGACCTCTTTCCCTTGTAGGGACTCAGCTTGCTAATCAGAGCCCTTTTGACTATTTTTACGGACGTCTGCATGTCACTCTTCCCTCTCTTTCATAATCTTTCCCAAGAGACTCTTTAATTCCACCATGGCCTAGGGTAATGACTCCACCATGATGTCCTCGTCATCTGTGCAAGTCTCCACATAGGCCACATAGGCAAAGCTTAACCGCAACTGATCTAAGTCTTGGAATAGTGCCCTGTGATTGTCCCAGAACATGAGGAGATGCCCTAAGGCCATTTCCCACTCACCTCCCCATCTTCCATGGAGGCCGTCATGGGACACTCTCATTGCTTCTTGGATTCTGATTGAGGTATGAGGCCTTGTCTTTACCCTTAGGGAATAGCTGCAGGCTATAAAATTGCTTAGTTGCAGCATGCCACAGGCTTCTCAGCTAGAGTGTGCTATCATCCATGCTGTCATCTGGCCACTTTTGTTTCAGTGTTGCCTTATGGGACAAAGGACATGAGGAACTGGCCTCTTTGTTTTTTGTTTTTGGGGTTGCTGTTGTTGTTTGATGTCTAAGCAATAAACTAAGTTCAACAGGGTATAAGGCTTGTTGTTTCTCTACTGGACAAATCTGCCAGCCTTGCTGGACACATGGCAGTTATCAGTGGACATGTTATATCTGTCCCTGCCACTCTTCCAATTTTTTTCCAAGTATGCTGCAGAAAAATTTTAAAAGTACTAACATGCTATGAAACAAATTAGATCGGAGAGTACTTTCCCAGATTGTATTTTAAAGGCATCTTCTCAGCTGTGGCCATTCCTCATTATTGGAAGCAACTTACTCATCCTTTCTGAAAAGTGTTTCCTCTGGAGCAAACTTGTAACCCAGTCACTGGTTGGTGTCAGGAAAATGTTTGGAGTAGTTTTAGTACCATTAAGAATGTTTGGGGCCAGGCGCGGTGGCTCACGCCTGTAATCCCAGCACTTCGGGAGGCCGAGGTGGGCGGATCAGGAGGTCAGGAGATCGAGACCATCCTGGCTAACATGGTGAAACCCCGTCTATATTAAAAATACAAAAAAATTAGCCGGGCATGGTGGTGGGTGCCTGTAGTCCCAGCTGCTCAGGAGGCTGAGGCAGGAGAATGGCATGATCCAGGGAGGCGGAGCTCGCAGTGAGCTGAGATTGCGCCAGTGCACTCCAGCCTGGGCAACAGAGCGAGACTCCATCTCAAAAAAAAAAAAAAAGAATGTTGTGGAATAATGACCTTGGAGCCTAAGTTCATCAGTTATTCAAGGACTAATTATCTGTTCTGTTTATTACCCTAGCTTCTCTGCTCTCCTAACTACTCCACTGACTGCTTGTCTTATAGACATTTTATGCTGTATAAGCACATGTGAGTAGGGGAAATAAGGAACTTCAGTCAGTACTGATGCTTCCAAAGTTGTAATTGAATAATTTAGGGGTAGGAGGCTTTTTATTTAAAAGATCTTTTTTTTCTGTTTTTTTTTTTACATCCCCACCCCCTGGGAGGCTTTTTAAGGAACTAATGGGATTTAGTTATTCTAGTAGTCCTAATGTTGCCTCGGTATTAATAAACAGTGCACAATATTCTTAAACATTTATCTCTATTTGAAGTGTGGAATATCAGAGCTGGAAGGTTAATTTAGACTAACTCCCGTAATGCAAGAACCATCCTTCACGTGTGAAGTTTTCTAATTTTTTTTTTTTTTTTTTTAGATGGAGTCTCACTCTGACACCCAGGCCAGAGTGCAGTGGTGTGATCTCGGCTCACTGCAACCTCCACCACCCGGGTTCAAGCGATTCTCCTGCCTCAGCCTCCTGAGTAGCTGGGACTACAGGCTACTAGTCCCAGTGCCACCACACCCGGCTAATTTTTGTATTTTTAGTAGAGACAGGGTTTCACCATATTAGCCAGGCTGGTCTCGAACTCCAGACCTTGTGATCCACCTGCCTTGGCCTCCCAAAGTGCTGGAATTACAGGCATGAGCCACTGCACCTGGCTAAGTCTTCTATCTTTACTCCCTCTCAAGTAGCCCATCCCATTATTGGATATCTCTATTAAGAACATATTATACTTAGATGAAATCTAGAAATTCCAGCCATTGGTGTGTGTTCTACATTTGGGGGTCACATATCAAGTATTACTTTTCTTCCCCACAATAAAGATCTGAGTTCTGCCATAGACTTGTTTAACAAATGTTTTAACTTCTCCGGCCTTCCATTTCTTTCTCTGTGAAAGAAAGAAGTTGAATAATAGTATTTAAAGTATCTTGTAGTTTTTTTTTTTTTTTTTTTTTGAGACGGAGTTTCACTGTTGTCGCCCAAGCTGGAGTGCAATGATGTGATCTTGGCTCACTGCAACCTCCACCTCCTGGGTTCAAGCGATTCTCCTGCCTCAGCCTCCTGAGTAGCTGGGATTACAGGTGTGTGCCACCACACTTGGCTAATTTTTGTATTTTTAGTAGAGATGGGGTTTCACCATGTTGGCCAGGCTGGTCTCGAACTCCTGACCTCAGGTGATCCACCTGCATTGGCCTCCCAAAGTGCTGGCATTACAGGCGTGAGCCACCGTGCCCGGCCCAGTATCTTCTAGTTCTAAAAGTCTAGGGTCCTTAGATTTTAGTATAGTCAAGTCAGTGTTTCCATTTATTGATTTCAGGTTATTCCTTAAAAATTGAATTATAGGCTGAACACAGTGGCTCATGGCTGTAATTTCAGCACTTTGGGAGGCTGAGGCAGGAGGATTGCTTGAGCCTCAGTTTGAGGCCAGCCAGGGCAACATGGCGAAACCTCATCTCTACAAAAAGTACAAAAATTAGTAGGCATGGTGACATGCACCCTGTAGTCCCAGCTATTCAGGAGGCTGAGGTGGGAGGATTGCTTGAGCTTGGGAGGCAGAGGTTGCAGTTACCTGAGATAGTACCACTGCACTCCAGCCTGGGCAACAGAGCAAGAACCTGTCTCAAAAAAAAAAAAAAAAAAAAAAGAATTATAAAGGGTCTGAGATATGGTCTGAGAGATGATTTTATGGTCACTAAATTCAAGTATACCCTTAATGCTGTCTGGCAAAGTGAAAGTGTCCCTTCACTCTTCTCCCTCTCCTAGACGATACATTCATATTTTTTCCTCTTTTCTCGGACCTCAACTCATACCTTGTCCTCACCTTTAGCAGATATCGTTGTTTCCTATTTCACTCAGAAAATTTAAGAAATCAAAGAAAAGTTCTACATTCTCCCACTACACACTGGAAGAGACATCTGTTCCTCTTCACTCCGCCTTCTTGTTTCCATGGATGATGGGTCTGTGCTCCTAGCAAGGGCCTGCCCTTCCACTCGGACATGGATCCCACACCCTTTCATTCATCAAAGACACCTTGCTATGGCCTGAATGGCGATGTCCTCCCCAAATTCCTATGTTGAACTCCTAACCCCCAGGGTGGCGATATCAGGAGGTGGGACTTTGGGAGATGATTAGGTCATGAGGGTGGAGCCCTCCTGATAGGATAGGTGCCCTTATGCAAGAGGTGCAAGGGAGCTCCTGTACTCCTTCCACCAGGTAAGGCTAGGGCAAGAAGGTCCCAACTATGAACCAGAAAGTGGGCCCTTCCCAGGCTGGATTTTCCAGCTTCCTGATCTTGGACTTTTAGCCTCCAGAGTTGTGAGAAATAAACTTCTTTTGTTTATAAGCCCCCAGTTATGGAATTTGTTATAATAGTCCAAATGGACTAAGACATGCTGCTCTAGTAATTCTCCCTTCTCTCCTCTATTGTAAGTGTTTCCCTATCTAAAGGATCATTTCCATTTACATAGAAACATGCTATTATTATGTTTCACATTTTAAAACTAAAACCAATAACAGTGTGTATATATATACACACACACATATACATATGTGTGTATATATCAACTTGAAACATATATATACATATTGATAGAAAGGTGTTGGCAGATTTGGACAGGAAGGGATCTAGGACAGGTACCCAGGACAACTGTCTTCAAGTATTTAAAGAATAGGGATTACATGTATTTCATGAAGTTCTGGAAAATAGTACATGGATTAGTGGCTGAACATTAAATGAAGGTAAATTTCAACTTCATAGCAATAACTTTGTAATATTTCTTAAAAATTGGAGAGGATGTCTTATTCGGGTAGTGAATTCTTTCTGGAAATTTTCAAGGAAAGTCTGGCTGTCCTTGTTTCAGAGGAATTCCTGCTTTGATAGGTGTATTAGTCCGTTTTCACGCTGCTGATAAAGACATACCCAAGACTAGGAAGAAAAAGAGGTTTAATGGACTCACAGTTCTATGTGGCTGGGGAGGCCTCACAATCATGGCAGAAGGCAAGGAGGGGCAAGTCACATCTTACATGGATGGCAGCAGGCAAAAAAAGAAAGAGCTTGTGTAAGGAAACTCCCCCTTATAAAACCATCAGATCTCATCAGACTTATTCACTATCATGAGAACAGCATGGGAAAGACCTGCCCTCATGATTCGATTGCCTCCCACTGGGTTCCTCCCACAACACATGGGAATTCAAGATGAGATTTGGGTGGGGACACAGCCAAACCATATCATTGGGGTGAAGTCCTATAGATCTATGACTTCCATAAACAAATCCTGTGGGCAAGTCAGAAGTGATCCTCTCATGCTGGCTTTACCTGAGTAAAGACTGTGGTTTCAAGCCTGCTCCTATCTCTAAGCTAAGGCAGGGACGTTAAACTCCAGAATTCATCTTCTTGTGTATAACCTGGGAACCAAGAGTACAGAAGCAAGAAGGCAAATAGAGGTTAAGAGCTTAGAACTCTTTCCTTTTTTCTCTTTATATTTACTTACTTTCCTTTTTCCTTCTTATTTTCTCCTTTATTTTCTTCCTTTTGTGTCCGGAATTGGTGGGTTCTTGGTCTCACTGACTTCAAGAACGAAGCCGCAGACCCTCGCGGTGAGTGTTACAGTTCTTAAAGGTGGCGTGTCTGGAGTTTGCTCCTTCTGATGTTCGGATGTGTTCGGAGTTTCTTCCTTTTAGTGGGTTCATGGTCTCGCTGGCTCAGGAGTGAAGCTGCAGACCTTCGCGGTGAGTGTTACAGTTCTTAAGGCTACCTGCCTGGAGTTGTTCGTTCCTCCCAGTGGGTTCGTGGTCTCGCTGGCTTCAGGTGTGAAGCTGCAGACTGTCACGGTGAGTGTTACAGTTCATAAAGGCAGCGTGGACCCAGAGTGAGCAGTAGCAACATTTATCACAAAGAGCAAAAGAACAAAGCTTCCACAGCGTGTAACTGGACCGAGTGGGTTGCCACTGCTAGCTCGGGCAGCCTGCTTTTATTCTCTTATCTGGCCCCACCCACATCCTGCTAATTGGTCCATTTTACAGAGAGCTGATTGGTCCATTTTGACAGGGTGCTGATTGGTGCATTTACAATCCCTGAGTGAGACACAAAAGTTCTCCATGTCCCCACTAGGTTAGCTAGATACAGAGTGTCCATTGGTGTATTTACAAACCCTGAGCTAGACACAGAGTGCTGATTGGTGCATTTACAAACCTTTAGCTAGACATAAAGATTCTCCAAGTCCCCACCAGACTAACTAGATAGAGTGCCAATTGGTGCATTCACAATCCCTTAGCTAGACATAAAGGTTCTCCAAGTCCCCGCCAGACTCAGGAGCCCAGCTGGCTTCACCCAGTGGATCCCGCACAGAGGCCGCAGGTGAGGCTGCCTGCCAGTCCCGCACCATGCGCCAGCACTCCTCAGCCCTTGGGCGGTGGATGGGACTGGGCGCCGTGGAGCAGGGAGCAGTGCTCGTCGGGGAGGCTCGGGCTGCGCAGGAGCCCACAGCAGGTCAGGGGAGGCTCAGGCATGGTGGGCTGCAGGTCCCCAGCCCTGCCCTGCAGGGAGGCAGCTAAGGCCCAGCCAGAAATCGAGCACAGCAGCTGCTGGCCCAGGTGCTAAGCCCCTCACTGCCCAGGGCTTGCAGGCCTGCCGGCTCCCAGTGTGGGGCTTGCCGAGCCCATGCCCACTGGGAACTCACGC
Source organism: Pan paniscus (assembly GCF_029289425.2). Classification (NCBI taxonomy): domain Eukaryota; kingdom Metazoa; phylum Chordata; class Mammalia; order Primates; family Hominidae; genus Pan; species Pan paniscus. The sequence goes on along the minus strand of NC_073262.2, from coordinate 108,591,274 downwards.
TGGCCTGCAAGCGCTGCGCGCAGCCCCGGTTCCCACCCGCGCCTCTCCCTCCACACCTCCCCGCAAGCTGAGGGAGCCGGCTCCGGCCTTGGCCAGCCCAGAAAGGTGCTCCCACAGTGCAGCGGTGGACTGAAGGGCTCCTCAAGCGCGGCCAGAGTGAGCGCCAAGGCCGAGGAGGCGCCGAGAGCGTGCGAGGGCTGCCAGCACGCGGTCACCTCTCTCTTTCCCTCTTTGACTTCTTTTTTTTTTTTTTCCCCGAGTCGGAGTTTCACCCTTGTTGCCCAGGCTGGAGTGCAATGGCACAATCTCAGCTCACTGCAACCTCCACCTCCCGGGTTCCAGCGATTCTCCTGCCTCAGCCTCCGGAGTAGCTGGGATTACAGGCACGCGCCACCACGCCCTGCTAATTTTGTATTTTTAGTAGACACGGGGTTTCTCCATGTTGGTCAGGCTGGTCTCAAACTCCGGACCTCAGGTGATCCGCCCACCTCGGCCTCCCAAAGTGCTGTGATTACAGGCGTGAGCCACCACGCCCCATGACTTCATTTTTGATACTAAATTCAGGCCACAGGATTGGTGAGCTTGGCTGTGGCCTGAGGGTCCGGAACCTGGATCTCAGCAGCACCCAGTCAAGGAAGGGCGGTGAGGAAGCAGGCGTGGGAAGTAGTTGAGGAGCTCTAGGGCTTCTCCCTTGGGCTGCCTCCCACCCACCAGTCTTGGCCACCTTACTTCACAACGTGCTTGCTAGATTCTCTGTTGGAGGGCTCCGAACTGCAAAAGCCCTCCTTCCCCTCCTGGAACCATGGCCCTTCTTGTTTTTGATAAGTAGACCTCAAAAGATATGATGTTTCTCTTCTCCGTTTCTGGGACTCCGTTTCTGAGTCTCTATGACCTCTTAGAAGACTCTCAATAGGAGCCAATAGAGTAGAATAATTCCCCGTAGTGTTGGCTGCTTCGCGGCATGGCTGCTTAGGGAGTCCAGAACCACTGAGGAGCCCCAGGGGCCATGCCGTCTTGTACATAGCCACTGCCCTTATGGGACTACTGAGCCCTTGAAGCCTGGTTAGCTGGAATAAGAGGTTCCTTAAGGGTAAATACCTGCCAGCTTTCGAATACTTAGTATGAAAAAAAGAATGTAAAACACCTCATAAATAAAATTTTCTATTGGTTTCATATTGCAATGATAACATTTTAAGTTATTAAGTTAAATAATATATTATTAAAATGAATTTTACCTGTTTCTTAACTTTTTAGTGCAGCTACCAGAATAGTTAAAATTATGTACAGGGGCTTGCATTTTTGCCTTGCTTTATGTTTCTGTTGAACAGTGATGCCTTAATATCTTGCTACTTTAAAGTGTGGTCCCTGTACCACCAGCAGCGGCAGCAGCAATAGCAGCAGCATTTCCTGACAGCTTGTTAGAAATGCAGGGTGTCAGTGCCCACCCCAGACCTAAAGGATCAAAATCTGCATTTTAACCAGATGCCCAGGGTTTCAGGTGCAATGCAAGTATGAGAAGTGCCTCTGCCTCTGCCACCATAGAGGCCTTCCTGTAGGTTTAGCATATCCATCTGCTACCAGGAATGCATTCTAGAATGGCTACTGCACTGTGGCATGCTAAGCAGCACGTACAAGGCTGTCAATATATTGCTGCTGAAACTGTTATTGTTTTCTTGTCTCCCAGTATGGACTGTTTGGGTCAAGTTGAACTTCCAGAGAGAGACTGGTGTTTGATAACATTGAACACATTGGGTTGGGAGATGGGGGTGGGGAGAAACAGGGTGTGTCACAGGAGAGGAGGAAGTACAGAGAACAAGACAAAGTCCTTGTTTGTGCACTCCAGTTAATGTTTAACTTCACCTTGGAGAAAGAAGTGGTTGAGAGGGTGGACTTTAGTTTCTGGTTCTTTTTCTGAAAAAATATGTGGACTTAGTTTGATTATCCTCCTGTCTTGAAGAAATGCAGCTGTTGGGAATACATTGGGCCATTTTATACCCAAGTCTCGTGAACTAGGGGACTGAGCCAAGTAGAGAAAGGTCTGGGCTTTTCATTTGTGGTCTGGTTTTCTGCTCTGCTCTGGATGAATAAACAAGTCATTTAGCCACATGAAACCTCAGTGAGATATCCCACCTCTGAATTAGGAATTTGTGTTTTGAAAATGGGAATGAATAAATGACTCAAGTAGAATGTTTAATAGCACTATTGAGCTATAGTTTACATGCCATAAAATTCACTCATTTTAAGTGCACAATTTATAACAGAATTTTTATTATAAACAAGTAGAAAAGTAATGACACTTTTCTCAGTCCTCTTGGATCAGATTGAATCATATGAAATTGTGGATGTTTAACTGTTTTTGACCTACAATGTGATTCAATCATAACTGAAATGCCCTTTTTCAAAATTCTTTCAGAGCAAGAAAATATTTTCCCAGAGAATTTTCCAGCTAATGAGATGTCCTCCCACATTCCGTATCTCTCTTTGAAGTAAACTGTAATAGATGTGTTGCTGTGTATATTTTATTCCTTTATACCTTCATTTTGAAACAAACTTTAAATAACCTCTAAACTGGACAAAATTACTTTTCCTTTGCAGAAACCACATCTTGATGTCTTCTTTATAAACTTTTCTTTTCTTTTCTTTTTGAGACGGAGTTTCCCTCTGTCACCCAGGCTGGAGTGCAGTGGCGCGATCTCGGCTCACTGCAGGCTCTGCCCCCCGGGTTCACGCCATTCTCCTGCCTCAGCCTCCCGAGTAGTTGGGACTACAGGCGCCTGAGACCACGCCCGGCTAATTTTTTGTGTTTTTAGTAGAGACGGGGTTTCACCGTGTTAGCCAGGATGGTCTCGATCTCCTGACCTCCTGATCTGCCCGCCTCGGCCTCCCAAAGTGCTGGGATTACAGGCGTGAGCCACCGCGCCCGGCTATAAACTTTTCTTTAACCAAAATCACATTCAATTTTTTTTTTTGAGATGTGATCTCGCTCCTTCGCCCAGGCTGGTCTGGAACTCCTGGGCTCAAGGTGCTCCTCCCAACTCAGCTTTCTGAGTAGCTAGGACTACAGGTGTGTGCTACCACCCCAGCTACTTAAAAAAAAAAAAAAAAAAAATATATATATATATATATATATATATATATATATATATATATATAGTACAGACAAGGTTTCCCTGTGTTACCCAGTCCAGTCTCAAACTCCTGGGCTCAAGCAATTCTCCCACCTCAGTCTCCCAAAGTGCTTGGATTACAGGTGTGAGCCGCAGTGCCTGGCCTTCTTACACATTCCGTATGCAGGAATTGTGCGTTTTATATCTAGTAGTTTTAATTTCATATATTAATTACAATTTTAACTCTTAGTAACCTTAATTTTCAATGAAAAACATAGAAATAAGCAATTTTGGTGGGGCACAGTGGCTCACACCTGTAATTCCAGCACTTCCGGGAGTCCGAGGTGGGAGGATTGCTTGAGCTTTGGAGTTTGAGACCAGCTTGGGCAATATAGTGAGACCTTGTCTCTACAAAATATTTAAAAATTAGCCAAGCGTGGTGGCATGCACCAGCAGTCCCAGCTACTCAGGGAGCAGAGGCAGGAGGATTGCTTGAGCCCGGGAGGTGGAGGTTGTGGTGAGCCAAGATTGTTCCACTGCACTCCAGCCTAGGTGGCAGAGTGAGACCCTGTCTCAAAAAAAAAAAAAAAAGCTGTTTTATTTTATTTTTGAGACGGAGTCTCACTCTGTTGCCCAGGCTGGAGTGTAGTGGCATGATCTCGGCTAACTGCAACCTCCCTCTCCTGAATTCAAGTGATTCTCCTGCCTCAGTCTCCCAAGCAGCTAGACCTACAGGCATGTGCCACCACACCCAGCTGATTTTTTTATATTTTTAGTAGAGACAGGGTTTCACCATGTTAGCCAGGCTGGCCTCAAACTCCTGGCCTCAGGTGATCCGCCCACCTCAGCCTCCCAAACTGCTGGGATTACAGGTGTGAGTCACTGTGCCCAGCCTATCTTGTTTTATTTTATTTTGAGATAGGGTCTCACTCTGCTGCCCAGCCTGGGGAGCAGTGGTGATCGTGGCTCACCGCAGCCTTGACTGCCTGGGCTAAAGGCAGAGTAGCTGGGACCACAGGTGCATGACACAACATTTGACTAATTTTTTTAAAGTTATTATTTGTAGGGCCAGTCGCAGTGGCTCACGCCTGTAATCTTAGAACTTTGGGAGGCTGAGGTGGGCGGATCACCTGAGGTCAGGAGTTTGAGACCAGCCTGGCCAACATGGTGAAACCCCGTCTCTACTAAAAATACACAAATTAGCTGGGCATGGTGGTGGGTGCTTCTAGTCCAGGCTGCTAGGGAGGCTGAGGCAGGAGACTTACTTGAACTGCTGGCAGGCAGAGGTTGTAGTGAGCCGAGATTGTGCCACTGTACTCCAGCCTGGGCAACAGAGCGAGATTCCATTCCAAAAAAAAAAAAAAATTATTTGTAGAGACAGGGTTTCACTATGTTGCTCAGGCTGGTCTTGAACTCCTGGGCTCAAGCAATCCTCCTACCTTGGCCTCCCAAATTGCTGGGATTTACAGGCATGAGCCACCATACCTGGCTGAAATAAGCAATTTTATTTTATTTTTTCTTTTAATTTTAAAATATATATATATTTTTAAACACAGAGATGGGGTCTTGCTGTGTTGACCAGGCTCCTCTGAAACTCCTGGCCTCAAGTGAGCCACCCACCTCGGCCTCACAAAGTGCTGGGATTACAGGCATAAGCAATTTTCATTGTTATGTACCAGGTGCAGAGCCCAGGACAAGGAGAGAGCTGTAAAGACCGTATCTGGAGGATCTGATCCTTCATAGCATGGCTAGGAGGCAAGCTGGGCCAGAGAGAATGGAGCCATATTGGGCTTGGTTCTTCCCTGCAGCTGGTGGCCCAGGTACTGTGGACATACATATGTCTCCAGGCCTCACCATGGCCAACTGTCTAGACTACAGAATCCAAAGCTTAAAACCAAAGTCATAAACCCCACAGCAGGATGTTTGCAAGGCTTTGGTGGAACACAGCCAGCCTGCAGTGTTAGCTCAAAGACAAGTTAAGCAAGTATCAAAAGTATCACAGAAGCAAGTTTTATGACCTTAAAACACCTAGCAGAGACAGCATAAATTTGTTTAATCAGTAGACTCAGGCAAAAATGTCTACATTAAATTTTGAAGACATTTTTATTTTACTCAAAAATTTAAAGCTAGCTTTACTTACCAAAAATTACATGTGAACTTGAAAAGCATTTTGCCTAGTTATTTATGAGTACTCATTTATTTATACGTCAGTTTGGTATCCTGTAGACAACATACAAATACATGTATAGACACATACATACATGTAGATACAACATACAACACACATGTACACATGTATGTATCCAAAAGTCATAGAGATTAGGGAGTTTAATACAAAAGAGAGCAGAGCTTTAGACCTGAAAGGAACCCATTCACAACTCTTGGGGTTCCATGAGGAATACAGGGGACCTCAAAAGAGGGGGGGTCAGTGGTGCCTTAACTGTGTTCTTCAAGGGGTCTCGCAGTTGATAGAAATTTCTTTTAGATCCCTTTACGTGATAACTAGAACTCTGATGTTTTTTCTCTGTAATTTTTCATCCACTGACCACCAAATAGAGGAGAAGGGGCTTGAGATAAACCATATCAGACAACTGGAGGGAATATCAAAGGGGGCAAAAGGCGGGGCAGAAGCTGAAGGAAGAATGAGTCCCAGAGGAGCCAGTCTGGAGAGGTCTGCAGCTCCCCAAAAAGACCAACACAATTTTACTTTTTTTTTTTTTTAAGCAAAAATTTTGGCTGAGTGCAGTGGCTCATGCCTGCAATCCCAACACTTTGTGAGGGCAAGGCAGGAGGATTGCTTGAAGTTTGAGACCCTGTCTCTATTAAAAAATAGAAAAAATTAAAAAAATAGCTGAATATGGTGGCATGGCATGTGCCTGTAATCCCAGCTACCCAGGAGGCTGGGGCAGGAGGGGCGCTTGAGCCTGGGAGTTCGAGGTTACAGTGAGCTATGATGGTGCCATTATACTGTAGCCTGGACAACTTTGTCTCTAAAAAAATGACTAAAATAAAATGTTGCCAACTAAATAGCGTTTTATTTCAAAAGCTATTTAAACCAACACAAAACTAATTTACGTACACATTTTTTCCTGTTAATCCAAATTTAGAAATGGAAGAAGACAAAGACTCTTCCTCGTTCAACTGGGCACCACAGAGACCCAGGAGAACTGACTTGGTAAAAATTTCTTAGCTTTCTTCACCAGCTTTTCATCAATTGACCCAAGATCCCATCCTGAAGTTCTGGAGCCAACAGAGCAATTTGTTGTCCTGCTCACAATACCGAACTGAAAGGAAAGCTTAAATTTTTCCCCAGAAGGTTTGATAAGCTGAGTCAAAAACCCAACTGATAACAGACAAATTAACAGGGAAAAAAAGCATACAAACTTATTAATGTGCAAATGGGCACAGGAGTCATACAAAATATGAAAACTCTCAAAGAAAGGATCTGCTGATTGATGCTTTATACCATCTTGAGGTTACAGGAAGTATAGGGGCTTGGAGTATGGTAAGACCAGTTATGAGAAAGAGAGAAGAGGACGGGCCTGGCTAGCAAACACGGTCTTGTTATGCAGATGACACCTCACAGGTAGTGGTACTCAGAAAGAGTAAGTTTTTGTTAGACCCCCATCAGACTCTCAGTCTCTCCTGTGAGCCAGTCTCCTCGATCCCGACAAGGTCTGGGTGAGGCAGAGAAAGGGTGGCTGTTTATTTCATCAATGCAGATTTTCTTTATGAATACAAATCCCGCCCATACAAGGCAGATTTTGAGCAATTTTGTTTCCAGCCTTTGAATAGCCATCTTGAAATACCTCAAAGAAGTATATTTTGAGGTGAAATATTTTTGGTTTCCTTTATTGCACAAATCTAGATTTGATCATTCTGGTTTTCTTTCTTTCTTTTTAAGCGACAGGGTCTCACTCTATTGCCCAGGCTAGGGTGCACAATTATAGCTCACTGCAGCCTCAAATTCCTGGGCTCAAGCAATCTTACGCCAGCTTCCCAAGTAGCTAGGACTATAGGCACACGCCAGCATGCCTGGCTACTTTATTTTTTAGTAGAGATGGTGTCTTGCTATGTTGCTCAGGCTGGTCTTAAACTACTGGCCTAAAGTGATCCCCCCGCCTCAGCCTTCCAAAGAGCTGGGATTACAGGCATGAGCCACTGCACCTGGCCTCATTCTATTTGTTCAAATAATTATTTTATACTATAATTCATTTTGCACTTGGAAAATGATTTTTTTCATCCAATAAATGGAGAAAAGAACTTTTATCTGAGGAATATGAGTCCTTTTAAATTATCAGGTTGAGAGAGATATTACAATGAGACAGCATTCACATCTCACTTCCCCACTTTTGAGCTATGTACTCATCTCTTGAAACTGCTTGCTATTGCCACAGTAACTACAAATTAACCTAATAATGCTGCACCAGACATTATAGCTCATACCCTATAGTTTAACAATGTATAGCCAGCTGGGCACGGCGGCTCACGCCTGTAATCCCAGCACTTTGGGAGGCCAACGCTGGTGGATCACCTGAGGTTAGGAGTTCGAGACCAGCCTGGCCAACATAGAAAACCCTGTCTCTATTAAAAGTACAAAAATTAGCCGGGCTTAGTGGCAGGCACCTGTAATCCCAGCTACTAGGGAGGCTCAGGCAGGAGAATCTCTTGAACCCGGGAGGAGGAGGTTGCAGTGAGCCAAGTTCGTGTCACTGCACTCCAGCCTGGGCAATAGAGCGAGGCTCTGTCTCAAAAAAAAAAAAAAAAAAAAAAAAAAAAATTAGCCAGGTGTGTTGGTGCACGCTTGTAATCCCAGCTACTCTGGAGGATGAGACATGAGAATTGCTTGAACCTAGGCGGCAGAGGTTGCAGTGAGCTGTGATCGTGCTGCTGTTCTCCAGCCTGGGTGACAGAGCAAGACTCTGTTAAAAGAAAAAAAAAAAAAATCTGCTTGTAACAAAGGCCACCCAGAGCTCATAATGAAGGTTACTAGGTCTCAGTTTTCTGAGCAGCTGTCCTCACTTTGGCTCTAGTACACTCTTTAAATTATTTTTTGTGCTTCAGCCTCTTCCTTTTAGGTCGGCATAAACAAATATATTCAATTTTTCCTGATAAATATATTTTTCAATATTCAGAAAAAAGAATAAAGAGACCTGAAGGAGAACTAAACATGGGTATTTTGCTGTGTATAACATTTATGATTTTCATAAGGAAAATAAATATGCATATGTCAACTAAAGAAAGAGTCAAGCTTTTAAGAATTAAGATTAGTTGGCTGGGAGCGGTGGCTCACACCTGTAATCTCAGCATTTTAGGAGGCCAAGGCAGGTGGATCATGAGGTCAGGAGTTCGAGACCAGCCTGGCCAATATGGTGAAACCCTGTCTCTACTGCAAATGCAAAATTTAGCTGGGTGTGGTGGCGCACATCTGTAGTCCCAGCTGCTCGGGAGGCTGACGCAGGAGAATCGCTTGAACCCGGGAGGCAGAGGCTGCAGTGAGCTGAGATCATGCAACTCCATCTCAAAAAAAAAAAAGGTTTTATTTAAAGTTTTACTGAAGACTATAGATCACGGCCTATATTCTGGGAACAGTTCTGAGGACTGCTCCAACACAGAATTTCAGTTCATTGTATATACACAGGTGGTGAAAATTCAGAACATGCAAAATCACATGTAAGTTTGGGTACAAGAGCACATCTGGTTATAGTTTCCAGAAGCATAACACTAATCCCGCCAGACATGATCTTCTCTGTAGCAAAAGGACTAGGGTCATTTATCTTTCAAGGAATATAGCGATTCAGGCAAGAGACATGGGGTGCCCAGTGCACTATTCTGTTTTTTTTTTTTGGAGATGGAGTTTCGCTCTTGTCACCCAGGCTGGAGTGTAGTGGCATGATTTTGGCTCATTGCAACCTCTGCCTCCTAGGTTCAAGTGATTCTCCTGCCTCAGCCTCCTGAGTAGCTGTGATTACAGGCACCCACTACCACACCCAATTAATTTTTTTTTTTTTTTGTATTTTTAGTAGAGATGGGGTTTTGCCATGTTGGTCAGGGTGGTCTTGAACTGCTGACCTCAAGTGATCTACCTGCCTCGGCCTCCCAAAATGCTGGGATTACAGGCATGAGCCACTATGCCCAGCTTGCTGTTTTGTCTTCGAAGCATCTTTGGAGAGAGCTGCATGTCATCACAGAGTCAGGGGCTTTGTGAAACTATGCTGGCAAGCAGACATGAACAGACATGGCTTCTTACATTGGCTACTTTGTCTCATACATGTGATAAAAACCAGAAATGTAAATGGCGAAATGAATAACGAAGTAGCAGACCCACACTTGGGCATGCCCAGCAAGCTCCTCAAACTGAAAATGCAATGTGACTATTAACACTGTTTCATCTCCTACTCTGAATTTCTTCATAACACAATCGAGAAACACATGTTTGATGGATGCAAATGATCATTTCATTTTTATTTGTGAGTGCATTCTCTTCTTTGCTAGAAAACATTTCCTGTTCTGCCCCTCTGTTGTTTCTCAACAGGACTTTTAGTCTCTTTCATAAGCCACTAGGCAAAAAGAAAAGAGGGAAGCGAGGTCAGTAAGACTGAGGCTTCTCTGACTCAGTGTGGGTCAAGTGTCTGGATTGCAGATGCTGGGAGTCCTGTGAGGTTCCACATCCCTGGCCTTGCACGTGCTGGTCCTTTTTCCTTCAGGATCCATTGCTCATCATGCCATCTTTGCTGCTCATTTTTGCTAAGTATGTTTGGGCAGGTTCACAGCCCAATGCCCAGCACCTGTGTCAGGTACTAAACAGGTGCATCACGGAGGTGTTTGGAAGATGAACTGAATGAACTTTTCGACTCAAGCACACAGTGTATAGGAAAAAAGAAAAAACAGCTGGGACTGGTGGCTCAACGTCTGTAATCCCAGCACTTTGGGAGGTCAAGGTGGTAGGATCACTTCAGCTCAGGAGTTCGAGACCAGCCTGAGCAACATAGCAAGACTCTGTCTCTACAAAAAATTTTGAAAATTAGCCGGACACGGTTGTGTGTGCCTGTAGTCCCAGCAGATACTTGGAAGGCTGAGGCGGGAGAATTGCTTGAACACAGGAGGTTGAGGCTGCAGTGAGCCATGATTGCGCCACTGCACTTCAGCTTGGATGACAGAGCAACTCAAAAAAAAAAAAAGGAAAGAAAAGAAAGAAAGAAGAAAGAAAGAGAGAAAGAGAGAAAGAAAGAAACGCTTTATAAACAGATACCAGTTTAAAAAAAGTTTCAAGAAAGTGAGACAAAAGAACACCCCCTTGAAATCTTAGAGGCGAACTAGGAATCTGTGTGCCTGCCCTCGGCTGGGAAAGCTCTGGAACAGTGGTCTTGGGGCTGCCAGTGCATGGGTTTTTCATCTGGGTCAAATATGCTCCATTCCTTCTTACCCTCCAGCCTCTCCCCTCCAGAGACCTGCTTTGAGTGAAGGATTGTTGCTTTTTACATTTCCTACAGCTCAGTGTTTGGAGCTGATCATTTGTGGAAGGGAGGGAAACCTGTGTGACTGTTGCCTGTGGAGTCTTCGCAGATTTTTCGGTCTCGACTTTCATAAATACTGAAGATGAATTTATTTTCCATATTATTTCCCATGAATCAAGCCGGGAAAGCCCCTTACTACCTGATGTTTACCAGACTGAGTCAAAGAGATTTGCTACGTGACTTTTGTGAATCTTCCCCAAGAACCCCTCAGAGCATCGTTTCCACTGAAATCACTAAGGGTGTGTATAATTATTATAAAGGCTTGACAAGGACAAGGTTTTCATGGGCACATTCATACCCAATAAGGCGGATCCTGCTGCGTCTTTAGCCTTAATGGCTTTATACCAGGCATCTAAATGGCTTTCCCCTTGATTCTTAAAAAGAATATACATTTCAATTAAAAAAAAAAAAGTCTTAAGATGGAACCCAAGAATAGCTGTGTCATTCAATGGCTAGATGGCTTTGGCCAAAATAAATGTAATCGAAAGGTGACGATTAAATGTAAACATCCCTCCATCTTCCTTTCTCTTAACACTCCCTTTCTTTCTCTTCTCCCCACGGTTCCCCCACCACAGCAGCGGTCACAGGCACCTGCACGCACATGTGCACTCACACGCACGCACACACATACACGCACGCACACACATGCACGCACTCACATACACGCACACACATGCACGCTCTCAGTGGAAGCGCGCATCTGTTTGCCATCTCACCTTCTGCCTTGGCACGCAAGGTCAGGGAAATCTGCCGAGACTTGCAAGGCCCCGGGGTTCTCTCTGGAGAGCAAGGGAGGCTGGTGGAAATGCCCTTTACTTTGACATATGCAAATGTTCACCTGTGGAGCCCTGCAGGGCAGGGTGTGACTTCTGGGTTCTTTAATATGCCTGGAGGATGTTTCAATTATTGATCGAAAGAAATTGTGGCTGGTAGGAAGGGCTGGGGAGTCCAGGATTCAGCGTCTCATTTCAGATTTATTTTGGTCAGGTTGATGTTTTCCTTTAATTGGTAACAAATTTTCGTTTTATTATTTGAAGCCATTCTTGAGTCCTAATCCATTAAAATTTAATATCAGCAGGAAGTTGGGGTGGTTCCAAGTATTTTTGCCTTTTTCTATTTTCTGGCTGCTTTTGGTGCCAAAGCTTTAGTGTTTTAAATCTTTTAAATCTTGCTAATTCCTCTTGCCACTCTTCAGATGTGAGTGCATGTGTGTGTTTTGACTTTCCTAATCATTAGAAAAGATTCTTCTGCTAGGATGTCTTATCCCTAGATTACTGGCCTTCCCTGTTTGTGCCTTCCTGGCTTCCGTTCTTCTTCCTTCCAGAACTTCCACCTCCATAGCCTGAATAATTTCCATGTTTCCTACCCAGCCGTTCCAGAAGTTCAACTTTGGAATCTGACAGTTCAAGATTTGAACCTAGTTTTGGTGCAGTGTCTCATCCCTATAATCCTAGCACATTGGGAGGCCTGGGTAGGAGGATCACTTGAGCCCAGAGTTAAAGACCAGCCTGAGTGGCATAGCAAGACCCCTCTCTCTACAAAAAATATAAAAATTACCCAGGTGTTGTGGCATGCACCTGTAGTTCCAATTACTCAGGAGACTGAAGTGGGAGGATCACTTGAGCCCAGGAGGTCGAGGCTGCAGGGAGCTGAGATCATGCCACTGCACTCCTGCCTGGGTGACAGAGCAAGACCCTTTCTCAAAAAACAAAAACAAAAAAACAAGATTTAAACCCAGCCTCTCTACCAAATCTCGGCCTTGTGTAAGTTACTTATCCTTTCTCTCTCCCTCTAATACATATTATATATGTGATATATGTGTGTGTGTGTGTGTGTATATATATGTATGTATATATGTTATATATGTGTGTGTGTGCATATATATATTTATGTATATATATATTTCTAGCTTCTCTGAAAAATCCCCAAGATCTGGCTTCTGTGACTTTCCTGGGAGGCAACAATTAAGCCAAGCTGAACAGTGCTGTCCCCTTTAGATGACGTGCTCTTTGTCACCACCCTTGACCCATGCCAATATTATTGTTTCCAATTGTTGACTTATCTGAATTGTTCTGATGGCTCTTCGAATCCAGCTGTTTCCTGACTCCTGTCTGAACTGCGTGTTTGAGTTCCCGGGTCTAGGATGAATGAGAATGAGCTGGGAGTGGTATGACTGGGGAGGACTATAATTTTTAAGGGTCTGGCGCTTTCATGCTCTGGACCTTTGCCCTTTGCTCACTCTGTACACTCAGCCTGGACTGTTCTTCCTCGGTTCTTTACTGGAGAAGTCATTCTTCCTTCAAGGCCCAGGGTAAATGGGGCACATCACACTTTGGGGTTTCTTTCTGCTCTTGCACAGCACTCAGGGAAATCCCTCCTTTGCTTGAGGCCTGTGCCTCTGCTGAGTGCTGATCTCAGTCATTTACACGTCTGCCTTCCCTGGCTAATTGCACTTTTTCTAAGGTAGGGGGTCCCATCTCATTCACCATTAGATTCCTTTTTTGCTTTCCAGCTATCTAGCCTCAAACACACTGGCTGCCATCAAGCTAAGGGCTGGGTAGACATTGGTTGAGTTGAATGGGATTCTTCAGGGAAACTCAGTTATCTATTTTCCCATTACTGACTGAGAAATGAACACATAAAGAAGAGCGCTTGTTCCAGGCCCCGGAGCTCCATGAAGAGAGGGGCATGGCAAATCTGACTTCCTGACTCATGGATTTCCCGATACTTGCCACGTCATAGGAGTCTAGTAGACAGTGAATAAAGTAAAGAATAAATGAGGTATTTAGAACTAAGGCTAGGAAAGAATAAATGAGGTATTTATAACTAAGGTCGAAATCCAAGTCTCTTTATCATCCCCTTCCTAAACAAGTATGATATCCATTACACCAAATTGAATTCTGCGTTGGATGTGAATTGGCTTTCTCAAGGATGTCCTCACTGCTCCCTCGAGCTAATTAGGACACTGCATTCTATACCCAAAGAAAGGTTCTTCTTCCCATCCCTAGGAACTTCTTACAGGATTCAGATACTGCATCTTTCTATGTCTGGCCCATCCCACGCTGAGTGATGGAGAGAAGTGGAAGAATTTGTAGTAACGAAATCAGTAGAATGTCTTTCCCAGGAACTTTGATACAGAACGCTGGCTCCCTTTACTTCTTAGACCTTTGTTCAGAGAAATCTTCACATCCGTCTTCTCTAATTTGACCTTGCGCTCCAAAAATGAGCACAGCTTTTATTCAAATGCTATTCAGAGGGGAGAAGTTCACACGCTGGCTAGTGTGAGGTACCAAGACCATTTCCACCCGACTTGCTGCACTTCTGTTTTATAATTGGATGGTAGATAAATCTGAAAGAGAAACATTAAAGTTGAAGTGAAGTCTTAGGGAAAAGAATTCTCATTATAACAACTTCCTTAACGTATTCCGACTTGTCCATAATTGATTCAACATCCTAGGTGATGGCGTCTAAAATCGTAAATGAAAATGGAGCTTCTTACTTAGTGTATACAATATGGTGGGTTGGCCCCGCTCAGGGAAGTATTTTTGTTTTTTATTTTATTTTTTTAGAGACGGGTCTTGCTCTGTCGTCCAGGTTGAGTGCAGTGGCGCGATGATAGCTCAGTGCAGCCTTGAACTCCTGGGCTCAAGCAATCCTTCTGCCTTAGCCTTACAAGTACCTAGGACTACAGGCATGCACCACCATACACAGGGAAGTATGTCTAATGTCTTTAGCATCTAAGCTTTTGAAGTTTGTTCCAAGAACATTTTTTTCTTCCTGTTAAGGGTTGCATTGTGTCTCCTTTGCCCCACCTCCCCACCTAATACCCACCAAATTCATATGTTGAAGTCCTAACCCCCAGTGCCTCAGAATGTGACCCTAGCTGGATATAGGGTCATTGAAGATGTAATTAGTTAAGATGAAGTCATACTGAACTAGAGTGGTCCCCTAATCCAATAGACTGATGTCCCTGTAAAAAGGGGAGACTTGGATACAGAGCAGACATACACACGGGAGATGTTAAAAAAAATTATTAGGCCGGGTGTGGTGGCTCATGCCTGGAAACCCAGCACTCTGGGAGGCCGAGGTGGGCGGATCATTTGAGGCCAAGAAGTTCAAGACCAGCCTGGCCACCATGGTGAAATCTGTCTCTACCAAAACTACAAAAATTAGCCAGGTGTGGTGGCGTGCAACTGTGGTGCTGGCTACTCAGGAGGCTGAGGCATGAGAATCGCCGGAACCATGGAGGCAGTGGTTGCAGTGAGCCGAAATCACGCCACTGCACTCCCGCCTGGGCAACAGTACAAGATTCTGTCTCAAAAACAGAAAAATATTACTCAATGACACTTGGTAAGGCATGGTAAGGAAGACTATATTCAGCACCATCGTGATAGGTACAGGGACCACTGCAACCAGGTCGTGCAGTCAGAGAGACTGGGTTCAACTCCGAAAGCAGCAGGGGCAGGTGGGAATTTATAGCCCAGGAGCAGGGTGGCCAGTCAGTGGATGGAAAATTACTAAGAGGAAACATCACGGGTGAGGAGATTCTGGTTAAACTGACCTAATAGGATTCTTGCTCAAAACAGGCCAGGGTGATGGGGCACACCTGGGGGTCGGTGGAGAAGGAGGAGCTCAATCAGATATCTACGGTGATCAGATGTTGAGGGGGGTTCTTGCTAAACTAGCTTAGTCGTGTTCATTGCTGAAGCTGAATCTTATAAGAAAGTGCACAGACGGGCCTAGGAGAAGGATCAGGGGCCTGTCTAAAGTTTGGCCAAGCAAACTTTGTGTTCGTCAGAGAACACCCCGTGAACAGGAAGGGAGAGATTGGGGCAATGTGTCCCCAAGCCAAGGAACACCGAAGTTAGCCAGCAAACCACCAGAAGCTTGGAGAGGCATGGAGCAGATTCTCCTTCCCAGCCGATGAATGAACCGTGCAGGAGGAATGAACCATGCAGGTACCTTGTTCTTGGAGTTCTGGCCTCCAGAACTGCGAAATAATTTGTTGTGTAAGCCAATCAGTTTGTGGTACTTGATTATGCCAGCCCTAGCAAACTAACGCACTACACACTTCCCTTTCATCTCCTTCGTTCCCAAACAGACTAGCTTGCAAAATGGAGATGCTTATCTGAAGGCCTGGCAGGAGGATTCATGAGGGGAAGAAAGTTCTCATTTCTTTGTTTCCAGTTTGGCTTCCTCTGCCAGCAGCAGGGCACAGCAGTTAATGGTGGGCACTTGAGCTAGACTTGCATCTTGGCACCATCTAGTTACTTATCTTCCCTGTGCTGCTGTTTCCCTACTGATATGAGCTGGGGAGGCTAATAATCCTAACTCCATAGGTGTATTGTGTGGCTTAAATGAAATCAATCATGAAGCACTTAGAGGGGGCTCTGCACATAGTAAGTGCTCAATCCATAAATGCTGGCTGCTGTTCTTCTACTACCTGTGTTTTCCTGTGGAATCTCTTTCCATGTTTCTCTCCTAGGCAGGATTCTCTGCTCGATCCTGAGCCCGCCCTTTTGGCCCTTTTTCTGTGTGTATCCTTCACGGGACCCATCTGCGCAGGTGACCTGGGAAAACAGGTGAAATAGTTTTGGTAAGCGTTCTAAAAATCTGGCTGCCTGACTGGCAGCATCTGCATGCATATTGCCTGGGAGCTCGTTAGAACTAGGGCAGGTACCAGATTCCACCCTGACTCACTGACTGAGGGGCACTGCTGGTGGGCCCACCAATGTGTGTTTTAAGAGGTCCCTTGGTGATTCTGCTGTGTGCTCAAGTTTGAGAACTGCTGGTATAGGATGACTTTCCTACTTTTCCATACAGCAGCTTCCCCAGACATGCCTTTCTTCTCCTATCCTGCATCCCATTTCCCCAGGGCTGCCCGATATATCTTCTCACAAAATAGGGGTGGGTGACAATATTTATGCTGTTTATGCCCTGGCCTCCCAGGCTCCTGGCTGTCTCTGAATTAACGCTGCTCAATTGAGTCTAAAAGGAGAATGTCTCTCTCGGCAGGGACCTAGAGCCTCCTGAGGATGAGCGTCTCCTGCTTTCTTTCTGATTCTGGATGTAATTATCCCCCCCATATCATTCAGGGACCAAATCTTAATTTCCTCACAAGCTCAGTGTTCAGTATAGGGCCTGTGTCAGGTCTTATTCTGTCGCCCAGGCTAGATAGAGTGCAGTGGTGTGATCTTGGCTCACTGCAGCCTCAAGCTCCCCAGGCTCAGGTGATCCTCCTACCTCAGCCTCCTGAGTAGCTGAGACTACAGACGTGTTCCACCATGACCGGCTAATTTTTGTATTTTTTGTAGAGACAGGGTTTCACCATGTTGCTTAGGCTGGTCTCAGACTTCTGAGCTCAAGTGATCTGCCCACCTTGGCCTACCAAAGTGCTGAAATTACAGGCATGAGCCACCATGTCTGGCCACTCAGTAATGTTTGTTGATACAAAGGAATGGCAATTCATGGATTGCGAACATGTGGCTTAGTGCAAACTCCACCTACTGAGGAAAGTGAGGGCTGGCCACGGTATTTACATCCTTTGTGTTCAGTTTGTGTAAAACCAAGGTGAAGAGAGACTCAGCTCATTGCTTTTTTCCTGGTACCACGTCCCTGGTCCTTAGTGTCCTCTCCCTGTGGGGTGTGTGGACCACCTGGGCCCTCACTTGCCTCTTGGCCTGTGATGCTTGCCTGCCAGTTTCTTTCACATCATGTCCTGCCCTATTTTCACCTTAAACTTCACGGGTCTTTTTCCGATCTGTGTGCTGGTCCTATCCTGACGCGGGTGGCTGCACTGTCACATCAGGGAGTGCAGCATGAAGAAGAGAGCCTGGGGACCTCAGGGTGAGGTGTGTAGGCTTGTCTCTGCCACTCTCTATTTTTGCCTCCAGTGCCTTGCAGATGAGCCCTATTCATTCCCTACTTTCACATCCCTCCCCTCCCTCCTGTCCTCCATCTTTCACCAGCTCCCAGCTGGCATCTCACGTGCACACATGCACGCAAGGCTGAAGGCTGAGCTGAGTCTCACAGTGGCTTTTACAAGAACTGCACTAATATTTGAACGCATAGGGCCAGCAGCTTCTTCTCCTGCGAGATTTCCACAACCAGGAGAGATGACTATTTTATAACCCTCTCAGGAGTATTTGCGTGTTAATAGGGAACACTTGATTATTGCTATGGTTTAAGTATTTTTTTTTTAAATAACAGCTTTATTGTGATATAATTCACATACCATAAAGTTCACTCTTTTAAAGTACAGAATTCAGTACATCTTTAAAAAGTATATTCAGGCCAGGCGCGGTGGCTCATGCCTGTAATCCCAGCACTTTGGGAGGCCAAGGTGGGCAGACCGCTGAGGTCAGGAATTCAAGACCAGCCCGATCAATGTGGCAAAACCCTGTTTCTACTAAAAATATAAAAAATTAGCCAGGCATGGTGGTGTGTGCCTGTAATTCCAGCTACTTGGGAGGCTGAGGCAGGAGAATTGCTTGAACCTGGGAGGTAGAGGTTGTAGTGAGCTGAGATTGTGCCACTGTACTCCAGCCTGGGTGACAGAGTGAGACTCTGTCTCAAAAAAAAAAGTGTATTCATAGTTTGCAGCTACCACCACTAATTTTAGAACATTTTCATCACCCCAAAAAGAAACTCATTAGCAGTCACTCCCCAGTCCCTCTTCCCCTCATGAGGTCCCTGGCAACACGAGTCTACTTTTTGTCTCTATGGGTTTGCCTATTCTGGACATTTAACATAAATGGAATCGTACAATATGTGACGACTGTTTGGCTTCTTCCACATAGCATGATGTTTTCAAGGGTCATCCATGTTGTAGCATGCATCAGTACTCCACTCCTTTTTACTGCTGAATAATATTCCATTGTATGAGTAGACTGCATTTTATTAATTCATCTGTTGAGGGACATTTGGGTGTATGTGTGATTTTATTGGTCTGTTTTTTTGACCCAGCCATTTGTGTGGTTATTTTACGTGATGGGGGGATTTGAAAATTCTTTATATTCTCTTACATTCTTT
Organism: Pan paniscus; assembly: GCF_029289425.2. Taxonomy (NCBI): domain Eukaryota; kingdom Metazoa; phylum Chordata; class Mammalia; order Primates; family Hominidae; genus Pan; species Pan paniscus. Next base: position 108,572,619 of record NC_073262.2, on the reverse strand, counting down.
GGTGAAGAAATATTTTCTGCCCCCATGATTGATTTACCTTAGAGATTTCCGTTCTCTGAAATTGACCCGGCCATTTAAATAAAATCTAATCTGCAGGGGGAAAAAGAAGCTACCCAGTCAGGCTCCATTCACCTTGAATATATATCTCCTTTTCATGGACCTATGCATACACAGCAAGCATCAGCTTATTATGTCACATATTTTGTTATTGACTCTGACATTCCCCTTGTGTATTAACCACATCTCTCTCTCTCTTTTTTTTTTTTTTTGAGATGGAGCTTTACTCTTGTTGCCCAGGCTGGAGTACAATGGCGTGATCTCATCACTGCAACCTCCCCCTCCTAGGTTCAAGCAATTCTCCTGCCTCAGCCTCCCGAGTAGCTGGGATTACAGGCATGCACCACCATGCCCGGCTAATTTTTTATTTTTAGTAGAGACGGGGTCCCTCCATGTTGGTCAGGCTGGTCTCAAACTCCTGACCTCAGGTGATCCACCCGCCTCAGCCTCCCAAAGTGCTGGGATTACAGGTGTGAGCACTGTGCCCAGTCACATCTTTTTTTTCTGTATTTTAACGCTTTGATGTCTGGGCCTTGCTGACCCTCTGGTAGGTTAGCCAATTCCTAGAAGCAGTAGACAGCTGGCTCTCCAGTGTGCTTTTCAAATGCAAACCAACCAACCCAGAGACCATGACTCCACCACTTCCTTTGAAGGCTCTCACTCTAGGCTGTGGTCTCACACTCTAGGCTGCGGTCTACCTGCCCTAATCATCCTAGAGTCAGGTACCAGACGATGAGGGACAGCCCGTATGTCCCAGAACCCACCCAAATTATTCCAACTCACCAGTCCCAAGACTGCGTTCTCTCCCTTGCCTTCACTTTTCCCTCTCTCATGGCCTCTTAAACCACCCTGGTCTTCCCCGCATGGCCCATTTATAGTGTAGCTCGCCCCATCCTCTCGGGGCTGTGAATAACCAACTCTCTTTTCAATGACAACCCTCTCCTGATCTGGTGGCCTTACCACACCCAAACAACAAAAGTTAATAAGACACCTCGCCCTCACACACTGCCAGAGCTTTGATTGCTGGTATGACGTCACAATTGTACATTCATTCATCCCAACAAATGTTGTGCTGATATCTTTTATTTTTGGGGTTGTGTTTTTCTCTTCCTTTTTAAAAAAGCTCCTAAATTCTATGACTTCAAGGGAGCATCAGAGAAAAGTAATTGTGATTTCTGTACACTTGGTAAAGCAAAAACTAGACTCACACAGCCACCGCCCTGGGACAGCCTCAAGCTGCTCTTCTGTGCCTGCTGCCCTTCAGGGGACCCCACTGGGATACCCACTCCATGGTCAATGGCTGTCCCCAGGCCCCCCCACTCCTCCCCACACACACACACCTGCAGGGCTGGGCTGGGGACCTTAAGGTGTTTTGTCTCCTGCTGCTTGCCAGGTGGTGGAGCACAGAGGCCAGAAGCCCAGTGCCCTGTGCTGATATCTGGAACTTGCCTTACAGTAGCTTATATTTTCCTGAATACTAGGAAACTAACACTTTATTTTTAGCATTGGATATCACTTGTCAAATTGTTTTTCTCACTAGTTTTGTATATGGATTTTATTTTTTACCATCTCCAACTTCTGGTGGGAACTAAGACTTAAAAAAAATCATATGCAAAGCATCTTTTATGAGACTACATCTGTGCCTTCTAAGGAGAGGTGGCAATGGTCTGTATTTTGATTTAACTTGGGAAGGATTGACTGGTGTTCTTGCAAGTGCACCTGTCTATAAATGGTCCCAGCTTCTGTACACAGCCGGGAACTCATTCCATTGAGCCGAGTGTTTATAGATAATAGAGCTTTATTGTGGTAAAAGAAGTGAAGAGCTAATATTTTTATCTTATTTGAATAATTGTATCACAGGCTCTAGCACATGTCAAGCTTGGCACCATTAACATTTTGGGTCAGATAATTTTTTACTGGAGTTGGGCGATGGGAAAGCTGTCTTGCGTGTGTGGGATTTTTAGCAGCATGCCCGGCCTCTGCCTACTAGATGCCAGTGGCACCCCACTCCTCCAGTCCTCAGTTAAAACAAGAATGTCCCTAAACATTGCTAAACTCCCTGGGGGATGAGGGGGAAGTGGTGGTTGTGGTGGCAAAATCTTTCTGGGCAACCAGGATTTCTAGGGTCATAGGAACCTAGAAATCCAGCCACGTCCTGCGTGTGGAAAGCCCCCTACCTGGCAGTCCCTTGGTGGTAGGGGTGGGGCATTAATGAACGGTGTGTGGACACCTCCGCAGGAGCTCTGACTCCCTCTGCCCGGGAGAACTTGTTTCATTGTAACTTTTCTGCAGTTGAGTTGCTAGTACTAGCTGCTGCAGCCCCTAGGATCTCTCTTGCCCCTGTGGTTGCAGTGGCCCCAGAGTTGTGAGCAGGGGAAAGAACTGGATCTAGCCTGCACTGAATGGTACAGGGATTAAAGTGGGAGAGCTCTGCCCTGTGGGATGGAGGCCACAGTTTCCTGGAGCCAGGTTTCCCCCGTCACCTGGGGATGCGGTTACAAATCTCGGTCCCCCAGCTCTGACCAGGGCTGGATGAGCTGCTAGGCAGGCCTGGCACCTGCTTGAAGCATTAGTAGTGCAGAGGCACATGTAGGCATGCTTATGCACACACGCTAGAAAATGGTCCATTGTGGAAAGACAGCTATTCAAACTCCATATCCACTGTATGCGTATCATGTATTGGATAACTTAGGACATTAGAAAAATCATTTCCTGGCCAGGTGTGGTGGCTCACACCTGTAATCCCAGCACTTTGGGAGGCTGAGGTGGACAGATCACTTGAGGTCAGGAGTTTGAGATCAGCCTGGGCAACATAGACCAAAAATACAAAAAATTACCCAGGCGTGGTGACACACACCTGTAATCCCAGCTACTCGGGAAGCTGAGGCATGAGAATCACTTGGGAGCAGAGGATGCAGTGAGCCGAGATCGCACCACTGTACCCCAGCTTGGGCAATAGAGCGAGAGACTGTCTCAAAAATAAAAAATCAAAAATAATTTCCTGGTTTGGTATTGCTTTACATTTTGAATTATATGAGAATACTATAGCATATAGTAGGGCCTCTAGAAAGGTCCACATCTCTGAGGCGGGCCTGGGGTTCTGCATTTTCAGTAACTCCCCAGTTGATTTCTTTCTTTCTTTTTTTTTTTTTTGAGACCTATTCTCAACTGTTGCCCAGGCTGGAGTGCAGTGGCACAATCATAGCTCCACTGCAGGCTCACTGCAGCCTCAACCCCCTGGGCTCAAGTCATTCTCCCACCTTAGCCTCTTAAGTAGCTAGGACTACAGGCATGTGCCACCAAGACTGACTAATTTTTTTTTTAATTTTTAATAGAGATGAGGTTTCGCTATGTTGCCCAGGCTGGTCTTGAACTCCTGGCTTCAAGCAATCCTCCTGCCTCAGCCTCCTGTGTAGCTTGGACTACAGGCTGGTACCACCATGCCCAGCTAATTAAAAAATTTTTTTGTAGAGACAGGGGTCTCACAATGTCACCCAGTTGGTCTTGAACTCCTGGACTCAGACGATGCTTGTACCTCAGTCTCCCAAAGTCCTGGGGTTACAGGCATGAGCTACTGTGCTGGTCACCATGTGATTCCTTTCTTCCCCCCATAAACGAGCTAACAAAGGAACCGGGTGATTCTTATGCCTATCAACACTTTGGGCCCATGGCTTCAACTGCAGGAAACTTACAGTGGGGCTTCCCTGAGACTCCCAGGCCCCGCCCCCTGTGTTCTGCCCCAGCTGGGTAGGGTTCTCTGCTGGCGCACACGTGGCTTCCTGGGATTTCACTTCACTGCTCATCTATGTTCCATTTTTTCTGTTCTTGTTTTCTGGAACTTGCATTAGACAGGAGACCTCCTGGACTGATCCCCTAACTCCCCCTCCCCACATTTTCCATCTCACCTTCTCTTGGTTTAAGTATTTGTAAGCATGTTTGTTAAAAATGTTTATTTGGAACTTTTCTAGTACAAATATATCACATCCTTATTACAGAAAATTTGGAAAACACAAAAAAGGAAAAGTCAGGCAAAACAAAGCCCAGGACCTCACTACCCAAGACTGCCACAGTGTCTTCTCATGTGTCTCTTTCATTCTAGTCTATTTCCTTTTCTTTTTAAATTTTTTTTTTTTTAAATCAAAGACCTACATGCACATGGCTGAAAAATCAATGAATACCAAAAGGCTTATAAAGACAAACATGATGCTGAGTGCAGTGGCTCATGCCTGTAATCTCAGCACTTTGGGAGGCTGAGGGGGTGGATCGCCTGAGGTCAGGAGTTCGAGACCAGCCTGGCCAACATGGTGAAACCCCGTCTCTACTAAAAATACAAAAATTAGCCAGTGTGGTGGTGTATGCCTGTAATCCCAGCTACTCAGGAGGCTGAGGCAGGAGAATCGCTTGAACCCAGGAGGCGGAGTTTTCAGTGAGCCAAGATCATGCCATTGCACTCTAGCCTGGGCGACAAGAGCAAGACTTCATCTCAAATAAATAAATAAAAACATTAATCCCCTTTCCCATTTCTCTCTATTCTTCATTCTGCTTCCCAGAAGGCCCCTGTCTAGTGTTGTGGGAAGTCAGGGACCCCAAACGGAGGGACCAGCTGAAGCCATGGCAGAAGAACGTGGATTGTGAAGATTTCATGGACATTTATTAGTTCCCCAAATTAATACTTTTATAATTTCTTATGCCTGTCTTTACTGCAATCTCTGAACATAAATTGTGAAGACTTCATGGACACTTATCACTTCACCAATCAATACCCTTGTGATTTCCTGTGCCTGTCTTTACTTTAATCTCTTAATCCTGTCAGTTGAGGAGGATGTATGTCGCCTCAGGACCCTGTGATAATTGCATTAACTGCACAAATTGTAGAGCATGTGTGTTTGAACAATATGAAATCTGGGCACCTTGAAAAAAGAGCAGGATAACAGCAATGTTCAGGGAACAAGAGAGATAACCTTAAACTCTGACCGCAGGTGAGCCGGGCGGAACAGAGCGGTATTTCTCTTCTTTCAAAAGCAAATGGGAGAAATATTGCTGAATTCTTTTTCTCGGAAAAGAACATCCCTGGGAAAGAGAATACGTGCCTGGGGGTGGGTTTATAGACAGCCCCCTTGGGTGTGGCCGTCTTCTATGGTCGAAACTGTAGGGGTGAAATAGACCCCAGTCTCCCATAGCACTCCCAGGCTTATTAGGAAGAGGAAATTCCCTGCCTAATAAATTTTGGTCAGACTGGTTGCTCTCAAAACCCTGTCTCCTGATAAGATGTTATCAATGACAATGGTGCCAGAAACTTCATTAGCAATTTTAATTTTGCCCTGGTCCTGTGGTCCTGTGATCTCGCCCTGCCTCCATTTGCCTCGTGATATTCTATTACCCTGTGAAGCACGTGTTCTCTGTGACCCACACCTATTCGTACACTCCCTCCCCTTTTGAAAGTCCCTAATAAAAACTTGCTGGTTTTGCAGCTTGTGGGGCATCACGGAACCTACCGACATGTGATGTCTCCCCCGGACGCCCAGCTTTAAAATTTCTCTCTTTTGTACTCTGTCCATTTATTTCTCAAACCGGCCGACGCTTAGGGAAAATAGAAAAGAACCTACGTGACTATCAGGGCAGGTTCCCCGATAGTCTAGGATGCTGTGGTTGTTTCTTCTGTATGTCGTCCATATTTCTAAATAATAAGCTTATATTATTATGTTCTTAGTTATCCATCTTGGGTGCAATCTTTTGGTTTCCTGTGGTACTTGAGGGCTCACCTCCCTCATACCACTCCCTTGTCCTCTCTGCCCTTCTCTCCCCACTGCATCCTTCCAACATGGTTATATCACAGCTGGGGGTTAAAGGATACTCAGGCCTCACTGTTGCCTGGCCAAATTGTACAATATTTTACTTTTCCTGCAGGCAATAATTATATCTTTTTTTAACTTTTGTAGTTTTCTATGGATCTACCGCTACACAAGGATTTTTTGGTTCCTAAATACTTCAACAGATCTTTTCAACAAAATATCCTGTAATGGTTTTTCCAAATGCTCAGATCACACCGCCTCAGTCCCATGCTTCCCAGACGCCCAGGCCCCAACCCCTGTGTTCTGCCCCAGCTGGGTGGGGTTCTCTGCTGGTGCACACGGGGCTTCCTGGGATTTCACTTCATTGTTCATCTATGTTCCATTTTTCTCTGTTCTTGTTTTCTGGAACTTGCATTAGACAGGAGACCTCCTGGACTGATCCCCTAACTCCCCCTCCCCACATTTTCCATCTCACCTTCTCTTGGTACAACTTTCTGGAAGATTTTTTTTTTATTAACATTTCTTCCTTGAGATATAATCCAGAAGATTTTGTCAGCCTTATCTGATAAGCATTCTATTGAATTTTTAAATTTCAGCTGCCACATTTTTACTTTGTAAGAGTTCTTTCTTTTACCCTGTTTGTTCTTATCTGAACTGCTCCCTCAGTGGCTTCCCACATCTGTCTCTCTATATAAACACACACACACACATATGTGTGTGTATATACATATATACATATATATGTGTGTATATATATGTTAATACCTTGTAGAAGTTTTAATCTGTTCCATCCATTGATTGTGTTTCTCCCTGTTCTTTTTTTTCTGATTGCTTTATTCATTTACTTATCAATCAAATATTTATTGAGTTCCTTTTATGTGCCAGGTATTGTTCTAGTTGTTGAGGATATAATAGTAAGATAAGGTTCTCTGTCTTTATGAAGGTTATAGTCTAGCTAGGGAAAATAATAAATGAATTATATTACGGCTATGAATAAAAATTAGGCAGGCGAAAGTGTTTTTTTTTTTTTTTTGACCACTGTCAGGAAAGAAGGTGTTGTTTTCAATAAAGTGTTCAGAGAAGATGTCTCTGTCTGAGGCTTCTTTACTCTCATGTCTGCCACCTGGGCTGGGAGGACTCATGTGGCTTGGGCTTCCTCACAGCATGGCAGCCGGGATCTAAGAGGGAATGTTCTGAGAGCAGGGTTTCCACAGAACTAACTACAAGGCCTCTATGGGTTATAGAAGAGTCACTAAGGCTAACCCAGATTTAAGGGGAGGGGAATCAGACTGTCCTTTTTGATGGAAGAGTGGCAAAGTCACATTGCAGAAGAATGTAGGTGGGAGGAAGTATCTCAGATGTCTTTGAAAAATACAATGTGCCCCACATTGTAACACCCTCTATTCTGTTCAGCTGGTTGCTATTTGTCTTCAAACATTTCTTGAAGTTCAATATCTCTGGGTGCTGCTTTTTTTGTTGTCCTTATGAGTGAATAGCCTTTTATTATCGGTTCACTGCCTAGTTGGGTTTGAAAAGAGGAAGGGGATAGATGCGTGTCACCAGTTGGCTATTTTTGAGTAGTAGTCCAGATGATCTACAGTGCAAGGTTGTTGAAAATTGGTATAAGAAAACGATGGCAGAGCTTAGGAATGGCTGAAGTAAAATATTTTCTCTTTTTACCTTTTTTCTGCTCTTGATTTATTTTGGAAGAAATAAAAGCACATGGAGGTTAGATAACTTTCCAAAACATCGCTCAGCTAGCTGCAGAGCTGAGACTGCATTTGCATTTCAACTTGTGTTTTACAAATTCTTTGGGATATACTGAAAGAAATCCAACAGAGCCCTGTGTGATGGCTCAAGCCTGTAATCCCAGCTACTCGGGAGGCTGAGGGGAGAGGATTGCTTGAGCCCAGGAGTTCAAGACCGGCTTGAGTAACATAGGGAGACCCCATCTCTAAAAACAAAACAGAAAAGAAAACAATCCAACAAACAACAATTTAAAAAACAACTACCTAAAAAACAACTACCTAAAAAACAACAACCTATTCAGAGGTCAAAGGAATTTGGGAAGCTAAGTTAAGCAAAGTTAAACAACTTACTTTTTTTTTTTTTTTTTGAGATGAGGTCTCACTCTGTTGCCCCGGCTAGAGTGTGGTGGCACAATCTTGGATCACTGCAATGTCTGCCTCCTGGATTCAAGCAATCCTCCCACCTCAGCCTCCTGAGTAGCTGGGACTAGAGGCACATGCCACCTCGCCTGGCTAATTTTTGTATTTTTAGTAGAGATGGGGTTTCACCATATTGCCCAGGCTGGTCTCAAACTCTGGGGCTCAAGTGATCCACCTGCCTCAGTCTCCCAAAGTGCTGGGATTACAGGTGTGAGCCACCGCACCCAGCCAACAACTCTTTCTTTCCTTTTCCCTCCCTCCCTTCCTTCCTTTGTTTTTATTTCATAATTGTAAACTGAACTCTGCAATCCAGCTAGGCATGGAAGGGAATAAGGAAAACATAGACCCAAAGGGAACTGCAGCGAGAACACAAAGATTCTAGGATACTGCAAGTAAATGGGGTGGGGGGTGCTCTCCTGAGCTACAGAAGGAATGGTCTGGTAGTTTAGATAAAACAGAAGTCATACTTAGAGTTGTCCACAGTCAGCAGTGGTGATCTTCTTGCTGGTCCCGCCGTTCCTGGACCCAAAGCGCTCCATGGCCTCCACAATATCCATGTCTTCTTTCACCTTGCCAAAGACCACATGCTTGCCATCCAACCACTCATTCTTTTTTTTTTTTTTTTTTTTTTTGAGACAGAGCCTATCTCTGTCACCAGGCTGGAGTGCAGTGGTGTGATCTCACTTCACTGCAACCTCTGCCTCCCGGGCTCCCTCGCTGGGCTTCCCCTGCAGAGTCACGACTGCTCCCTGGGCCAGGCTTCCCTGGGGGCCCTCCGAGCTCAGCCAGCCAGGCTCTCAGGCCCGACACCTGCCTCGGCCAGGCCCCAACCCCAGGGGCAGGCGGCCCCTCCTGGCTTCTCCTGTAGGGTACCTTCTTATCCCCCATCCCCCCAGGAAATGGCGCTCCCTCAGCCATGTGGTACTTCTGGGCTCCTGACCTAGGCCATGGGGAGGTCTGGGGATTCTCCTGCCTCAGCCTCCCGAGTAGCTGGGACTACAGGCGTGCGTCACCATGCCCAGCTAATTTTTCGTATTTTTAGTAGAGACGGGGTTTCGCCACGTTGGCCAGGCTGGTCTTGAACTCGTGATCTCAGGATCCTCCCGCCTTGGGCTCCCAAAGTGCTGGGATTATAGGCGTGAGCCACCGTGCCGGGCCACATACAACCATTCAGTCTTGGCAGTGTAGATGATAAATGGAACCATTTTTGTTGGGTCCAGCATTTGCCATGGACAGGATGCCAGGAACTCTATGCCTCAGGATGAAGTTCTCCTCATCAAATTTCTCCCCATAGATGGACTTGCCACCAGTGCCATTATGGCTTGTGAAGTTACCACCCTGACACATAAACCCTGGAATAATTCAGTGAGAAAAGGAACCCTTACAACCAAATCCTTTCTCTCCAGTGCTCAGGAGTGAAAGTTTTCTGCCGTCTTTGGAATCTTGTCTGCAAACAGCTCGAAGGGGATGTGGCCCAAGGGCTTGCCGTTGACAATGATGTTGAAACACACGATGGGGTTGATCATGGCTGGTAGTATGGGGCTCCTGGTGGCGGCAGCAGTGTCTGCAAAGCACAACTTTTTTTTACTCAGACTTTTTGGAGGCCTTTTTTTTTTTGAGATAGGGTCTTGCTTAGTTGCTTAGGCTGGAGTGCAAGGGCAGCGTGACCACGGCTCATTGCAGCTTCAATCTCCTAGGCACAAGTGATTCTCCCACCTCAGCCTCTTAAGTCTCTGGGACTACAAGCATGTGCCAGCTAATTTTTGTATTTTTTGTAGAGACGGGCGTCTGTCTGTGTTACCCAGGCTGGTCTCAAACTCCTGGACTCAAGTGATCCACCTGCTTTGGCCTCCCAAAGTGCTGGGATTACAGGTGTGCATGGCCTTCTGAGGCTTCAGTGTGCTAGGGAAGCAGGGTTTGAGTTTCCAAGCTCACGTGACTGCTTTTGCGGGGTGTCTCATGTAGACTACAAGTGGCGCTCAGAGTGTCCCGGTCACACTTCCCTTTCCCATCTTGTAATTATATCACCAACAGAGATCTGCATAGCATGGATAGATGGTCAGTGCTTTCATAGGATCAAAAGAGTCTGCATACTTAGTAACTGATGTTTTCATGTACCCCTGTTTAGTAAACAGATGGGCTCATTTAGGCAAGCAATTTAAGAGCTTTTCATTCATGCCTGGAAGGCCAAAGAAAGGAGGTTCTTCAACATTGGATTTGTTTTTTTCAGCATTCTAACATCCACTGCTTATTGGTAGCCGACTTGAGAAAGTTTCGCTATTGATGACTACAGTTTAGGAAACATCTATTTTCAATCTTTTGCGCCTTCAGGGCCATTTCACTTTTGGCCACCAGATGGCAGAGCACGGTCGTGCTTCGTGTTTGGGTTTTCTCTGTGGTGGGTTTATGTTGCGCGCTGACACAGGAGTAGCCGAAGCCGTGAGCCTCTGAGGAACAGCTGTGTTCTTGGAACACGTAGGACATTGGATTCTATCTTGTTTTAATGATTCCTGGACTTATTTCTTACTATGTCAGTTCTTAGGACAGTATAACTGAGCCAGAAACAGGACTTTTATAAAAAGTGCTTCATTTTTCCTGAATGAGTTGTCGGCTCCTGCTACTGACTTGCTGACATTTGTTGTTTGGAGGTCAGTTTTCTGATTGCATAACAAGTAAATTTTTTTTTTTTTTTTTTTTTTTTTTAGTTGGAAAGAGTAAGTGAAGAAATTTGTCAGATTTTATGTTTGGGTACAGGGTCTCATTCTGTTGCCCAGGCAGTGGCGTGATCATAGCTCATTGTAATCTCAACCTCCTGTTCTCAAACATGATCCTCCCAAGTAGCTGGGACTGCAGACGTGTACCACCACTGCTGGCTAATTTTTGAAAAATTAAAACTCCTTCCATTCAGATTGCTCGCTTTGACACTGTGCAAAGCCCTAAAGGGCCTGACAACACCTCTATGTTTTAAATTCGGATCTCAAGAACAAGGATGTGATTAAAGATCTGTATGGATGCGGGATGATTTCTGCTTTTGTAGTCCAAGGCAAGATCCTCTTTTGCGAAGGAGGTGAGGATGAAGATACAAATAAGATTCAGGAGAGATAGGGCCCCGAGGGAAGGAAGAGGGGCCGGGACAGCAAACAGTAATCTCCCCTGGGTGGTTTGGCTGGGGAACTTCTTCTTATGGACCTACGAGGAGGCACGCAGTTCTGAAGAGGCCTGACCCCCACCCCCCCAACCTTTTTTTTGAGGTAGGGTTGCACTCTGTCACCCAGGCTGGAGTGCAGCGGCATGAACATGGCTCACCGCAGCCTCAACCTCCTGGGCTCAGGTGATCCTCCCACCTCAGCCTCCTGAGTAGCTGGGGCCACAGACGTGAACCACCACGCCCAGCTAATTTTTCTATTTTTTTGTAGAGATAGGGTTTTGCCATGTTGCCAAGGCTGGTCTGGAACTCCTGGGCTTAAGCAATCCTCCCACTCCAGCCTCCCAAAGTGCTGGGATTACAGGCGTGAGCCACTGTGCCTGGCCTCTAAAACCCTTTGAAATGAAGAAAATTTAAATAGTAGTATGTTTGCAGCTGGTTTGGCAGACATTCTCCTCAAACTGGTTCTTGAGGATTGGAAATGGGAAGACAAATGAAGGAAGAACAGATCTTCATTTCTTCTCACCATCCTTCTATCCCTGTGCCCAGCACTGAGATTTGGGTGAAGACTGTCCTCCTTTTCTCTCTGCCCACATGTGGAAATTCTAGCACACTGCGGTTCATTAGGTGCTCTGTGATAGCGGCTGGAAGGTGAGGTGAGTGCTTGTTCACCACCTCCTGCCATGTCCTCTCTTAACATCTAAAGAACAGCCCGTGGGGAGGAATCGACATGTAAGAAGTCCTGGCTTGGGCTCCAGCAGGCATGCCACTGAGCATGTTATTCTAGGAAAGAACAGGGCGGCCAGGGCTGTCCATGGTGTGATGGTCTGTGTCAGTGTGGTTTGAGTCTGGGGCATGTTCCCAGCATCTGCTCCTTCCAGCTCCCAGAAGTGGCCCTTCCCTGCCAGGATGGTGCTCGGAGGGGCCACTGCCACCTCCTGCACCAAACCTGCCCTCAGCTTGTCTTTAGCTTCCCCATCTCACTGGGAGGGCCCCGGAGTTCACTGTATTGTCTGCCCTTGAGTCTTCAAGTTTCCATCCCCCTGGGGGCAGCGAAGAAGCCACATCCTGTAACTTAGGGGCTGTGCCTGTGTTCTCAGTGGGAACACAGCCATCCCCACTGCAGTCAGGGGCCAAGGGCGCATGAGAGCATCTTGTTTAGTATGAGCCCTGGGGTGAGATGTTGGAAGGATGGACGAGATGCCCTTTCCCAAGGTCTCTTCCTTTCCTATCATTCTAAATTTCCGCTGTGTTTTGAGACCCTTGAATTGTCGAGGCCACAAAAGTGAAAAACATGACAATTATTTATTGTCACTATTGCCATCTGTCTGATTCTCTGCTGGCACCCAAGGCCACTCATCAGTCTCTATGAACATCAAACAGATTACCACTGTTTAAGAAAAAAGAAACGCTTTCATGAAAGATTATAAAAAGATGCAACTGGTGGGAGCCACCTCACTGGGACGCCACACCATCAAGGGGACTGGCATAAAGCAAGCTGTCCCCAAAAGCACATCGGGGTGAGTGTTGAGCTCGAACATGGCTCCCGGGAAAGATGGGGTTTTTCTTTTCCCCGGCGTTTGTCTTTGTGTAGACATACCCACTTTGCTTCCTGACACCTTGTCTGGTCCTGCAAGATACCTTGGTTATACTTCTCCCAACATCAGAGAATTTTTAAAAGCTTAGTTGAAAGAATCATAATAAAAATCTATAAGCACTGGGCTTTTATGTATTTCACTTTTATTGAATTCCTTCTAGTATAAAAGTAGCCTATTTTGTAGTATTCAGTGCAACGCCTATCTGCAGATAGAATACACCGAGTGGGGGCTGAGAGGCAGAGGCTGGTAGGAAGAGAATGGGCCAAGCTGGTTGGGGGTGGTGGCATCATCACATTCCAAGTCAAGGCCACTCCCAAATCTCTCATTTCCTTCTTTGCTTCCTTTTTGTGTTTATGTTTGTCTTTCTTTTTTTTTTTTTTCCTTTAGAGACGGAGTCTCGCTCTGTCACCCAGGCTGGAGTGCAGTGGCATGATCTCGGCTCACTGCAATCTCCACTTCCCGGGTTCAAGCAATTCTCCTGCCTCAGCCTCCCAAGTAGCTGGGACTATAGGCACACGCCACCACGCCCATCTAATTTTTGTGTTTTTAGTAGAGATGGGGTTTCACCATATTGGTCAGGCTGGTCTTGAACTCTTGACCTTGTGATCTGCCCGCCTTGGCCACCCAAAGTGCTGGGATTACAGGCATGAGCCACCATGCCTGGCCGTGTTTATGTTTTTCTATAGGTTGGGTGATTTTCTAATCTAGCTGAAGGATGTCTCCTACATTTCATTTTTTTTTTTTTTTTTTTGGCGTCACCTTGGGTTAATGATCAAGTAAATGACAAGAAAAGAGCACAGAACTAACAGCATCAAAACAGCTTTGTTTGGTGCTTTTGGATAAAACCCTCATTTCTTCCTAGTTTTATTCAGAAATGCAGGTGTGGAATCAAATTGTGCATGCATGTCAGCTCATAGCCTATTTTCAGTGTAACTTCCTGTGCTGTCTCAACGGGAAGAGATTTCACAGTAGTTGCTTCATCTCCCAGTCCAGCTTCCTCGTGTCTCTCAACTTCCTCTTCTCCAGCACTTTATCTACTATTGGTATAGCTGTGTTACCTTGGGTGCTGGGAGGTGCTTCACCGTGTCACTCAGGGTGAGTGACAAGCGTGGCAGCCTTGGCCGTGGGTGTCTGTGAGTCACTCTGCAGGCTGGATGTAGAGTGCGACATCCACTCCCTCACATCCACTCCCGCCAGGCCAGGCATGGGCCTCATCCTGCCACAGAGGGCAGGAGCATGTGATGAGGCTGGGGATGGGCAGGTCACCCTGCCCCACCTTCAGGACCAGGACCCACAGGACACCTAAGCACCCAGCGCTGAGTCTGCTGACCATATTTTCTCTTCTTTCCCATGGCTGGGCTTCTGCCTGAGAGTTCTCCCCAGCTTGCATGTCTGCATTTGGGGAACCCGCTCTCCTAGAATGTGACGTGCAGTCACGAAAGCTGGTGGGTAGAAAGGGGCTAGCCCAGCACCTGGCAGAGGGGAAGAATGCAGTGCAAACATGCCAGCCCGTGATTTCTGGCCCTAACAGCCTGCCCTCTGTTGTGTTTTTGTGTGTGTGTGTGTGTGTGTGTGTGTGTGTGTGGTGGTTTTTTTGTTTGTTTTGTTTTGAGACAGAGTCTCACTCTGTCGCCCAGGTTGGAATGCAGTGGCGTGATCTCAGCTCACTGCAGCCTCCGCCTCCCAGGTTCAAGTGATTCTCCTGCCTCAGCCTCCTGAGCAGTTGGGACTATAGGCGTGCATCACCATGCCTGGCTAATTTTTGTATTTTTAGTAGAGACAGGGTTTCATCATGTTGGCCAGGCTGGTCTTGAACTCCTGGCCTCAAGTGATCCACCTGCCTCGGCCTCCCAAAGTGCTGGGATTACAGGTTTGAGCCACCATGCCTGGCCGACCAGAACTGTTTTACAGATGGAGAAATGGAGATAGGATATTTCTTGAGGTCCTAGGGTTTGCCAATCATTAACGCAGGGCCTAGGCTTGCCTTAGGCTCACGCTTGTGGGGACTCGGGATGGTGCCATGAAGTACGTCTTTCCCAGCAACAAAACTGCATATGCTTGGCTATTCTCGGGCAAGGGTTTGTTTGCCCTTTGCCACCCAGGGCCACTTCTGGGCTGACTCTCAGCTCCTCTTGCAGAAACGGCTGGCTGGTTTTGACAACTGGTATCTGCTGCCTGCTTTTACCTCTCACTGGTAAGGTGAGCCCAGATGTCGAGGGATGGGATTGCAAAGCTGAGCTCAAAGGCATCAATGTGCTCACCTTTGCAGGGTTGGATGCCGTTTTTCACTCCCAGAATGACGTGTGTCAAGTGTGTCAAACCGTCTCTCTGGGACCTCTCTAAATTTGTTATTTTGGTACAACCTGAAAAAGTACGTTTCTTCTGCATTACTTCATTATCATTTAGGAAATTGCCTGTTCTCAATTATCCTGACAACTCAGGAGCTCATAGTCCTAGATTTTCTGTTTAAATCTCCATCTAGGGTTTTGAAAACATTTTAAATTCTTCAGGATGTCTGTACAATTGCCCTTTGTCTTTTTCTTTCCCTGCACCTTGTAACTTTTCAGGATGTGGTGTTATCTTTCTCATGAGAACTGGAATTTACTGCAAAGAGGCTCTGTTGGTTACTTCATTTTGCCTAAGCCCCAGCCCCAGCCCTCTTCAGAGGAAAAGACTGTACAGTGAATGGCGGAAAGGAAAGGGAGAACCCAGGGAGCATTACTTTCTGGCTAGCTCTTTTTATTTTTATTTGTTTGAGACAGAGTCTCACTCTGTCACCCAGGCTGCAGGGCAGTGGTGCGATCTCAGCTCCCTGCAACCTCCGCCTCCTGGGTTCAAGTGATCCTCCTGCCTCAGCCTCCTGAGTAGCTGGAATTACAGAGGTGCGCCACCACGCCCAACTAATTTTTGTGTTTTTAGTAGAGACGGGGTTTCACCATGTTGGCCAGGCTGGTCTCGAACTCCTGGCCTTAAGTGATCCACCTGCCTCCGCCTCTCAAAGTGCTGGGATTACAGGCATGAGCCACTGTGTTTGGCCCTGGGTAGCTCTTTTTTTAAAAGTCTTGATTTGACTTGATTGAACACTATAGATTTAAAATCTCCCTCCTCCCAAATGTGTCAAAATATTGCTTAAAATACTATTTAACTAGGGTTAAAAAACTTTTTTTTTTGGAGACGGAGTATTGCTCTTTAGCCCAGGCTGGAGTGCAGTGGCATGATCTCGGCTCGCTGCAACCTCCGCTTCCCAGGTCCTGGGTTCAAGCAATTCTCCTGCCTCAGCCTCCTGAGTAGCTGGGATTACAGGTGTGCGCCACCATGCCCAGCTAATTTTTGTATTTTTAGTAGAGACAGAGTTTCAGTATTGTTGGCTAGTCTGGTCTTGAACTCCTGACCTTGTGATCCACCCACCGTGGCCTCCCAAAGTGCTGAGATTACAGGTGTGAGCCACAGTGCCCAGTCAAAACTTTGAAACTATTTCATCAGTAGGATGAAATGATACATTAAATATTATATTGAGACAGTCATCACAGAATCTGGCAAGAGTATTACATTTTCCAGTGCTCCTCAGAGAGCTGCTACAGAGAGGTGGTGTCATCTGAGCACTATCTGGGCTGGCGTGGATGAGTAGGATGGCTCCAGTTCTTCACTCATACTTGCGTCGCACGTGTGATGCATGACTTTATAGCCCTCCCATCTGATTCTGAGCTCAGACGTATGAGCTGGCTTTGGCCAATAAGATGTTAACAAATGGTACACACCCAGCTACTTGAAAAGGACTTTCTCTCTTGCTCCTCTGCCACCACCATGAGAAGAACAAGGCTAGGCCAGAGGAGAGAGGTGTGGGCCACAGAGCTAAGCTGCCCCAGCTGAGCCAGTCCAGATGAGCTCAGCCCTGGTTGGACCCCAAATGCATAAGGGAGTCCAGATGAGATCAGTGAACCTTATAGATATGGGAGAAATGAATGTTACCCTAGGCAATGTAGTGAGACCTTATTTCTACAAAAAATTAAAAAAATTAGTCAAGCCTGGTGGCACGAACCTGTAATCCCAGCTGCTTGGGAGGCTGAGGTGGGAGGATTCTTTGAGCCTGGGAGGCAGGGGTTGCAGTGAGCCAAGGTTGTACCACTGTCCTCCAGCCTGGGTGACAGAGTGAGACCCTGTCTCAAAAAAAAAAAAAAAAAAGTTTGCTATTATTTGGCACTGAGGCTTTGTGACTGGTTATTTTATGGCACATGGTTGTGTTATGGACTAAATGCTGTATCCCTCCCAAAATTCATATGGTGAAGTCTGTATTAGTTCATTTTCACAGTGCTGATAAAGACATACCTGACACTAGGGAATTTATAAAAGAAGTTTAATGGACTCATAGTTCCATGTGGTTGGGGAGGCCCCACAATCATGGTGGAAGGTGAAAGGCACATCTCACACGGTGGCAGACCAGAGAAGAGAGCTTGTGCAGAAAAACTCACCATTATAAAACCATCGGATCTCGTGAGAATTATTCACTGTCATGAGAACAGCACAGGAAAGACCTGCCCCCATGATTCAGTTACCTCCCATTGGGTCCCTTCCACAACATGTGGGAATTCAAGATGAGATTTGGTTGGGGATACAGCCAAACCATATCAAAGTCCTAACCCCTAATGTGATGGTATTTGGAGATGGGGCCTTTGGGGACAATTAGGGTTAGAAGAGGTCAGGAGGGGAGTGCCCCCTGGCCTGAGGGGATTAGTGTCTTTTTAAGAAGAGACACCAGAGAGCTCAGTCTCTCTTACTTGCATTCTCTAATATCAGTAGGGGCCATGTGAGGACACAGGGAGAAGGAAGCTGTCTGCAAGCCAGGAAGAGGGTCTGCACCAGAAACTGACCATGCTCACTTTGGATGTCCAGACTCCAGAAGTGTGAAAAATACATGTCTATTGTTTTTTGCCCCCCAGCCTGTGGTATTTTGTGACGGCAGCTGAGCAGACCAACACAGGTGGCAACAGCAAGCTCACACGGTGGCAGAGGGAAGACTGGGTCCTGGGCAACTTCCTGGAGTCTGAAGCTCTTTCCATACTTAGGCACACCCTCGAACCTTGTTCTAAATGCATGTGTGAGTGTCAGAAACCACTCTCTTCCCTTTTCCTTCCAATTTCTGTGATATAACTTATTAATAAATTATTTTAGGCAGATAGAGAGGAAAAGGGGTCCTTGGGAAGTTTTCTTTTTTCTCTTTTCTTTTTTTTTTTTTTTTGAGACGGAGTCTCACTCTGTCGCCCAGGCTGGAGTGCGGTGCCGCGATCTCGGCTCACTGCAAGCTCCGCCTCCCAGGTTCACGCCATTCTCCTGTCTCAGCCTCCCGAGTAGCTGGGACTACAGGCGCCCGCCACGACGCCCGGCTAATTTTTTGTATTTTTAGTAGAGACGGGGTTTCACCGTGTTAGCCAGGATGGTCTCGATCTCCTGACCTCGTGATCCACCCGCCTCGGCCTCCCAAAGTGCTGGGATTACAGGCGTGAGCCACCGCACCCGGCCAGAGTTTTCATTATTTAAAGCATCTCTGGAAAAGTTTCCTGTAAAGCCCCAGCTCTTAGAGCTATGCAAGTGCCGGCCATTAGAAACTGGGTCCGCCCAACATGGCGATTCCCACCGTCTTCTTTTTGCCATTGCCCCACCTGTGCCTGGCAACATGGCCATATCCCCACGTGTGTAGAACATCATAGTGCCCTGCATTTGCATATTAAAAGGCTAGGGTGGGAGGGCCAGCTTTTTCATGGGCTACGTGAATGACATGCCTAGTCAAACCAATCCCCTGAGACACTGCCTCCTCCAGCCTCTGTATATATACCTGGTTGGTATAGGTGGCAGGTGGGGTTCCCTCTCTTGGCTTTGGGCCCCCCCCTGTCTCTGTACGGGGAGCTGCTTCCTTCTGCCTTCTCTGTTCTTTCTTGTCTATTAAACTCTCTGCTCCTTAAAGCTGTTACCAGGGGGTCCTTGCTCTCAGAGCTCCCAAGACGGCGGTGGGCGCTTCCAAGATGGTGGCAAGCCTTGTGTTCCGTGATCTGGGGTTCTTGGCCTCACGGATGCCAAGGAATGGAATCTTGGTCCATGCGATGAGTGTTACAGCTCTATTAGAAGCCGTGGGTCATGGAGGAGAACCATGGAACCCAGTGACTAGTGTTCAGCTCGATTAGGATGAACCCAGGCACTTAGCCTAGCCGTGCAGGAACAATGGCAAGCCTTTAGCCCCATCGGGAGCGGCAATGGGCGCCTCGCTGGATCAGGAGAACAGCGGACACCCTGCTGGATCCGGAGGGATGGAAGTCAGCGGGGGGTCTGCGGTGGTGGCAAATAGCAGTGGTGGACGGTGAGCCAAAGCTCAGCTCTAGCTGTAGCAAACACGGACCAGAAGAGAGTGCAGTTGCAAGATTTAATAGAGTGAAAACAGAGCTCCCATACAAAGGGAGGGGACCCAAAGAGGGTAGCCGTTGCTGGCTCAAATGCCTGAGTTTATATCCTGATCATTCTCCCTCCCGCTGTGCTCTCAGGTGATGGATGATTGGCTATTTCTTTACCTCCTGTTTTTGCCTAATTAGCGTTTTAGTGAGCTCTCTTTACTATCTGACTGGTTGGGTGTGAGCTAAGTTGCAAGCCCCGTGTTTAAAGGTGGAAGCCTTCACCTTCACAGCTAGGCTTAGGGATTCTTAGTCGGCCTAGGAAATCCAGCTAGTCCTGTCTCTCAAAACCACTGCACGTGTGTCTGTGTCATTTTATCTAATTCGACTGGAGACTAAGAACCTGGTGTTCCTCCACTCATTGGAGCTGCATCAGTTCTTCATTTGGTGCCCTCTCCTTGCCCACGGGCTCCAGGCTGAGGCTGGGCTCTCAGACACCGACCTGCCATCTGTATGCTGGGCCCGCGCTCTCTGCACAGACGGAGGCCAGGCTTCCGACCTTCTGATCATCTCCTCACTGCCAAGCATAACAAACCCTCCCAGGCTGCCGCACTTCTCCTTTTCAACTCCGAACTGTCTTTTCTTTCCTTTGTCCATTTCAAATGACAACCTGATAGAAAAAGGAAGAGTTGGAGATGTAGTCAGGGTACTTTCTGATTTCATTCTCTAATAAGTAGATATAATTTTTTGGGTAATTCCTACTTAAATAGAACTAAAACTGATGTTGGAGAATGGAAATAATTTGATAGAAACAGGTAAAAATGGTCAGAACAAAGGCCTCCCTGAGTAGCTAATTTTAAGCTTTGGGCATCACATTATAATTAGTGTTTACTTAGGGTTCATAAAAAGGAAAGAGAGGATTTGATCCCTGTCTGAGTTCCAATAAAGAGGTCCCCTCTATAGCCAAGAAGTGTATTAACCCTAGTTAGAACCCATGTGAAAAAATTGAATTCCATATTGTACTATTAAGATTGTACATATCGTCAGGCCTCTGAGCCCAAGCTAAGCCATCATATCCCCTGTGACCTGCACGTACACATCCAGATGGCCTGAAGCAACTGAAGCTCCACAAAAGAAGTGAAAATAGCCTTAACTGATGACATTCCACCATTGTGATTTGTTTCTGCCCCACCCTAACTGATCAATGTACTTTGTGATCTCCCCTACCCTTAAGAAGGTTCTTTATAATCTCCCCCACCCTTAAGAAGGTTCTTTGTAATTCTCTCCACCCTTGAGAATGTACTTTGTGAGATCCACCCCCTGCCCACAAAACATTGCTCCTAACTCCACTGCCTATCCCAAAACCTGTAAGAGCTAATGATAATCCCACCACCCTTTGCTGACTCTCTTTTCGGACTCAGCCTGCCTGCACCCAGGTGAAATAAACAGCCTTGTTGCTCACACAAAGCCTGTTTGGTGGTCTCTTCACACGGATGCACGTGGCACATATAAAGGTTTACAATTAGGAAACTGTATAATCATATTTGTTTCATTATCTAATATTTATTAAATGATATATATTTTAAACATTAAAATGTAGTAAGTGGAATTAAAGAGTAAAGGAACTTAATCTTATGCCCAGGGACTTAAGGGCCACTTGAGCTTTGCTTCTGAGGGTGCAGCTGGGAGGTGAGGATGGTCAATGTGAGATACCAGAAAAGAAAAGTGGAAGATCAAAAGCTTGTTAGTGTTATTTGTTGAAGGTATTTATCCCACTCTCTCCCCAAAAGGATTTAAGACTGCTTATTTAGTATTCTCTTTGGAGTTGGCATAAAAAATGGTGACCAAGAAGCAGCAAATTGTTGGAAATAAAGGTGAGGGTTGGAAGCCATGTTGGTGGGGCAGGGCAGATTTGGTACTTCTGGATGACCTTGAAAACCATTCTGTGCTATTCAGACTCTCAGATGAAAGAGCTTTCATCCACCCCATTCCTTTAATCCCCTTCACCGCCCATCATGAAGGGGTGGAATCTTCCCTGGGACAGGGTGAGGAGGGGTTTCCTAGAAGCATCAGAATAATGTCAACAGAAAACTCTTTCATGCATTCAGTCCACTTGAGTAAGAACTGCTGGGCCCCACCATTGATGAACCTGACCTTAGACACAGTAATAGGGCAACAGCTGTTCAAGCAGGAGTATCTAAGCCTGTCCATGAAATTTGTGTATCTCTTCAAACATGAGAAATAATACAATGATTTAGTCACACAGGGAATCCATTAGGCTTGGCAATTTGATTTCAACTTTCTTAAGATCTTTTCTTGAGGAGTTGGGGGCAGGGATGTCTTTATAGTTAGCATAATAGATCTGATTAGATTCCCCAGGGATTCCTGGCTTGTTCTTTGGGCGATTTTAAGAATATGATTTTTTTTTTTTTTTTAACGTCAGTCTTGTCTGAAAAGAAAATAGGTTATGAGCTCCGATCACTTACCCTTTCAGATTAACATTGAAATGCTAGAGGTTGGAGTTCTGTCAAATGGGGCAGCAGAAAATATGGTTATCTCCAAACAGGGGAAGTGCAGATTAACAAATTTCATATCCAATAATATTTATTGAGTGTTTGCTTTGTTAACTGAAAATTCTCCATTCTGAGTCAGTGAGTGTTCAAAGCTTCACAGAATAAATCTGTATTAAATGAAAAATAAATCAATTGTCACGGTCGTATAGCCCAGAAAATTTACAGCTGAAGTAAGACAGAGAAAAGTGACCCCCGCCTTCCTCTTTCCCTCCGGCCCCCAGCATCCCTTCGCACCGATCGGCAAGTGGCCTGGGCACACACAAGTCAGCTCAGGATTATTTCGGCTCTTGTGAAAAAGGCAGTAATGAGCTCACCATTAACTTTGTTTCATTGTATCAGCAGCAGTTCCGATGCAGAGCGTTAGAACTGGAAGCTCTGTGGCTTCATCCAGCCATTGCCTGGGCTAGCTGTGCTGCCTTTCTTTCGAAAATCTTTTAGTAACACAAGAAAATCAGACGATTGTATTTATTTTTCAAGTGATTTAATTAATTCCATTTAAAGCTCAAAAGAAGAGGTCTTGGAGAATTTTTGGCAGCGCTACTCTCATCCACATTTCAAAGGGAAAAAAAAGATTATTTCCTATTCTAGAGTTTAGGGTTGGGGGGGCCTTTTATTTTAACAGCCAAAAAATTGTCTTACTGAAGAATGAAAGAATTTTGCTACCAAGAGTCACAAGATGTGGGGAGTAAGACACCAGCTTAGGGACTGGACACTCTACCTTTGGCCAGGAGTGATCCCACAGGCAAATCCACTTTTCTCCCATCTTCCCAACTAGAGCTTTTGGGGTTTGGCTCTCTGAGGTTCCTTCTAGCTTTACTGTTATATAGCGGCCCTGTGTCTACATTCAGTAGCTGAACTAGCAATTAATTCTAGAAGGAAGTTGGAGATAGTGCAAGCTCCTTTTTTTTAATTTATTTTTATTTTTATTTTTATTTTTTTTGAGACAGAGTCTTACTCTGTCACCCAGACTGGAGTGCAGTGGTGTGATATCTTGGCTCACTGCAACCTCTGCCTCCCGGGTTCAAGCAATTCTCCTGCTTCAGCTTCCCAAGTGGCTGGGATTATAGGTGTGTGCCACCACACCCAGCTAATTTTTGTATTTTTAGTAGAGAGGATGGGGTTTTGCCATGTTGGCTAGGCTGGTCTCGAACTCCTGGCCTCAAGCTATCCACCCGCCGTGGCCTCCCAAAGTGCTGGGATTACAGGCATGAGCCACCTCTCCCAGCCACCAGTGCAAACTTCTGATGGGGAACTGAGTTCTGCATAAGCCTCAGTGCCCCAGGTGCTTTCCTCCCTGGGTGCAGGCGCCCTCCTAGGGGTGTATGTAGAAGAATGTTCCAACCTCATAGGACCTGAGGGCTTTGTCTGGGAGACAATGCTTCCCTTTTGAAACTCGTGAGTCCTTCAAAACTTCACTAATTTGAAGTACTGGTATAATCTTTGGACTAGAAAAATTGGGCCTAAGAATGTTAATGCTCATCCTGTCTTCATGGCTGTGTGTTTTCAAACCAAATCAATAGTGGAACAAGAATTTTCAAGCCCAGTGGGGGAGTTTTGGGAAAAAACAGATTTTTTTTTTTTTTTTCTGCTTTATTTGCCACAGTGAGATAGCCTAACTGCTAATGACATACTCATCCAAAGAAAGGTCTTAAGCTCTAAACCTCACCTCTGGTAGAGACAGAGCTCATCAAATTCCTGTTTGGCATTAGCATATACAGTACAGTGGAAGTGCTCTTATTTTTATTTTTTTATTTTTGGAGATTGAGTTTCGCTCTTGTCGCCCAGGCTAGAGTACAATGGCACAACCTTGGCTCACCGCAGCCTCCACCTCCTGGGTTCCAGCGATTCTCCTGCCTCAGCCTCCTGAGTAGCTGGGACTACAGGCGCCCGCCACCATGCCTGGCTAATTTTTGTATTTTTAGTGGAGACACTATTTCACCATGTTGGCCAGGCTGGTCTCGAACTCCTGACCTCAGGTGATCAGCCCACCTCGGCCTCCTAAAGTACTGGGATTACAGACGTGAACCACTGTGCCTGGCTTCTTATTTTTTTTATAGATAAGAGTGACTAGCAGTTAGTTAATCAAAAAAGCTGATTGCAGTATGGAGAACATAAAAAAGATTACATACATGCCATAAACATTTGTGGTAACTTAAACTATATACTAATTTCATGGATGCTAAGACACACTTAAAAAAAAAATATATATATATATATATATATATAAACATCTCTGAAATTGACATTGTTTTGTAATCACAGACAAATTCAAGATGTGGTTGTCATTGCCAGCCTTCGGCCTGTTAGTTAGCTCTTCCTGGTGGCACAACTGGTCAACTGCAACTCCTCAATGTTTTAGCCTCCAACCATTAAAGGACTCTTTGAGGAAGGAATATGAGTCCTGACTGTTGTTGGAAAACATTCCCTTGACACCTTCCAGCAAGATCAAGAACATGACAGCATTAGAACAGGCTGAATGGGTTTCCAAGGGGCTACAGAGAATTCTTAGAAACAATTGTGGAGTGCTCTTTGAAGAAATGCTGCATTGCTATCACCCTCGATGGCTCAGGGGAGGATATCAAGTTGAAAGGCCTCTCTGACTCCAGAAGGAAAATGATGTATGGTAGGGTTGGGGAGAATTTTTCCTCCCTCTATGAATTTTCCCTCCCCTGCTGAAATGAGCTGATGATAGATTAACAGGAGGAAAGGTATACAAATTTATTCACATGTGTAGGAATGGGAATCATAAAAACTAGGAGACTCAAAGAAAGGCCAAACAGCTGAAGCCTAAATAGCACCCTCTTCATAGAGGAGTGGGAGATAGGGTAATGGAGGCGATTTTGAGTGGTAATAAATGATCTTCAGCTCCCAGACAGTGGCCTGAGACAAAATTCTTCTGAGCTCTGGGGGAGGTGGTGACAAATTATGGGAAGGTGAGGGGCAAAACTTCACTGTTAACAAAGGTTGTCTTGTTATGGAGAGAGTTTCACAGGTAATATCTGGGAGCTGCCCTCAGAAGAATAGAGGAAAAGTCTATCTGGGCCTGGTGATGACTTTTAGTCTTTTCTCTTCTCTGCTGTTTCCTGGTTATTTGATGAGATTCCTAGGAACAGGTTTTAAGACAATTGCATTTCTTCTGAAAGAAGTTTCCTCAGTCAGATAAGGACATTCCAGAGAGAGCCCCTCCTTGTGCTAGGGAAGAGGGGTGTGGCAAGAAACAAGAGAAGTTTAGAAAGTGTGTAACATATATGTATGTATGTATATATATGTTACATACTGATTTATCACAAAAATCTATATTTTCTTTGTCTAAAACAATTCTTTCCAGAAGTATGAAATAAAAATTTTAAGTGATAAGAAATCTTTGATTATCATTTTGGCTGCAGTTATTCCTTCTTGGTGGCATGCATAAAATAATGTACATTTTAAAATCAGTGGTTTCTCAGATTTGATGAAATACGGTAAGCATTTTTTTTCTCCAATCTTTTGATGCAGGAGCAATTTTCTTTGAACACTGGTTGGCATTCCCCTTTGTCTTTCTTGCTTCTTCTATAATTTGCACGTGCAATTTCTTTAAAGTGAAGTAAGAACTTAAAGATGGCAAACAAGAGCAGATTTCAGAAATACTTGGGAGGTAAGATTGGCAGACTTATCTATTAATTGGATGTGTCAGGTGAAAGAGGGAAGGAAATATGGATGGCTTCCAGGCTTCCGATCACAAGGGTTGGCAAACTATAAACCCAGGGCCAACTCTGGGTAACTACCTTATCTTAGTCCATTCAGGCTGCTGTAAAAAAAGACCACAGACTGGGTGGTTTATAAACAACAGAACTTTATTTCTCATAGTTCTGGATGCTGGGAAGTCTGAGATGAAGACACCCATAGATTTGGTTCCTGGTAAAGGCCTGCTTCCTGTTTCATAGACTGTGCATTCTTGCTGTGTCCTCATATGATAGAAGGGATGAGGGATCTCTTTTAATAAGGACACTAATCCAACCCTCATGACCCAATCACCCCCCAAAGGCCCTACCTCCTAACACCTTCACCTTGGGGGTTAGGATTTCAACACAGGAATTTTGGGAGGACATAAACATTCAGCCCATCTCACACCTGCTTTTGTAAATGAAATTTTATTGGATCACTACTACACCATTCATTTATGTATTGTCTATCATTGCTTTCACACTACTGTTAGCAGACAGGGGTCCCAATCCAAACCCCAAGAGAGGGTTTTTGGATCTTGCCCAAGAAAGAATTCAAGGTGAGTCCACAGAGTAAAGTGAAAGCAAGTTTATTAGAGAAGTAAAGAAACTAAAGATTTGCTCACGCCTGTAATCCCAGCACTTTGGGAAGCTGAGGCGGGTGGATCACTTGAGCTCAGGAGTTCGAGACCAGCCTAAGCAACAAGGGGAAACTCTGTCTCTACTAAGAACACAAAACTTAGCCAGGCATGGTGGCGAACACCCGTAGTCCCAGCTACTCCAGGAGGCTGAGGCACGAGGATTGCTTGAGCCTGGGAGGTGGAGGTTGCAGCACATCACTGTCACTGCACTCTAGCCTGGGAGTCAGAGTAAGACCCTGTCTCAAAAAAAAAAAAAAAAAAAAAAAAAAAAAAAAAAAAAAAACCTAAAATAAAAATAAAAACCCACGAAAAAAAAGAATGACTACTGCATAGACAGAGCAGCTTCAAGAGCTGCTGGTTGGCTATTTTTATGGTTATTTCTTGATTATATGCTACACAAGGAGTGGATTATTCATGAGTTTTCCACAAAAGGGCAAGCAATTCCCAGAACCGAGGGTTCCTCCCCTTTTTAGAGTATATAGGGACATTGCCATGACATTTGTAAACTGTCATGGCACTGGTGGGAGTATCTTTTAGCATGCTAATGTTATTATAATTAACATATAATGAGCAGTGAGGATGACCAGAGATCACTCTCATCACCATCTTAGTTTTGGTGGGATTTGGCCGGCATCTTTACTGCACCCTGTTTTATCAGTAAGGCCTTTATGACCCATACCTTGTGGAGTTGCTCTGGTTTGAACGCCTCTGACACTGAGGCAGGAGAATAGGGTCTGGAGGCAGGGAACCTAAGGCCAATTCACGCTGACTTCCTAGAAGTAAATTAAAAGGAAAACCCCAATTTTCCACACCCAAGTAACAAAAGGACCAGCGGCTACTCCCTTCGCAACCACTCCCCTACCCCCGCCCCCACCTTTTTCTGTGTGGCAGATGGGAAATTGAACGTACCTCTGATTGGTCCCCTCCTGCAACCAGTAAGGCTGGTTGCGGGCCAAGTCTTCATTTGCATAGGAGTATAACTTTGTAACTTCACTTCAGCCTCTGATTGGTCACTTTCTGCAACCAATCAGACATTTGCATAAGGGGTAACTTTATAACTTTGCTTCAGTCTCTGATTGGTTCCTTCCTGCAACCAATCAGACTGATCATAGGCCACTACTTCATTTACATACTTGTACACCAAGTAACCAATGGAAAACCTCTAGAGGGTATTTAAACCCTAGAAAATTCTGTAACTGGGCCCTTGAGCCACTTGCTTCTGCCTGCTCCCACCCTGTGGAGTGTACTTTCATTTTCAAGAAATCTCTGCTTTTGTTGCTTCATTGTTTCCTTGCTTTGTGGGTTTTGTCCAACTCTTTGTTCAAGATGCCAAGAACCTGGAGACCCTCCACCAGTAACAACACTACAACAGCACAGATGAGTAGCTGTGATAGAGGCCCCAAAGCCCAAAATATTTATTTTTTGGCCCTTTACAGGAAAAGTTGGCCAACTTGGACTAGCGGAATGCTGGCATTCCCGAATTAGTATAATGCATATGAGAGGAAGAGCCATTTACAGGGAAAGATGAGTTTGTTACATTGAGCTTGTCTTATGCATCTGTCTACAGATGAGCAATGTATTTAACGAGAAATCTCACATTCATTAAAACAAAGAACTGAACCAAAGGCAAAGATGTTTATAAGGGTTCTGGAAAGAGTGCTAACACAGAGACAGATACCTTTGACGCTGGCTCTGAACTTGTAGCATGGGAGAGAGAAAACCTCATATTCAAAGGGTTTCATTTCTAGCTCCCGATGAGGCATAAAATGTACCAAAAACATAAACAGAGTACTTCCTCCAGGAGGCCTGAAGACAGAATGGAGACATATTCCTGCACATGTGGAAACCGAGAACTCAGCTTATTACCAGCAGCTATTTAGGGCGATTCTGTGCCAATGATATGCTTAACAGAGCTCTCCAATTAAACATTATCTTGATGAATGTGCTCTAATCAACACCCAGAAAATTACGTCTGAAAGTTGGTTTTATATATACTTTATCCTCTGAAGGTGAAGTCAGAAGCTGTTATTTTAGTTGGTTTTACTGGGAACCTGAAAGAAAGTAGAGCTGACAAAATAATGTGAAAAAATGATTTGTAAGAAGCAAGACAATCAGTTTAAAGGACTCCTTTGCCTTCCAGTCCCTCCAAGTTAGGATGTAGGAGTGGATTTTATGCATAACAAAAGGTCAGTCATTTCTGGGCTCCAGAAGGATTAGAGGATTGTCTGATGACATCAGCCTCTTTCCTTCCTGCTGACCATGGCCTTATTACTACAGAAAACGGGAAGGACTGGGGGAAGAGCAGATGGATTTGGGGGATGGGGTTGTGGGGAGTCAGAAACACTGAAGTTTAATCTCAGTTTGGAAATCGCATGGATGTCCTGGGAGGAGAGGCCAGTTGGAAAACTAAAACTGGCAATTGAAATTTATTGGGCAACTTGAGTGAGTTCTGATCAAACAGAGTAGAATTACCTGCGTTGTGAAAAATCAAAGAATGCCAGGAAAAAAGAAAGCACAGATGAGATAAATAGATCAGCATTAGCCCTCTTCTGGGAGGACTTGCTAGGGTATTAATAACCTGCTTTAGCTTTTGATTTTTGTGACTGTCTCCAAAATGAACGATCTGTTCACTGTGGTATGAGGATGTGCCAAACCGAGTTCACCAATTCACCCCAGATAAGTGGCTCTGTCTACACCTCAAGGCTCTCAAGTCTAGGTGTACCTTTCAATTCCTTGAACTTTCTGCAGTTTTGGGATAAAGGAGGTGACTGCAGTGCCTCCTGGGAGTACAAGGAGGATCCTCCACAGCTATCAACTGCTATCAACTGTGTCAACAGTGCATTTATTTCTCAAGGCTGGGTCTCGAAGAGAGTTGTAAATATTTGAAATGGGAAGGCGACAGGAAAAAAATGAAGCATTTAAACCAGCCATCTTTGTTAGACTAACAGGCGGCTGTGATTGCCTCTTCAAGGTGACCTTTGGACACAGGTTTATGGAAGTGTGGAGAAATTCCCGGGCGCCTGGCAGTGCCAGTTCCTGTGTGTGCATGGCTTGTTGGCAGCAATTACTGAGCGCGGGAAAGGGATTGCATTATTAATATATGAATTATTAATTATTATAATTGCATTTGTCATTTATTGAGCACCAGCCATGCACTAGAAGCTGAGCAGACC
The DNA here is from genome assembly GCF_029289425.2 of Pan paniscus. Taxonomy (NCBI): domain Eukaryota; kingdom Metazoa; phylum Chordata; class Mammalia; order Primates; family Hominidae; genus Pan; species Pan paniscus. The sequence goes on along the minus strand of NC_073262.2, from coordinate 108,543,394 downwards.
TTAAGAGTCCCTGCCCAGTGGGGGGTGACTGAGGTAATTACATTTGAAATAGCTGTAGTCACAGGCTCACTGTACAACTGGTGGCATATACTAAGTGCATGGTATAGCTCCTGTTCTTTTACTCTGTCTAGAGCCATATATCCTCATATGCTTTTTCTAATTTGTTTATGTAAAGATGGGGGACAAGCTATTTGTCAAGATGAAAAATGCTGCATCAAGTTATTTTAATTAGTATTTATTATATCTTCCTACTGGCAATAAGAGACCAAATGAGAAAATGCTTCCACGACAAAACACAGGCAGTCCTTTTTTTTCTGGCCAGCCACCTCTTGAATGAGGGCTGAGGGGTCAGAAGGGGAATCCACACAAGGGTGGGGGGACAAACCCTGCTCTGTCGGGAAACCACCTCTGGGCTCACGTAAGTCATGGGTATCCTATTTGCCTGGCACAGGCAGCACATCCTAAGAGTTAATGTTAGTATTTAACTGTTAATGCGTAGAGTCCAAGGCTAGGCACGGTGGCTCACGCCTGTAATCCCAGCACTTTGGGAAGCCAAGGTGGGCAGATCACTTTAGTCCTGGAGTTCAAGACCAGCCTGGGCAACATAGTGAGACCCTGTCTGTGAAAATAAAAAATATATAAATTAAAAAATCAAAACAACAAAATACGTAGAGTCCTACATGTTAAGACTGAAAACAATTTTAGAAATCACTTTGCTCAACCATCTCATTTTGCAGATTTGGAAACAGTCTCAAAATGTCACACAATCTGCCTGAGGTTATGCATTCAAAGCTGAGCTCAGGCTACAACTGGAGCAGGTCAATCCATTGGTCAGGACCTCACTGCTCGACAATGGTGTTTACTCTCTTTAGAGAAGGAGCTAGTATAGAATTGGATTCATGAATTGGAGAGGAGAAGAATCAAGTTCAAGTCATGTGGGTCAGTTGTAAGAGTTTTCCATGCAGACACTCTGGGTGGTTCTTTTCCCTGTTTGCTCTTTGTTCGTCTGAGAAAAAGGTGCCATCAGTCATATCATTCATTACATACAATGATTCTCCAGTCTTCAGATGCAGTAATATCATTCATTACCCACAATGAATCTCTTCAGATTCTTCCTGAGGGGTTCCTACCTTCCTATCCTAGGTTCAGTCTAGGGAAGGGGTTGTGAGGGTCTGAAAGTCACTGCCCCACCTGAGTCTCATCTATCCATCGAGAAGAGCAGGTTTCCCACCCATCGTATCAGGAAGATGGTCAGGGGCCATGGTTGTCAGGGCTCCAGAGTGTGACTTCATCACCTGCCACTTTGGCAGTGTTTCCAAAAGGTTCAGAGAAGCACAGGGGGACTGAGCCGCATCTTGGTCTGAACCTCTGTACATCATTTGGGGCTTCCCAATCGCATAACACTGCGAGCTTGAGACCTCACAGGATACATCTGTCTTTTTGTCCAGGCATGGTGGAGATGGTCGTCTGTGCGCTTTACCTCCTCACCTTCCTGATGAGGCCAGGCTGTCCTTATAGTGATTTGGAAGAAGGACTGCAAAACGACCATCTCTAGCTGAGGGCTTTTCTTTTCCTGAAATTTTCGCAACATAGATGCTGTATGTTCCTATTAGTCTTAATAAGCACTCTGCTGGGGTTGGTGGACAGCCTCTTGGGTGAACATTTGCTTATTGCCTCTTCCTAAAGGGCCGTAGTGGGGCATATTAATAAAACATATGCCGCCTTCAGTAAATGGGATCTTTATTTACAATGGGAATTAAAACATGGGGATATTACCTGTAGCAGGCCTTCACCATTTGTTTCTATGCATTTCTGAGAACACTCCACATATGTTTCTAGATTCTTCATCTTCCAGGTGAAGAAAAGTCATGAAATCTCTGCATTAAACTGCTCATGTAACCTGGAAATGATTATGTTGGAGTTTCAGATCCAAATCCAAGCCTCCAGTTTCTTTGCACTTCAGTACTATTTTTTGTTTTCTCCTAGCTAGACTTGAAAATATTAGCTTGCTGGACCACCAGATATGTCTGCCATTTTGAATGTCTACTTCTTTATTCATATTGTAACCAATGCCAGCTAAGACTGTCCTTACACAGTTGTATAAATGACCACATTCCCATCTACTTTGTAAATGCTTTGGCATTCAGAATGCATATACATTTTATTGTATTTCCCTGTATTACGGCTTTTCCACTGGGAGATTAAGAGGCTAATTCAGAGCCATGTGATTACAGGAAGATGTGTGAGGAAGGCAACAGGGATCCTATTCTATAAGGTCCGCTGGGCCCAAACAAGGAATCCATATGTTTCCATTTCCCTAATAGGCAGAGAAAATAAAAAACAAAGAGGCCTAGAGACACGCACCTGCACAAGCAACCGAGCAGAAGTAACCTATAAACACATGAAAAGCAGCTCTCCAACAATTCCATCTGCATTTTATTGAAAGAAATCTTTGAAAAGGAGAGAGAGAAGGTACAATTTACAAGAACCATGGTATAAATCCTGCCACAGTGCCAATTGCTAAAAGCACTGGAGCCTGGGAAGGAGGGAGAAATCCATTCATTCATTGCCCCCAGAAAATAGGCATTCAGGCTGTGGCATACCTCATGCACCCCGTGGGATTTACACCTCTGACTGGCTGATTGCATGAATCACCTTGGATTGATTGCTTCTATATAGAATGTTTCTTTATAGTGTATATGCCTTCTCATCGCAGCTCAGCTCAATTCCATTCTGCTGAGCCTCTTCGGGACACTTTCCATGAGAGATGCAGGAGAAGGTAATGTTGTGTTTGTTGGTTTCTCTGGTACATTTCAGGACTGATTTACTCTTATGCCGGGTGCAGAGGGAAATTCCATCATTCCCACATCAGGTGAATCCTAAATCAAGCAGCCCCATCCCCATTTCTACAAAGGACCATGCACTTTTCTCTTTCTGTATTGTTATTACCCTTTAAAAAATCCCTCATGGACATGCATATGTCTTTTTCCTTTCCTTTCCTCTCGCTTCTCCCTTTTTTCATGGGAAAATAATTTTGTCCATCGGATATATCACTCAGCATGTCTGGTATTAATGCTTAAGGCGGCTGCTTTCAAGGTTGATGTTTGCTTCTCTTTATGTTTTTTATTAGCTCTCCCTGAGACACTGGGTTTCTCTTCCAGGGCTGTCCATCTGTCTCAGCCTTTTAAGGGTTTTGATCACTCTTGTAGTTGTTATTTTTCCCCGCTGTTGTCCTCATTCCCGGTGCTCAGGCCACAGAAGATCTCTTTGGAAAACCTTTCAGATCATCGGAACTGGCCACACTAGACTGAAGATTTGAGAGACGCAGAACTTGAGAATGCTCCAGGGTCTCTCGGACAGAAGCACCACGGAGCAAACACCGGGAGCCCAGCTCCTGTCGCTGGCAGCGCTCCTTGGCGTGTGTTCATGTTGCTGGCGGGCACTAGGTGGCGCTCCAGGCTCGCTCACGGGAGGGAGGATGCCCGGCTGTCTCGAGAAGCGGCCCCGGACCGGGAGGGACCCTGCCCGACCCCTCCACCCACGCGGGAAGTCCCGTAGCCCACACAGCCGTCTGGGTGTCTCTCGGGCTACCGTGTTTCCACCCTTCTCTCAGACTCTCACCCCTGTAGACCTGTCAGGGATGAGCCTCCAGGATTGTGGAGGGCATGGGCTGGGGCTGGCCTGAAGGATTTAAACAAATGTTGGTCTTCCCCCAAGGCCTGAAATCTCTTCAGTTCATTTCTTAACATTAGTGTGGAATACTCTATCCCGGTTACTTATTTTTACCACGAAGAGGAGGTTTCTATGAAAGAAAGAAAGAAAGGGAAGGAAGGGAAGGAAGGAAGGGAAGGAAGGGACTTACTTAAGAGCCCGTGGGAGGCAGCTATGGGAAGATGACGTGAGCCTGTTTTCTAAAGTAAGAGAGTGTGCAGGTTGCTTAATCTCCTTGGCTCTCTGGACCTCAGCTTTTCTCTGTAAAATGGGAACGATAACGCTGCTGTGAAGATCAAATCAGACTCAATGTCCATGAGGTCTCTCTCTCTTTCTTTTCAACAGGGTCTTACATTCTGCTGCCCAGGCTGGAGTGCAGTGGTGTGATCACGGCTCACTGCAGCCTTGACCTCCTGGGCTCCAGCGATCCTCCCACCTCAGCCTCCCAAGTGGCCTACCAACTAGCAAATTTTTGTATTTTTGGTAGAGATGGGGTTTCATCATGTTGCACAGGCTGATCTCAAACTCCTGGGCTCAAGCGATCCGTTCGCCTCGGGCTCCCAAAGTGCTAGGATTACAGGCGTGAGCCACCGCGCCCGGCCCCCTTTGTTGTCATGCCATCAGTCTCTCCTGGTTTTTATTCTCTTTCTCAGGCTTTTAAAACGTCTCCTTTGTGGGTTTTTTTTCCCTTTCTACTTTTTCTTAAACGTGGGTGTTTCCTGGGTTTTAGCCATACCAATTTATTCTTTCGCTGTGGTGCTTGTTTTAAATAACCCCGTGTTCTTTCTCTGGAGAACATCGACTACCAGGAGTCAGCTTCCCCTGCTGGTTCCTAGATCCCGGCCCACTTCCCGCCTCTGTCCAGGGCTCTGGATCCAGAGGTCAGCCGCCCACGGCGCCATTCCACAGAGTCCTCCCGGGAGTATTTCAAGCTCAGCATGCTCTGACCTGAGTTGGTGCAGTTTTCTTCTCCATTGCCCTGCTCCTGAATTTCCTACCTCACCCATGATACCATTTGCTACCAGGCTTCCAAGGCAGACCCTGGGCGCCACCCTTGCCTCCTTCTCCTCCTTTATTCCTCACAGCCAGTAGGGAATACAGTCAATACAGAGCTTTCCATCTGTACCCCTTCCCCACCTCCCCACAGCCCCCCAGGTGGGCACCCCCCACCTGCTTTCCTTGCCTCCAGGCTCCTCCCTCTGCCATCCTTCCATCCCGTCCCCAAATGCAGTCAGAAAGAACTTGCTAAATCAGCTGGGTGTGGTGGCATGCACCTGTAATCCCAGCTACTCGGGAGGCTGGGGCAGGAGAATCACTTGAGCTGGGAGGCAGAAGTTGCAGTGAGAAGAGATCACACCACTGCACTCCAGTCTGGGTGACAGAGCAAGACTCAGTCTAAAAAAAAAAAAAGAACTTGCTAAATGTGGATGTGATGGTGTCACTCCTCTGCTTCTCATCCTGTTGTGATTTTTGTGAAGAAAACCAATCACAAGTCTTATAAGCTCTAACCCCTGTGGCTGTCATCCCGCTCCCCCAGGCCCAGGAGCTCGCTCTCTTCTCCTAGAATCACAACTGGGCCCCCAAGAATCTTCCTCAGCTGACCTCTCTCCCTGCCTGGGTGTGGAGTGGGGCTCTTTTGTCGTTGTGTCCATCACGCTGCATTGTAACTTTCCTAGCCGTGGCCTCGCTGTGTTTTCACTGTTCTTCCTCCCAGCATGGGGGCTCCATAGGGCAGAGCTCCGAGGTCTTCCTGGCACACAGTACATGCTCAGGGGTGTCGGCTGGAGGCACACTGAGTGACTGAGGGCACTGGACTCTGCCCACTAGCTTCACTGGGTTCAGTGAGAATGGAAGCGTGTTGTCGGGTGGAATATCTGATGTGGGGAAGACAAAGGTGAGTTAGACGCAGAACCTGCCCTCAGTGAAGACACATCCTGAAAACTGCATTGATGCAGCTTCATTCAGGTTTTCAGATCCCACTGAAGAGCCATACCACATTATCCACCTCCCTATCCACTTCTGCACAAGTCTTTTCCATGGCTGGAAGCTATTGAGGGGCCCTTCCGTTTCTTCGGGCTCAGCCTTGGGTCTGGAAGGACTCAAGCACTGCCCGTAGGCACACAGACTCAGGGTTTGCAGGCCGAGTGAATGGGCCTTCCAGACTCTGGAAGGCATCTCTGGCTGTGAAGAACTTCCTCTCACCCCCCTCCCTAGATGCTTAAAGTCTCGATCACATTCCATTAGAGCTGTTTGGAGTTGATTTTCTGGCAATGTCTCCCAAGTGGCAGGGTATCATCTATAGCTCAAGACTTTTTTTATGCTCAGGTTCATTTAATCATAGCCAAGGGTCTCCTAGTTCATCAGGATCAATATCCTGACAGGATGCAATCCATCAGCTTGGGCAGCATGCCGAGGGGTGGGCTCTGAGCATCCTGGTGCCTAGGGTGGTCCTGGCTGTGCCAGGCAGAAGCCCGTGTGGCCTCCCTATGCCTCAGTCAGCAGGGCCCGCCATGCTGGTGAGGAGCCAGACATGCCTTAAAGTGGTGCCCGGTCCCCAAGGCCCATGGGAGCTTGGATGCCTTCCATGGTGTACCTGCTGGGTGAGATGTGTCCCTTCCAGGATGCTGTGTATGGAATCAGAGATGTGAGGCTTGAAGAGCTCAGCACCCTTGGGTCATCTCACCTTCCCTCCCACCAGGCAGAACATTCCCCAGAGTGTCTTTCCGTCTTTCCTCAGCTCTGTCCAGCACAGTTACAGGAGTCTCATGTGACTGAGTTTCAGCCACTTTCCTTGAGGGAAAAATTCCACACTCATACACAGTTGGTGGTTTCAGAAAACGTGCAGCATCATATGATGGATGATGTGGGGGCAGAGAGCATTCCCTGGTTGAGTACTTTGCTGTTCAAAAGAAAAAAAAAAGACCTTAACTGTCTCTCTCTCTTTTCATTTTTTTTTTTCTGTTTAAAAATTAAACAGGTTATGGCCAGGTGCAGTGGCTCATGCCCGTAATCCCAGCACTTTGGGAGGCTGAGGTGGGCAGATTACCTGAGGTCAGGAGTTCAAGATCAGCCTGGCCAACATGGTGAAACCCTCTCTCTACCAAAAAATAGAAAAAATAGCAGAGCCTGGTGGCACACACCTGTAGTCCCAGCTACTAGGGAGGTTGAGGTGGGAGAATTGCTTGAACCTGGGAGGTAGAGGTTGCAGTGAGCCAAGATCACACCACTGCACTCCAGCCTCACTCAACAGAGTGAGGCCCTGTCTCAAAAACCTCACAAGTTAAATTGCCTGAACAAGCGCTGGTTCATGTCTAAATATCATAGCCTTTAGAGTCCCTCTCTGGCCTTGATTCTCCTCCACACTTAGGTCTTCTGCAATTTCAAGTCCTTTTCTTAGAGTGCCTTCCTGAATCCTTCACATGCTGGATTTTTGTGAGTGTAGCAAAAGCAAACTCTTAGGGGTGTTCCTTTTTATCTTCAGCCCAGTTGATCTAAATGGTTACTTGAAATTGGGCTGACCTGGGTTGGAATCCTAGGACTCTTCTTTTTACTGGCTGTGTGATCTTGAGCCACTTGCTTAACTTCACAGATGAATAACTTCCCGGGGCATCAAGTTCTTCATCTGTGATGTGCAGTTGACATTTCACTGGGTGTTTGGGAGTATTTCATGTGACATTGCAGGTACTGTGCTTAGCAGAGCACTTTGCACGTTTCAAAGATCCTTCTCACTAATATTTACTTGATATAAAAATGGCAATGCTGGGGAGGCCCAGAGAGGCGTCTGATTTCTGTTCTGGGAGGGGACTGATGTTCTTCAAGGAGAAAGAAACTCAGAAGTTAGAGTCAAGAGCCCTAGCTCTGCCCCTGACTTCCTTTGCAGCCTTGGCAAGTTACAGAACATCCCCTGGCCTTGTTCCTGGTCCGTGAAAATGGTGGTTGGAAAGGTTCAATGAGATGATGTCCATAAGAGTGGGTAATTAGTGCACACTCCACTTAAAAGACTAAGGAAAAGCTGTAGAAATAGCTTCTTGTTTCTTCTCTCAGCTCTGTCACATCCTCCTTTTCTCCTGGATGGCGGCTGGACAACAGCAGCAGTGGCAACAGGTGTGGACTCTGTGCTGAGCTGTTTCATGCAACATCACATTTCATCTCCACCATCACCAGGGCAGGGCTGCTGTTTCCAGTTTACTGATGAGGAAAATGCCCTTAGTCTCAACAAAATAATGTCTTTGCGAACATCTCCGCCATGAATTGCATTCCCAAGATGCCTGGTGGCTGGGTTTTGGCAGCAGGGCTGTGAGAGTTTCAAGCACTTTGAAGGCATGTCTTAAGAAGGGGCTTTAGATGCCACCACCCTTTCCTGTGGAAGATTCATGTCTTAGGTAAACTGGTATCTGTAGCAGACCCAGGTCTGGATGAAAGTGGACTATTTGACTTGAATGGATTATCCTGTAGCCAGTTGAGTCCAGCCCAAAGCTATTATTGGTATTGGTAAAAATAATATCAGTTTAGATAACATGTCTGGGGACTCATGATTTGTGAAAAGGATTATTGAGAGCTGACTTGTCCACCAACATTCACCTATCACTATTTCAAAGATGCTACATATTTCTTGCCAGAGGAGCAAGAATGTGCCTTAGGGAAGCGTGGAGGTGAATTGATCTGGGGACAGTGGTTCTCATTGGGATTTTTGGCACAGCTCTGAGCTTGGAGACCACTCGTGGGTAGTGAGTTAGGGGCCACTGGGGTTTGTGAGTGATTTCTAAGTGTGTCCCCTTCTAGCTATTCTCAGAACACGGCAGGTGACTTTTCATGCCTTCTAAGTCTATGAATCTAGAAGTTGCTGTTAAGGTTATCTCACCTTACCTCTAGCCAACCTGTGTTGCTGTGATTAAAAGTAACCATGAGTCCTTCAAATGCCCTGGAATGATAATATTGAAAGAACTGACATCTCTCCAGTCCTTGCTATGAGCCACTGTGCTAGGATTTTTATACCAACAATATCATTTAAGCCTTACAATGTACTATGAAGAGGATATCATTTTTATCACCATTTTTCAGTTGAGGAAATAGGTACTGAGGGGTTAAATAACATACTCAGTGTTAGAGCTGGGGTTTAGACCCAGATAGGTCTGACTGCCAAAGCTCTTAACTACTGTGCCTGGTTGTCATGCGTGAGGGTGTCTACTGTTGTGTTGGAGGGAGCTAAAGGTAGTGACAATTTGCAAAATGGTAGCCCGTGTCCATCACCCTGGTAAGGTTATTCTGGGTGTCTGCCTTGGCTATTTTATGAGGTGCTAGTGATTCTCATTTGGGTAGCACAGATTTATAACTTGATGGTTACATACAGTGCTCCTGACGCCTCCTCCGTCATCTTCTTTCTGTCTTTAGTGGAGATTCCATTTACCACGTTTGCCTTTTCATTCTACCATCCATTTTATCAGCTGAACTAACTTACTTTCTTTCTTTCTTTCTTTCTTTCTTTCTTTCTTTCTTTCTTTCTTTCTTTCTTTCTTTCTTTCTCTTTCTTTCTCTTTAGGAGTTTAGGTGTTGAGGTTTAATAGGTAGAAGAAAGAGAAATGAGAACATCCATCTCTCTCTAGTGAGAGAGAAGGGACGTTCGAGAGGAAAAGCCCGGCTGACGGCGGATGTGCCGATTTTATAGTCAGGCTTGAGGAGGCGATGTCTGATTTACCTAGGAATTACTTTCCTGAACGGTAAAACTTCCCACGCATTACATACACAGAGAGGATAGGAGACCCGGCTGTCGCAGATAGGAAAGGAGGAAATTACGATAGGAAAGTTGAAGATCCTGTTGCCGACACCCCATTGGGCATCAGTCCGGAAGCCTTTGGATAACCCAGAGGGTTGGAGGCTGGGGTCAGTCCAGAAGCCTTTGGATAACACCAGGGGTAGCCCCAGCCAAAATTCCTCAGTTGCTTGAGGACCTCTTCCAGCCCCATGAGGTGGCTAAGTCCTCCGTGAAAGGAAGCTGGTTCAAACATGGCCAATATGCCCAGCAACCCGTGGGGTACTGAGGGATTCTCCATGTTCTCCCCAGCAAGCCTCACATCCAAGTCTTTAAGAACGGCAGCCACACTAATCATATTCTTAATGGCTGAAGGATACCCGTTATTGATTTGATTTGGTTCTAAAATGGAGGCTGAGGGCCCTGAAATGGAAGGACAGAGTTGGCGTCCACTCCTCTACTCACCATTTTGATGAATGTTGTACCTTGGTATCCTGGACGAGGTTCTCAATATGAAGCAGCTAGGCTGTTTAGGGTAAATACCTGGGGTTCGTTGTCTCGTACCAAGAAAATTTAGGACACGGACACACATGAGGAGTTTAGGAGCAGAGGTTTAATATGCAGAAGAAAGAGAAAGGAGTAGAGCCCTCTCTCTAGTGAGAGAGAGGGGACTTCTGAGAGGAAAAGCCCCTCAGCTTAACTGTTTTTTAGACCGCTTTTTGCTCCTAACTTTTTGACTTCTTTCATGGTGTATTATTCTGTTTTCGCACGGCTATAAAGAACTTCCCTGAGACTGGGTAATTTATAAAGGAAAGAAGTTTAACTCACAGTTCTGCATGGCTGGGGAGGCCTCAGGAAACTTACACTCAAGGCGAAAAGGGAAGCAGGCACCTTCTTCACAAGGTGGCAGGAGAGAGAAGAGAAAGCAAAGTGGGAAGAGCCTCTTATAAAACCATCAGATCTCATGAGAACTCACTCACTATCAGAAGAACAGCATGGGCAAAACCACCCCCATGATCCAATCACCTCCCTCCCTCAACGCGTGGAGATTACAAGTCAAAATGAGATTTGGGTGGGGACACAAAGCCAAATCATATCACATGGAATCCATGGAGCACTAAACTGTGTACTCAGAAAGGACCCTCCAAAGAGAGGTCCCCTGGCCCCTGGAGCTGTGTTCCTCAATGGAGTGGATGAGGGCACACTGTCTGAAACGATGGCTGGATTTCAGTCTAGGTCACTGACTGTGTCAGATCTACAGAGTGAATCCTTGCATTCCCAGCACAAATTCACTTCTTCTCCTAATTCAGATCTGTCTTCGGTTGACTTTCTCCAAAAAGCCTGTCCTGAATTCACGAAATACCAATATTTATTATTGCCAAGCATTTTTATTGAAGCTTTAATAAGAAAATGCATTGTATGTCTCTAAGTTTGTCCTTTAGAATTGCTGGTGTGATTTTAGGGTTGTTTAAGGGGGTGACATAGTACCTCCTTCACTGAACAATGCCTAAAATTTACATATTAGGGAGTCATTCCTATAACTTGAGGCTTCCTTTAGGAGTTAAAATGAAAATTCCCATGGAAGGGTTTACACATTACACATTGTTGATTGTTTGTATCTTTGTATGAATGAGTCCTGGTCTTTCCCCAGCCAAGTTTTACGAGGTTACCGGTAGAGGGAAAGGGTATGAATATGGAATAGAGGCTGTCTTTCCTGGCTTCTCCCTAACAGAGTCCATTTCCTTGGTGAGCTGTATCTACTACGACCATAGCACATGGTGAGGATTCTGCTGTCTGGTTTGCTCCCTCACTGGTTCCAACTGTGTTGCCTCTTCACCAAGGGCCTCTTATGTCTGTTGCAAATCTTCTACCACTTGGACTTGTTATTCTAATGACATGGTTTAAATAAATATTACTTATATAGGCATGCAAAAAAGTGAACCATTTTGTTATTGTAAAAACCAAGTTTAATGTTTTGGAAAAATTTCTATTGATTTAAGTGTGGGTGATATACCTGTAAGAGATTATATTAGAAAAAATAATCAAACTCTAGGAAGGCTCTGAGCTCAGATTGCTTCATGGGTGGCTTTCAGTTTCAGATCTATTTTAGAAAAAAGCAGGAAATCATGGAAGATGTATTTTGGGCATGGCTTATGAAAAAATATATCACAGGCTTACCCCAGTGGATCCATAGAAGGCTCTACAAAAAAATGGCAAATGAAAGTATGCTAGGTCTTTGTTTAAGTTCTTGCTCCCCAAAATGTGGTACCTGTGGCATTGGCCTCACTTGGATGCTTTTTTGGAAAACGCAGAATCTCTGGCTATAGCCTAGACCTACTGAATCCAAATCTGCATTTTAACTAGTTCCCTACATGACTCATATGTACAATAAAGTTTGAGAAGATCTAGCATAAGCTATTTAGGTATCTTTTTTTTAAACATTTTTTTGGCCAGGTGCAGTGGCTCACACCTGTAATTCCAGCACTTTGGGAGGCTGGAGCAGGCAGATCACTTTAGGTCAGGAGTTTGAGACCAGCTTGGGCAACATGGTGAAACCTCGTCTCTGCAAAAAATACAAAAATTAGCAGAGCAGGGTGGTGCACGCCTGTAGTCACAGCTACTTGAGAGGCTGGGGTGGGAGGTTCGCTTGAGCCCAGGAGGTGGAGGTTGCAGTGAGCCGAGATCATACCACTGCACTCTAGCCTGGGTGACAGAGTGAGACCCTGTCTAAAAATATATATGTATGTGTGTATGTGTGTGTGTATATATATGTGTGTGTGTGTATATTTTAAAGAGTAGTTTTAGGTTCACAGCAAAATTAAGAAGAAGTACAGGAGAGTTCCCATATACCCCCATTTCCCCACACATCTAATCTCTCCCTTATCCACATCCCCCATGACAGTGGTACATTTGTTACAACTGATGACCCTACATTGACACATCATCATCACCCAAAGTCCCTAGTTTCCATTAGGGCCCTCTCTCAGTGGTGTACCTTCTCTGGGTTTGGACAAACATGCAATGGACATGAAACCACCATGTAGTATCACACAGAGTAGCCTAACTGCTCTAAAAACCCTCTGTCCTCTGCCTACTCATCCTCTTTCCCCAAGGTTTTATTTTATTTAATTTTATTTTCTGTTTTTGAAACAGAGTCTCAGGCTGAGGTAGAGTGGCATGATCACAGCTCACTGCAGCCTTGACCTCCCAGGCTCAAGGGATCCACCTGCCTCAGCTGCCTGTCTCAGCCTCCCAAGTAGCTGGGACCCAGGCATGCACCACCATGCCCAGCTAATTTATTTTATTACTTTTTGCAGAGATGGAGTCTCACTATGTTGCTCAGGCTCATCTCGAATCCTGGGCTCATGTTATCTTCCTGCCTCAGCCTCCTAAAGTGCTGGGATTACAGATGTGAACCGCTATGCCTGGTCTAGGTTTTATTTTATTTATTTATTTATGTATTTGCTTATTGAGACAGAGTCTCACTTTGTCACCCAGGCTGGAGTGCAGTGGTGTGATCATGGCTCCCTGCAGCTTTGAGCCCCTGATCTCAAGTGATCCTCCCACCTCAGCCCCTTGAGTAGCTGGGAACACAGGCACATACCACCACGCTGAGATAATTTTTAAATTCGTTTGTAGTGATGGGGTTTTGCCATGTTGCCCAGGCTGGTCTTGAACTTCTGGGCTCAAGCGATCCTCCTGCCTCAGCCTCCCAAAGTGCTGGGATTATAGGTGTGAGCCACTGCGCCCAGCCTACGTTTTATTTTTTAACTTGACAACTTTAACCTGCATTTTCAATTCATCAGCCATCCTGATCGTGTCAGATGAAAGGACTTCTGCTGCTTAGATGGCCGAGTGCAGGAGGAAATGCTACTGAGTGGGGGATAAGGGGAAGAAAGGGGCCATCAAAGACACACTGTGGTTGGCAGAATAATGGCCCCCGAAGATGTCAGCATCCTAGTCCCTGGAACCTGTGTAAATATTATGTTACATGGCAAGGGGAAATTAAGGTTACAGATGGAATTGAGGTTGCTGATGAGTTGACTGTAAAATAGGGGGAGTATCCTGGATTATCAGATGAGCACAGGGTAATAATCACAGAGGTCCTTACACGTGGAAGAAGGAGGCTGCATGTAGAGTAAGAAAGATTTCCAGATGCAACACTGCTGGCTTTGAAGATGGAGGAAGGGGCAGGAGCCAGGGAATGTGGGCAGCCTCTAAAAGCTGGAAAAGATGAGAAAATGGGTTCTCCCCTAGAGCCTCCAGAAAGGAATGGAGCCCTGCTGACACCTTAGTGTTGTAGCCCAGTGAGACCCGTTGCAGACTTCTGATCTCCAGAAGTGCAAGAGAATAGATTTTTATTGTTTTAAAGCACTGTGTTTGTGGTAATTTGTTATAGTTGTAAAAGAAAACTAATACACATGCTTTGACTGTTTTGCTCAGGGCCATCCCAGAGAATGTTGACATCAGTTATTTACATACCTGCTCACAGTAAAGTCATTGAAGAATGAGTGGGTTCTCAGATGTTTTAAGCTTTAATACAATACACAACACTAAAGCAACCCCATAGGTGATATTTCTTTGCTAATTTAGAAGGCATTGGCAGATCCTAGGTGTCCCCGGATCCCCATTAAGAACATTGATAGCCACTAGGCAAGCCTGCCAGCTCACAGAGGTTTCTGTTTGAAGAGTTGCCAGATGAATCAACATGCATGCCACAGATTCAACCTCCCATGCCATAGAGATGAATGCAGAGAGAAGGTGGACATTGTGCCCCTTTCCTTGGACTAGAAGCTGTGGGAAGGCAAGACCATCATCTTCTGTGTCTCTCGGACTCTGCTACCAAGCATCAGATATGCTTATTAAACTGCTCATCAAACTGTCAAACAAACTGCATTTGTTTCCAAATGCAGGCCTCTGAAGGTCTCACTTTAATATATAACCCATGATTCATGGAGGAGAAAGGGAGACATTAATTGGGGCTGGAACTGAGGTCACCCCCGTTCCCCACCCCACACTTGTGCTCTTCCACGGGGCCAAAAGAGCAGCTGCAAACCAGCAGCAGCCTGCCGTGCACACTCAGCCCTGCTTCTTAAACACACATTTCCTCCTGTGTTCATGCATTATCTGGCTGACCTGTTAATTAGTCCTCTGGTCCCGGTAAGTCTTCTTTACTTGCAGGCTAGAATCGCTATTAGCACTCTCATAATAGTGGTCCCTTGTTTTGCCCACTATGTTTTGCTATGGAGGAAAAAGCATAGGTTTTTGCCATTTCTTTTTAAAGGAAAGAGCACAAATACAGAGTGGAGCTCTGGGTGTCAGCTATGGGCCACGTCTTGGAAGACTTGATTAGGTCCAGTGGATGAGTGACTTTCTCTTATGAAGTGACTGTAAAAACTTCTTTCTTCTGCTAGTGCTTCCCTCTGGGGACTTGCTGGCAGAGAGAATGGAGTCTCTCAGCAATAATACATTTCCAAGTTATTATGCCAGTGGAGGAGAAATACTGGGATTTGAGAGAATGTTTTTATGACAGGCCAAAGTGCTAAAAAATAACTAAACTTGTGCAATCTCCAGATGCAATCAACATTTCAAAGTCTGCTGAAAGTTGGTTGACTCCAAAATGACTTGCTTACTTAGGTTGTATCCCAAGATAAAGGTAATAAATGATGCAGTTTCACATTCAGGGACAGAAGTAGAATATACAAAACTTTCTTCTCTATAAGAGAGTTGTGGTTCCCAGTGATTTATGGAAAGTTTTGCCATGTTTATTTCTCATTGGTGTCTGGGTAGTGCTTTTTCTTTTTAGGGAAGTAATTAATTGTCAAAATCAGTGAATCAGAGTATTGTTTGGAGGCCAGAGTATGGGGACATTGGGTGTTTCTTCAAGCAGAGGGAGGGAAACTAGCAGAGTGGAAGGACCCTCAGTGAAGTCTCAATTGATCAAACTGATTAGGGATCACATGAAGCATTTGGTTTGGAAAACAGATATGCATGTCTATCCACAAGGCAGGAATGCAAGAAACCCAAGTTTCAGACCCAAGATGAGTCTGAAGCCCAGAGGAGGTGTGTGGCATAGCCATCGTGTCAAAACTCTCAGGACTTTGCTACCTGGCTGTGGAGTTAGTCATTGAATCATTTGACCTTTGCTGAGGTCAGGATATAAGGTTGGTTAGTTTCATTGAACAGTTCATTAGCTCCTGCTGACTTAATTAGTGTCAACCAAATCATGGCTGCACTCAACAAAAAGGAAAGTTTGGGGAGTATTTTCATTTTGAATTCTGACCTTTTCTGGGACCAGAGACTCAAACCCTTTTTGACCCTATGTTCTTATTCATTTGTTTATTTGTTCATTCATCCATGCATTCATTCACGCACACCTATATTCATGCATTCAACAAATGTTTAATTTTCCACTGTGGCATACAATGGCTGAGTAGTCCAAACCCTTCAGAAAACAGACTTTCTGGTGCCTAAGGTACAAGATTGCAGGACAGGAGCAGAAGAAGACATTATGAGAGGCATGAGATGATGTGGTACATCTCCATTATGTAGGTGCAATGCTTCAAATGGGATTTCTTTCCTTCTTTCTTTCTTTTTTCTTTTTTTTTTTTTTTTTGAGGCAGTCTCACTCTGTTGCCCAGGCTGGAGTGCAGTGGTGTGATCCCAGCTCACTGCAACTTCTGCCTCCTGGGTTCAAGTGATCCTCCCACTTCAGCCTCCCAAGCAGCTGGGATTACAGGTGCATGCCACCATGTCCGGCTAATTTTTGTATTTTTAGTAGAGATGGGGTTTCACCATGGTGGCTAGGCTGGTCTCAAACTCCTGACCTCAAGTGATCCTCTTGCCTCGGGCTCCTGAAGTGCTGGGATTATAGGCGTGAGCCACCGCGCCTGGCCCAGATAGAATTTCAATTTGCAGTGCTGTCAGTGACCTTATGCACTGAACCTTGTCCCAAGCACTTTGGGTGAACAAAAAAATTATTTTGACCAAATGAATGGGAACACGACATTTTCCCCATCACCTGGGGATGTGATTAAGTGGTCATCATCATTAATAGGACATGCAAGGAGCAGGGAATGGGCACTTTCCCGGCCTAGGAGGTTCAAATACATTTATTTCCTCTAGTTCAGTGTATTTTAATTTTTCATTGCACCTGTTACCTGATCATGGGCCAGTCTTTTTACTTACTGGTTTTTTTTTGGTGGGGGGGCAGAGGAAGTGGGCAGAGGACATAGGTGTGTATATAGTAATGTGCTTCTCAGAGACTAGATTGAAATCTAACATTTGTAGAATTTGTACAAGGTCCCAGGGATTGTGTGACACGATAAGTTGTCTTAAAATTGTGATATGTATGCCTCTGAGAGTACAGGAAAAAACTTTACAGGGACGTGAGTAGATATAAGGAAACAGATTTTAGGAGCTTCAACTTCCACGTGCACCTTGTGTTAAACTGTCTATTGTCTGCCAGGTTCTCCTTGACTTTCCTTTCCTAATCACCCTTTTCCCACACTACAAAAGAAAACAATTCCTCTCATCAATCTTGGATTCCACTCTGGCACTTTTCCTCAGAGAGAGAATACTCTGAGGACACCCTTAAAAGGGACAATTTAATAATGCATTGTTGTTGGGGGCAGGATCCCATGAGACCAATGCAAAAAAGAGCCTCTTTAAGAAATATTGAAGGAGATGACATCTTATTTCATCCAAATGACAAACTTAAAGGCTCTGATCCATCCATCCATCCATCCATCCATCCATCCATCCATCCATCCATCCACCCATCTACCCACCAATCCATCTGTTTTAGAATTAGAACTCAGAACAAAGGAAATTGTCATGGGTACTTGTATTAACACATGTGCTTGAATTAATGAAGTGAAATTAGGCTTTTTCTGACTTAAGTAAGTTTGATTTTGTTGGTTTGAAAAAATAAGGTTTGATTTTTTCCATGGGAAAAATGTTCATGGGAGACATTTCCATCGGAAAAACATTCATGGGAGACATTTTCCATAAATTGGAGCTGAATATTCAGCTCAAAGATATGATAAAAATATATATCATATATACACATCAAAATGTATGCATATGATAAAAAGTATGCACCTAATCTGGAAAATATATCCTTTATTTAAACTAAGGAGAAGAATTTGGGGTATTCATTTAATGATATAGAAGAGGAAAATGAAATATGAGACCATGACTTGGAGGTGAATTATATTGGTCATTCTAATGTTCTTTCTCTTTATTTAAAAAGTTTGCTGAGACTTGGGAGAAACTTCTTTAAACCTATAAGAATTTTCCAAGCATTTCTTACCCGTGAACAACATTTCCAAGCATAACAACAGTGACTTGAGGCTTACTTTATATTGCTTTGATCAACTGAAAATACTTACTAGGTAGCCCCTACGGACAATGGAGAAAGTATACGACATTCCTCGTCCCTTCTCCCAGTCTGTAGTTATCATGCTTAGCAAGGCAACCCAGTAAGCTGCTTAAATGTGTCCTCCTTATCCTGAGAGCTTATCCTTTTGGCCATGAAGTGTGAAGCCAGTCCTGCAGGAGCCTCTGGCCAACTCAGTTGCCTGTAGTTAAGCCTATTTGTTCAGTAACATTTGGTCTTGGTTGAATGGCAGTGGCTACTCTTATTGTACCCAGGATCTTACTACTTTGACCCTCCATGGTTGCTCATTGGCATGATCTACACTTGGAAGATAGGTTACTGGGGTGTACGGCTCTGAAGTGACTTTCTCAGAGTCAAGAAATCAGAGGCCAAATCGGCAAGGCAAAATCTAAACCTGGAGGAGAATTCCCCTGACCCTGTAGCTCCACCGCATTCTCATTGGGAGGTGGTACTGGCATCAGGGTCACGAACGCTGGGAATCTGGAGTCAAATTCCCAGTTCTACCACTTCCTACCTGTGTATTCCCCTGGCATATCTGATTTTGCCCTCGCTGAGTGGAAGTAGATGTAGAGATTTATATGTGAAATAGACTCTGGGACTGCCAGAGTTTTGAAGATGTAGGCAAAGAGTCTTTCTAGGTCTAGAATGGTCAGGGCTCATGAGCTGTGTCTTTGGTGGTAGTCTAGCAATGTCACAAACCCATCTGCCATCTTGTTCCTCATTTATGTCAGAGGAACAGGAAAACCATTAGGAGACAGAGATGGGAAAGAATGGGAGATTCCAGGTACAGAGAAAGAAAATGCATAGAGAATATTCTGGGATAGTTATAGTGAGTGTGTACCCTAGTTTCTCAGCCATTAGAGAATAGAAGACAGCCCATGGGATACTTAGATCCAAAGTGAAGGAAACTTCCTAGGAGCATGGATTCAGCTAATAATGACAATGGGGAATGCCAAAAGGTCCAAAGGTTTTTTTCTCTTCTGTCTCTCTTTGTATACTGTGTGCACCTGTGCACCCCACAAAGGAGCTTGGCTAAGGAGGAAAGTGGGAGCTGATCACCAAGCTGGGTTGCCCTGCTGTGGGGCTGAGTGTGCCAGGAGAAAGGGGTACCTCTACCCACTGCCATAGAAGTGCCTCCTATGCTCCCAGCCTCGCTCCCTGGATTCTAGCCACAGCACATATCCAAAATGGGGTAGAGCCTCCAGATTGGTGACGCTGGATCATCAGGCTTCGGTGGGGGAGCTGTGTGCGCTTTTTTTTGGAGGGGCAGATCTGCCTTTTCGGCATTCCCTTTATACCTCTAGATGATTCTGTCTCTTTCACTTAGAATGGTGTGTCCTCTGAATAAATGGGCAAAAACTTAGGGTGAGAAGAATTTTCTAGCAGAGACTAACGTGTTTAGCCAGTAGCTTCCTGGAGACTCCAGGTCTTTTCTTCTTCCGCTTGCTTCTGCTGCTCTTCTGTGTCTCTCTTTTCTCTTTTCTCCTGCCAGTCCCTGCAGGAGTCCTGCCAGCAGGATAAGCACTGACATCTCCCACGCTTGGCGAAATGGATCCTTTTTTTCCACGATGAATAGATGTGAATAAGAAGGAATTACATAGCTTTATGTTCTCCAAGAGGTGGTTGAAACCCTTTCTTTCCTCCAGTTTCAGCGAGTGAAGAAATTAGTGAATAGAATTCTGAATTCCAGATTATATTTTTAAACTGCTGAGACCACCACCCTTTTTGTATGATGTGTTCAGTTAATAAAGATTTGCTCCATGAATCAAAAGGTCAAAATCTGGCATCCCCGAGTTTGCATGTTTCAATAGAGTGGGCTGTCTAAATCTCCTAGTCTCTCTGCTTTCTCCCTAGTTCATGCAAAGACTGAATTTTGTTACTGTATTAACTCCAGGTCCTTATGTACTATTATTCTAAATCACATGTTACAGAAGAAGAGAATTTCCAATATGCTGCATGGCATAAAATATAGCTCTAGCCCAATCGAGACCTTCTTGAGATGCATAGATAAAGGATTTGGGAGAAATGCCATGTGCTGTTTCAGGCTTGTCAGGCAAAACCATGTTCTGTGTAACGGTTGGATGACAGTGTCTCAGGAGAGGTTTTACGGCTGCTGAACCTCCCCCAAGGGTGACATTAGCAGAGAACCGGGGCCTGGCCCCTGATCAAAATGGCCACCCAGGAGGCAACTACTGAAATATGCTCCCGGAAGAGACTTCCTGTCCAAACCAGAGGGTCCCAAGACAGCAGGCACTGAGGGCTTGGGGTGTCTTCTCGGGGCTGTGTTTACTCACACTCCCTGGACTGTGAGTAATAAACTTGGTTAACAACCTGGCTGGCAAGTTATTGCCAACCCAGCAGAAATAAAACAGAATAGGTTGAGCTATCACCAGGAAAAGAAAGCTTTCTAATTCTATCAATGTTATTGAGCTCTTTGAAACAAAGAATGGATCCAAAAAGGATTCCCCACCCCCAACGTTGGCCACATGTCAGTGCAGACAGAGCTCCTGTGGCTCATTTAAGTGACCGAGCCTGTAACGGGAGGCCTGAGAGCTCATGTTCGTGGTTGGGACTGAATCCTTAGCATTCAACAAAGGTGGAAAAATCACGATGTTGCTTCCCCATAATGGAGCACTCAAACCGCAGAGAGTGTGTGTGTTTATGTGTCTGAGAGTTTTAGAGGGAGGGAGAAAATGCATGCATGACTTATATGAAGGCAGGGACACAGGCCAGAAAGAGAAGCTTAATAGCTGTTTAACCATTTTTAAACAAATCATAAAATCATATTGACCAAAGGCCTATTGGGATTCCCCATGTCTGAACATCTTCTAGCAAAATTGTCTCCCAAATGAGAATTTATTAGCCAAGACCCACGCATTGATGTTATCAGAGAGTTGGGCGGGCTCCGCATAAGCGTGCGATTTCAGGTTAGCCCCCATTAGTGTGCTTATGCAATGCCCTCTGACAACAGCTGTCTGGGGTTTCTACCACAGAACCTTGGTGTGTTTCATGCTCTGTGCTCTGAGATTCCCTGGCCCCTAACAGAGGGGTAGCTGGCTCGTCACTGGAGAATGATATACTATTCCTCTTGTTAGCACAGGCAGCCCCGAGATACGTGGGAAAGAATTTTCAGAGACACCAGGGTAAGAGAATGAGCCATGTCTACCTCTCATCTTGGCAGCAGGAGTGTGTCTGAAACAGTCTGTGCTGCACAAAATTGTAGTTTATAGAGAGCATTTTGTTGATTCAGCCATAAAAATGTGACCTACAATATGTTTGTTGAAGAGAATGTGCTGCTGCTTTTTTATATTGAAGAATATGCTTTCATGTTTCCAGCCAGCTTCTCCTAAAGAGAGTCCTTTGTGGGATTCTGGTTGTTTTTAAAGTTTCTTTGTATTTTGGGGACTGAGGAAGTGGTTCCTACAAAGTTAATTTGTAGGATCAGCTGCTCATGGACACCTGTAACTTAGGAAAAAGAACCAAGGTTGGGTGTTGTAGTTGGCTGAACAATGCCGCCCCTGTCCCCAGGATAGCAGGTTCTAATCCTTGGAGTCTGTAAATGTTACCTTATTTGGAAAAAGGATTTTTGCAATTGTGATTAAGTGAAGGATCTCGAGATGGTGACATTATCCTAGATTATCTAGGTGGGCCCTAAACGCAATCACAAGTGTCCTTATTTGAGAAAGGCAAACAGAAAAGGAGAAGGCAATGTGACAACAGAGGCAGAGACTGGAATGATGCAGCCACAATCCAAGGAATGCCAGCATCCACCAGATGATGGAGGAGGCAAAGAATGAATTCTCCCCCAGAGCCTTTGGAGGGAGTATGGGCCTCCTGACACCTTCATCTCGGCCCAGTGATGGTGATTTCAGACTTCTGCCTTCCAGAACTGTGAGAGGATAAATTTCTATTGTTTTAAGCCACCAAGTTTGTGGTGATTTTTTAATAGTAGCCACAAGAAGATAATATAGGTGTTCTCTTCATTCATTATATTGATGTGAGATATATCCGTGTCTACATGGGTATATATGTACATATACACATACCTATGTGACTATGACTTAGAGGAAGGCACGTGTTAAGCACTGTAGAGATGTTCTTAAGAGCTTGTAGTTCAGTACCTTGGTTAAGTGGAAGGGTCAGATTGCCTTAGGTTCAAATCTGTGACTTATTAGCTCTGTGATCTTAGACAAGTTAAATAACTTCTTTGGGACTTAGACAGGTCTTTGAAGATTAAGTGCAGTAATCCATATGAAATCAGAGTTTCTGCCTGGGAGAAGTATGCTAGCCATACAGAAGCGGCTCTCGAGGCAACCCCAGCTCCAGCAAAGCAGAATTGGACAATTTCCACATCTAAGGAATAAACTGTTTTAAGGAGACAAATGGGAAAGGAGTGACTTTTGGCTAAGGGATTTATGAAAGCATTAAGGATGAGGTAGCATTCAGGCCTAGACTTTGAGAAGAGACAGGGCTTGGCCGGCAGAGATGGTGAGGTGGGGACAGGATGACAATCAGGTAAAGGAGATGGTCTGGAACAGGGGCAGAGTGAAGAAAGCCCTCAGTGTTTTCATGGTTTGGAAGGAGGGTTTGAGGGACACGGGAAAAAGCAGGTGAGACAGGTCAGGGCTTGGTAGAGAAGGGTCCTTGGGCTCCTCAGAATATTTGCTGCTCTACACAGCCACAGCATCTCCAGTGAAGTCATTGGTCATTAACCCCCCTGCTAGAAGCATGAGAAAATTCTCGGCATGGGTTGCTTACTGGAGTGAAAGGGAAAAGGAGTCCTCCATTTGCAAAGTGTCAGGAAGCCAGGAGTAGCCAGACACTCCCCACCAGGCTGGACTAAGCATTACTTTGGGCCTGGCAATTTGTGGCCAGGTTTTACAGTAATTGGAGTGATGCCTTTTTTCATCTACTAAGGAATCATTTTGCCCTGCCTTAACCACAGCTCTGGAATCTACACTATTTAGTGCATTCAAGTGTGCCCATTACATAGGTAAGTTATGCCAGGAGGCCTGGAACAAACGCGGAGGATAAGTGGGCTTTTTACAAAGCAAATAGCAAACCTGGCATCTCTCATGCAGCCTGTTGCAAGTTGGAATTCTCACGCAGTCTTCTGAGATTGAGGTGCCTACGTGTGCAGAAATGAAGGAGACAGGACTTCACACTTCACACGTTGAAATGTTTTGAAAGGGTGACTAGGGCATGAGAGCAGGCTATTCTAAAATAGAAGAGAATTGAGAGCTGAGGCCAGAAAGGCAGTGGACTACAAGTGGACATGATTCCTATGCTCAGAACTAAGTTTTTTGTTTTTTTTTTTTTTTTGGAGACAGAGTCTCGCTCTGTTGCCCAGGCTGGAGTACAGTGGCGCCATCTCGGCTCACTGTAAGCTCCGCCTCCTGGGTTCATGCCATTCTCCAGCCTCAGCTGCCCAATTAGCTGGGACTACAGTCACCCACCACCACGCCCCACTAATTTTTTTGTATTTTTAGTAGAGACGGGGTTTCACTGTGTTAGCCAGGATGGTCTCGATCTCCTGACCTCGTGACCCACCTGCCTCGGCCTCCCAAAGTGCTGGGATTACAGGCGTGAGCCACCACGCCTGGCCAAAACTAAGTTGTTTTAACAAAGTGAAGTATACATACTTGTGTAGAATTTTCACTGTACAGAGTAAGACCGAAAAGAAGCCCCTGACCTGAAAAGACATTAATCCTTTTTTATCTGGCTAACACTGAAATTAACTTGCTTTATAACCAATGGGTGATAGTCCCTAGTGAGGTTGAGGTCTCAGAGATGTGAGGGAAGGCAGATGAAGCCAAGCTCTGCACCTTTACTTGGGAATTTGAGAAGGAAAGATTTGTCTCAAGTTACTGTGGATTCAAAATTCTCAACACAGAAGGTGGGGTTTCCAGTGAGATGTTTTGAGTGGGAGGTATGTCACTCTATTCCCTTGCTCAGCTAAAGGTAGGTGATTTTAAAAATGGCTTTATTTGTGGTGGAGGTGGGATATTTGAAAGAAGAGGGAAGAAGATACTTTTAGTGAAAGATTAGGCTGAATTGGTGGCAGTGGATCTTGGGGAAGCACGGTTGGGGAGAGAAGAACAGATGGAAGGAAACTCGGGAGATATTTTTGGCTCCTTCTGTCTGTCTTCTTAGCTGTTTATCTCCTTTTGTTATTTGCCCCTTTCCTGTTCTGAGTCTCTTCTTATTGGTGGGTTTCCTGCTGATAGCAGGCTTGCTAATTCTAGAACAAATCTAGACAATCTATGTTATAATATAGCCCAAGACCCAATTCTTTCCAATTTTTAGGATGTCTCCAAGCTTTCAGGAGAGGTTTATAAAAACCTTAGCTTTAAATAAACTATTAATACATGCAACAACATGAATGGAGATCGAATAATTATGCTGAGTGAAAGAAGTCAACCCCAAATAGTACATACTGTATCATTCCATTTATACAAAACTCTAGAAAATGCAAACTCACCTGTAGTAATAGAAAGCAGATGGGTGGTTGCCTGAGAAGTGAAGAGGCTGGGAGGAGGAGCGGCTGAGAAAGGGAGGGGCTCACACAGAGGTGATAAACATGGTCACTATCTTGATTGCTGTGATGGTCTCATGGGTATATACATAACCAAACTCACCAAATTGTACACTTCAAATATGGGCAATATTCTATGTCGATTATACCTCTATAAAGCTATTAAAATAACATTAGCTTCAGAGCATCAGCTATTTACACATGGGTCAAGGCAAGGAGAAGAGAATAGCCAAGTCGTCGTAAGGCCGTGTGGTAAGATCGGTGATGGAGCAACTGTGCAGAGACAGGACCTGTGTAGCTTTGTGGGGAAGGAGGGTCAAGTTATGCCTGCCCCATGCCTGTGATTAGAGAGTGACCTCCCGCCCTCTTGCTGACCACACAACTGTCCCCCTTGTTCAGTTCCACACTTTGCAAGGAACAAGGGGGAGAAATTCATAAGCAAGAAAGCAGTATTCGTTCGACTGGAACCAGTGACTTTTCTGGCCTGTTTCCTTTTATTTGGCTAGTCCACACTCACACTCCACATACACCTGAGACAGAGAAGGGGCCAGAGGTGCTGGACCCCTAATGTGGCCCTTCAATTTTGCTGCCTCTGGTGCTCATACTTTGAGAAATGGGGAAAATGGAAGCTAATCTCTGAAATTCTTAATCTCACTGCATGGACCCTAAGTAGAAAAATATGGGCATAGATATTGTATAATCTAAAACTTTTTCAATGATTGCTAAAATACTTATTGAGTATGTATATATACTATGTGCCAAGCAAGATCCGTGCTTATAATTGGTAATAAAATGGTGAATGAGATGGAAATTGTCTCTCATAGTAGAGAGATGACAGCCAGGTGGGTACAGTAAGGACTGTCTGTATTGATAGTGGGCTATGGAAGAACAGAGAAGACACCCCAGATTTGGGGTTAGGGGAATCTTCTTAGGGTAAGATGAGAAAACATTTGAATTCCTCTTTATGAAAATATGGAGGACAACATTTTACAAGGAGGTAACTGAGTGCCCCAAAACACAAGATTCTGGAATACAGACACGGAGAAGGGTGGAACAAAAAGGATTCTGAGGCTGCAACGAGGTCCTGGGAGGACAGTGCCCTAAGTCACAGCTGATCAGAGGCACCAGATGGAATGACATAAGGACATCACCACAGCACACCCTGCTGGGCTGTGGGAGCACCTGCTGGGTGTGGTGACAGGCCGTACAAACATCCCCATGGGGCCAGGCACGGTGGCTCATGCTATAATCCCAGTACTTTGGGAGGCTGAGGTGGGAGGACTGCTAAGCCCAGGAGTTTGAGAAGCCTGGGCGGCATAGGGAGACCCATCTCTACAAATAATAATAACAACAACAACAACAACAATAAATTAGCCAGGTGTGAGGGTGCATGCCTGTAGTCCCTGCTACTCGGGAGGCTGAGGTGGGAGGATGACTTGAGCCTGAGAGGTCAAGGCTCAAACTGCTGCATTTCAGCCTGGACAACAGAGTGAGACTTTGTCTCAAAAAA
Organism: Pan paniscus; assembly: GCF_029289425.2. Taxonomy (NCBI): domain Eukaryota; kingdom Metazoa; phylum Chordata; class Mammalia; order Primates; family Hominidae; genus Pan; species Pan paniscus. The sequence goes on along the minus strand of NC_073262.2, from coordinate 108,517,488 downwards.
ATAAACCCTGTGCAATGGGTCTGAGGACCCAGTGACAAGGAAGTGACTACACGGAGACACGAACCACTTTCCCTTTTCACTTGTGGAACCGTGAAAAAAATCTAAGGCGGCTGGTACGGTGGCTCACGCCTGTAATCCCTGCACTTTGGGAGGGCAAGGAAGGTGGATCACTTGAAGTTAGGAGTTTGAGACCAGCCTCACCAACACGGTAAAACCCTGTTTACTAAAAATACAAAAGTTAGCTGGGCCCACGTGGTGGCGGGTGCCTGTAATCCCAGCTACATGGAAGGCTGAGGAAAGAGAATCTCTTGAACCCGGGAAACGGAGTTTGCAGTGAACTGAGATTGCTCCACTGCACTCCAGCCTGGGTGACAGAGTGAGATTCTGTCTCGGAAAAAAAAAAAAAATGTAAGGAAAAACAAGGGAATGTGGGCAAGATAGCCAATCAACTGCTAACACAGACCTAGACTCAAAAGGAAGAAAAAATCACAACTCAGCTGGATTTGTGATTCACAAAAAGTTGAGCCAGTAAAATGTATTCTCCAGAGTCCATGCCTGAAGTATAACTACAGTTCACAGAAATAATCATTCCGTGCACTCAGAAGGGCTTTCGTTGGGAGATGGTGGGCAAAGACGTCACTCTCGCTTTTCCAATGCTAACATGGCTTTCTGTGACGTCCAGGGCGCTCAGCCTGATCCAGGTAGGCTGCTTCGGCTGCCCGGACGGGCGGGTGTTTTACAGTTTTCCACAAACTGCTGCTTCTCTTATCAGGATGGTCACTCTCTAGCTAATGAAAAACATCTCTCTGGTCCAAACATGACCTTGAGGTTTATCTAAATCGTTTGTTGCTCAGCAGAACAACATATATCAGAAGTGAAATATATGCCAAAAGACACTTCTCATGCACCATTTATCTTTTCTGTAATTGATTCTCATGCAGGACAAATGCCCTGTGGGGATTCACAGAGGACTTAACACACTCTGCCATTATGATGACATCATCTCACAGAAGGTGGCCCTTCTGGAGGCCTGATAGATGACATGCTCTTTTTTCTAAGTGCTGCTCACAGCACTGAATTTAACTATGGGATTACAAGGAGCAACTGCTCCTATCACGCGTCCCCCACTTTGTTTTCTGACTGCACTGTCCTGCTAGCCCCACACTCCAATCAAAATGAAATTATTTCAAAATCCATACCCAATGGATTAGTCTTGCCAAAAGAAAGTCTGTAACAATACATATCCATCGACTTTCAGTTTGGGTCGGTGTTGAGATTTATTGTCTCTAGGCAAATATTGAGCTGGGTGAAGTTTCGGTCAGTTACATCCTTCTCAGTCAATAAATCTAAGTGTTGACTTTGGGAGGAGTCAGTGGCCATCACTCTGTGGCTTGTGAGCAGGCATTTGTGTAAACGGGTGCGTTTTAAGACTGTGAAGGTGACGCAGAGCCACAAAACCTAGTTCAAAACTTCCAGGACCCATGGGTTTCAGAGAGAGCGCTTAAAGATGTACAATAAAACCTTCGAACCACGTGGCCAGAGGATGCTCCTGAATGTCACAAAGGTAGAACAGGCAACAACCTGACTTTGAAGAATAGCCTAGGAAGAAAAGGTCTCTATTGATAAAAAGCATTACTGCAATTATATATCATGATAATATTAATTACATAATCATTGAAATGGCCCTCCTGGATGTCATCCTCTGACCTGAGGGCTGAGCCACACAAGGCAGTTTAGCAGTAATTAGTAGTTTCTCTAGATGTGTTAAATGGAAGGGTGGGCAGCTAAACCCTGTCGCCAAGACTGGGTCTTAAAGCAGGCAGGCGGGCCTTGAGAGATGCTGTCAAGACTATTATACTGGCTGGGCATCACGGGTTCATTGCCAACTGCAAGAACATCACTCAGCTAAGCATATTTGTTTCTTGAAGAGGAAGCACACTGTTTTAGCCCTGAAATTGCATTAAAGATTCTTTTCAAGTTATGAAGAGGAAAAGGGAAAAGAAACATACTGCCAAAACATGCAGAGATTCTCAGCAGAGCCAATATATATTCTGTGTTAGTCAGGATGGGCTAGGCTTTTCTGCAGTAACAAATCTCCAAATCTTAGGGGCTGCATACAACTGCCTATTTCTCATTCATGTTACAGTCTGGCATAATTTGAGTGGCTTTCCTTGGTGGACTCCTTCACTCAGTGACTCAGGGATCAAAGCTCCTTCAATCTTACATTCCTACTATCTTAAACATATGGACTTCAAGTTGGTCACTGAAGAGAAAGAACTGGAGGATCACATAGTTTTGTTTGTTTGTGTGTGTGTTTTTAAGAAAAGTGGCTGGGTGTGGTGGCTTATGCCTGCAATCCTAGCAATTTGGGAGGCCAAGGTGGGTGAATTGCCTGAGCTCAGGAGTTTGAGACCAGCCTGGGCAACACGGTGAAACTCCGTCTCTACTAAAATACAAAAAATTAGCCAGGTATGGCGGCGGATGCCTATAATCCCAGCTACTTGGGAGGCTGAGGCAGGAGAATCGCTTGAACCTGGGAGGCGGAGGTTGCAGTGAGTTGAGATCGTGCCACTGTACTCCAGCCTGGGTGACAGAGCAAGACTCTGTCTCAAACAAACAAACAAACAAACAAAAAACAAAAAACATACTGCCACATGCAGCACCTCATTTGGATGTGTCTGGAGCCTTGGAAGCTTCACTACCCAACATTTTCCTGCAAATGGACCTTGAGAGCTTGTTTGGAGGTTCTAGCAAGGGAATGCAGCTACTTATATACCCTTGACCAAATATTGGCCTTCTACTGGGGAAGGTTGTCTTCTTCAACCAAGCATGCAGCTTCAGGAGGGATGAACATGGAGTGGTGAGGCTCAGGAGGGCATACCCACCTAGCCAGCCAGATCAGCCGAATCAACCCTGGTGATCAGTGGAGTGACAGATGTTGCAGCCAGACCACCGTCACATCCTTGCATGGGTTGTTTTTTGTTTTTGTTTTTTTTGAGACAGAGTCTTGCTCTGTCACCCAGGCTGGAGTGCAGTGGCGTGATCTTGGCTCACTGCAAGCTCCACCTCCAGGGTTCACGCCATTCTCCTGCCTTAGCCTCCTGAGTAGCTGGGACTATAGGTGCCCGCCACCATGCCTAGCTAATTTTTTGTATTTTTAGTATGGACAGGGTTTCACCATGTTAGCCAGGATGGTCTCGATCTCCTGATCTCGTGATCCGCCCACCTCGGCCTCCCAAAGTGCTGGGATTACAGGTGTGAGCCACCGCGCCTGGCCCTCGCCTGGGTTGTTTTTAAGGGTCAGGCCTGAAAATGACTTTAGTAACTTCTGTTCATATTCTACTGGGCAGAAGTAGCACCCTGTTTCTAATTTAGCTGTGAATGAGATGGCTTAAATGACAGGGGAGCCTGGGACATGTCATCTTTCTGTGTGCCTGAGACAAGATGGTGGACACACAGCATTGTCTCTGCAACCGTCTTCTAGAGGGGAAACAAGCTCTTGTAGGGCAGATGGTGTAGAAGATGCTGCTGAAGCCCTGCCCTTTTCCCTTTGGCCCACCTCTGAGTTCACTTGCAGCTGCAAAGGCCACTCTTGTGCATGCTCACAGCTGCCTACCACAGACGCCCTCATCTCTCTGCTTCTATACCTGAGGGATCTGTCAGCCAGAGCACAGGGCAGACCAGAGACGCCTAGAATATAATTCCCCCAGAGGTGGTCCCCAGCCTGTGAGGGTTAGGAATTGGTGGATAAGTATTCCAGCTTCCTTGGCCCTCCTGGGGAAAGTTCTGAGGTGTACTCTACAGTTCTTTGGTGGGGCCAGGCCAGAGTCTCCCATCGTGGCAGCCTCCTCACCAGCTTACCAACTCACCCTTCATTGTTTGCTTCTCCCTTCTGGATTTCACTTTCCCTTCTCATTCTCTTGCCTTTCCAGGATCTTTCCCAATAACCTATTGACTCTCAGGTCCTTGTCTCAGAGTCTGCTTCCAGGAGAATCCAAACCAGGAACTGATGCAGAATGCTTAGAAGCAGCTAAAAGAGTAATCCCATGGGAGGGTGTATTAGTCTGTTTTCACGCTGCTGATGAAGACATACCCGAGACTGGGTAATTTATAAAGAAAAAGAGGTTTAATGGACTCACAATTCCACGTGCCTGGGAAGGCATCACAATCATGATGGAAGGTGAAAGGCACGTCTTACATGGCGGCAGTCAAGAGAGGAAATCAGAACCAAACAAAAGGGGTTTCCCCTTATAAAACTATCATATCTTGTGAGACTTATTCACTACCACGAGAACAGTATGGAGGAAACCACCCCCACAATTCAATTATCTCCAACTGGGTCCCTCCCATAACACATGGGAATTATGGGAGCTACAATTCAAGATGAGATTTGGGTGGGGACACAGCAAAATGATATCAGACAGAAAGGCCGGTGAGTGGATTCATAGGCATCTCTCCTCATTTTCTTTTTCTTTGCCATGAAAGGAAGATATTCCAGGGAAGAGGGATTTGAGTGGGAAGTCTGGGAAATTTTCTCTGCAGGAATGATGCAGTATGCATGGAAACAAAGTATTAGCTGCAGATATGACATGATTAATGGCTTCTGATGCCTGGAAAGTGGTGGGGATGTGTGTGGTTTGATAAGTGCTGCTTATCTAGAATGCAATTCTGTGACTTTTCCAAAATGCAAACTGCCTTAGTCATTTGGGATACTATAACAACATACCTTAGACTAGGTAATTTATAAACAATGGAATTTATTGCTCACAGTTCTGGAGGCTGGGAAGTCTACAATCAAGGCATTCAGCAGTTTTTTTGGTGTCTGGTGAGAGCCTGTTCCTCGTAGATGGCACCTTCTTGCTTTATGCTCACATGGTGAAAGAGGAAGGCAACTCTCTGGGGCTTCTTTCATAAGGGCACTAATCCCATTCATTAGGGCAGACTCCTCATGACCTAATCACCTCCCAAAGGCTTCACCTTCTAATACCATTACCTTGGCGATTAGGTTTCAATGTATGAATTTTGGGTGAACACAAACATTCAGACCATAGCACAAACATTTTGCTTAAAATTCTTCACTTAACAAGATGTAAGCAAAACTCTAGATTCCTCAAGGTGGCATACAAAGTCCTTTGTGATTTGATCTCTCTTTCCATGTCCTACTCTTCCAGCATCCAGTCATGCCACCTGCTCTGTACCCAGGCTTCCAAGAAGACCTTCTTCTCCTGTGAGGATGTCTGTAACTCTTTCTTCAAGAAATGATACTTTCAAGAACAAACCCAACTAAGGCCTTTGGTGAAGCTTTCTCCTACTTCCCCAGCCAGATTTTCATTATTTATTCATTCATCGAGTATTTTTTAAATGCCTATAGCATGCCAGGCACTGTTCAATATACTGGGGATAGAGCAGGGAATTAAAAAAAAGACAAAAACACCTACCCTGACGAGTTTCGCAGTATAGTGTGGGGAATTAGAAATAAGCATCTATCTCTTCTCTGGTCTTTAAGCACCTCACAGACACTGGCCATGTCTGTTCATCTGTTTATTCCCAGCATCTAACAGAGTGCTCAACACATCTGCTTGATGACTACGTTTTGAGCACTAGGAGACGACCACAGAAGAGCTAAGAAGTGATAACAGTTGCATTTAGTGGAGAACACCTTGTTGTCTAGATTGCCTTGAAATCACGCTCCATATTTTATCTTTTATTTTTTCATTTCTTAGAAAAAACTGTTAATCTATTTAGAGTAATTTTATCGAGGAGTCTTTTTTTTTTTTTTTTTTTTTGAGACAGGGTCTCGTCCTGTTGCCCAGGGTGGAGTGCAGTGGTGCAACCACAGCTCACTGCAGCCTTGACCTCCTGGGCTCAAGCAATCCTCCCACATCAGCCTCCTGAGTAGCTGAGAATACAGGTATGTACCACCCTGCCCTGCTAATTTTTAATTTTTTGTAGAGACTGGGTCCCACTGTGTTGCCCAGATGGGTGTCAAACTTCTGGGCTCAAACAATCCCCCCGCCTTGGCCTCCCAAAGAGCTGGGATTACAGGAATGAAGCATTGCACCTTAAAAAAAAAAAAAAAGGCCAGGTGCAGTGGCTCAAGCCTGTAATCCCAGCATTTTGGGAGGCCAAGGTGGGCAGATCACGAGGTCAGGAGATTGAGACCATCCTGGCTAACACAGTAAAATCCTGTCTCTACTAAAAATACAAAAAATTAGATGGGCGTGGTGGTGCATGCCTGTAGTCCCAGCTACTCAGGAGGCTGAAGCAGGAGAATCACTTGAACCCAGGAGGTGGAGGTTGCAGTGAGCCGAGATTGCGCCATTGTACTCCAGCCTGGGCAACAGAGCAAGACTCCATCTCAAAAAAAAAAAGAATAAAAACTATGACATTGCATAACACTGTGAATGTATTCAATGCTACTGAATTGTACATTTTAAAATGGTTAAGATGGTCAATGTTATGTGTATTTTAACTCTAATAGAAAAAAAAGTGAGGCTGCATTTCATTCAACAGAGAGGCACTCACTATGTACCTGGCACTACTCTGGGTTTGTGGGCTATAAAGATAGATAAGTCCCTGTCCTTGGAGGACTCAGACTTAGCAGGAGACAGGCACCTGAGCCACAGAGACAATCAAGAGTTGCTCCCTGTGCCCAGGGAGAACTCTGTTCAGCCCACAGCACCTTAGCCACTAGTGACAGCCACCTGACTTGCAGCATCATGAGTACCTGGATCATCACAGAGGAACCAATCAGTTTTTATATAGGGATAACTTTGGTGTTTTCAAAAATGTCAAGTAAAACACACAACAGAACATTGATAAGAGCAGGATTCCAAGGTATCGGTTGGACAGTAAACAGAGGGCCCTAGCCAAGCATATTCCCATGCTGCAAAGCCACTTGATATTAACACACATCTTGAAGCAATCAACACTGCCCTGGCAGGCCCTGGCGGATGGCACTTGTGAATATTTAGAAATGGGGCAGCCCTGTTTGGGAAAACTGTCAGATTGACTGTAGGTTAGGAGAGAGGGGGTAGAGACAGTAATAGAATAATCACATGACCCCTGACATGAGGCAAGGGAGAGGCTCTCACAACCCGCCCTGCATCTCAGAGACTGCCAGCTGCATCCCACTGCTTCTTAGCAACTCAGATAGCAACGAGAAGCATTGCAGTGGACACAGAATGTATGCTGTTCTCCAATAGCAAGGTGGAGACACTGGTGTAGGGGCTGATGTGAGCAGGTCGCCTGAGAGTTTATACCACCAGGGCAAGAAGAAAAAGCCCGGAGGAGATTGTGCCCTGTGGGGACCTGGCTTGCCTGGGGGTGAGGAGCTGAGACGGGGCATTTTTGAAACTACAGAGGGCATCTTAATAGAAGACAGATGTGTGAGTGTTTTCTGAGTTCTGTACTGGATGTTTCCGCCTCCCCCTCAAATCCAAGAGAGTCTGATAGTGTGCTTCTGGTTAGCTTGATGATGCTATTTTTCTTTCACGGCAGAGGGAGGCTATTGGTGAAGACTGTTGCAGCATAGTTTTTCCAGTGTGAAATGCTGGGAAGGATGCTGAGAGTCTGCCTGGGATGTTTAGTGCGACACTTGCTTCTGCACCTGTATTCCTTTTGGATGACACTGTGTGATGTGTCTCCTCTGAGGATGATTTTTGTCTGGGCACTGATTCTTACAGTTGGAAGAGGGAAGAAGTCTCCCTGAGAATGTGTTCAACTAAGGTCAGTTTAATTTACATCTTTCGAATCCAACTTCCATTCATATAAAAAAAGACAGACTTGTTCCTTTGAAGTTTTCTGATCTCTGCCCAGATTAGGCATGTAGGTGGCTTAGGGCAGGTCCCTTATTCTCTCAGGGCCTTCCCACATCCGTAAAATGGACCAGCAGAGCCAGTTGATTCCTTGGGCGATTCTGGCTCTAACCTACCTGTCAGTGGTTTGTTCTGTATAGGTAGTCCCTTCCACCAAATTATACACTCAACTGGTGACTTGTGTCTATAATTACATTAATAAAGCCCCAGAGGCTCAGACAAACACGGAGAACATCAACTGTGGGATCATTTGGAACCAAGAAGATAATGATATGCTGTACCAATGTGTTTTGTACACACACACTGACTGGAAATTTGTTCAAGTCTAAAGAGGGCTTATGGAACTCTGATTTGCTGCTAATGTTGACAAAGATGAATAATGCAATAATACTGAACATTTCTCACTGTGAAACAAATACTTTTGATGATTTTTAGCACTTTCATTATTTTTTTTCTATATATATCTGTCACTTCATAAATATCTGTTGAGCATCTCACATATATCAGGCGCTGGTCCAGGCCCTGGCAATGGTGCAGTGAACACGACTGACAAAAATTCTTTTTTTAAAAACATTTTTATTTCTAAAGGTTATTGGGGAACAGGTGGTATTTGGTTACATGAGTAGTTCTTTAGTGGTGATTTGTGAGATTCGTGTGCACCCATCTCCCGAGCAGTATACCTGGTACCCAATTTGTGGTCTTTTATCCCTCACCACCTTCCCACCCTTTCCCACCGAGTTCCCAATGTCCATTGTGTCATTCTTATGCCTTTGCATCCTCATAGCTTAGCTCCCACTTATAAGTGAGAACATACAATGTTTGGTTTTCCATTCTTCAGTTACCTCACTTGGAATAATAGTCTCCAATCCCATCTAAGTTTCTGCAAATTTCATTAATTCATTCCTTTTTATGGCTGAGTAGTATTCCATTGCATATATATACCACAGTTTCTTTATCCACTCATTGATTGATGGGTATTTGGGTTGGTTCTACATTTTTGCAGTTGCGAATTGTGCTGCTATGAACATGCGTGTGCAAGTATTTTTTTCGTATAATGACTTCTTTTCCTCTGGGTAGATACCCAGTAGTGGGATTGCTGGATCAAATGGTAAATCTACTTTTAGTTCTTTAAGGAATCTCCATACTGTTTTTCCATAGAGGTTGTACTAGTTTGCATTCCCACCGGCAGTGTAGAAGTGTCCCTTTTCACTGCATCCATGCTAACATTATTTTTTGATTTTTTGATTATGGTCATTCTTGCAGGAGTAAGGTGGTATCACATTGTGGTTTTGGTTTGCATTTCCCCGATCATTAGTGATGATGAGCATTTTTTTTATATGTTTGCTGGCCATTTGTATATCTTCCTTTGAGAATTGTCTATTCATGGACTGAAAAAAATTCTTGACTTTATGGTGCTTCTATCAAAGTGAGGAGATAGTTGTAAAATAAATGAGTCACTTTAAATATTTATAACTGCTATAATGAAAACAAAACAGGAATGAAATGGAACCAAATGAAAAGGAATGACTAGGGTGAGGGAGGTAAACAATGAACAAGGGGATCAGAAAAGGCCTCTCTGAGGAGGTGACATTTGAACTGAATCTTAAATGGGGAAAATATGCTTTTCTGGTTCCTTGTCTATTAGTCTCTCTCTCTTGGTCTCTCTGTGCCTAGGCTGGAGTGCAGTGGTGTGATCTCGGCTCACTGCAACCTCTGCCTCAGGTGTTCTAGTGATTCTCCTGCCTCAGCCTCCCGAGTAGCTGGGATTACAGGCATGCACCACTCCACCCAGCTAATTTTTGTATTTTTAGTACAGACAGGTTTTACCATGTTGGCCAGGCTGGTTTCGAATTCCTGACCTCAGGTGATCCACCTGCCTTGGTCTGCCAAAGTGCTGGGATTACAGGCGTGAGCCACCATGCCCGGCCTTATTATTCTCTTTCTTGACCTGTGTTGAGTAGGATCCGTGCAGATGTCCAATCATCAACAAAAACTTATAGGGGATTCATTATGTGCTAGGTTCTCTTTTCCGGGATACAGCTGAGAAAAAAACAGACAAAATCCCTGTTCAGAAGGAGCGTATGTTGCTGATATTCAAGGGCAATGCACCTGTAGAAATGTTTCCACGTAAGTTTCTCATAGCACCTTGTGGTTAATGTAGACAGGGAGGGTGAACCATTTGAGCTCTGGGATCCCCTCTGCCACTGACCAGCTGTGGGGCTTGAAAGTTAATCGAGAAATGCCTCTGGGGCTCAATTTTCTCATCCAAAAATGGGGGTGTTGGATTTAGATATTATCCAAGACTCCGCTCACTTTTAACACTTTGAGATGTAGTTTGGGGTGGGGAGGAAGTTTTTAGATGACTTAGGATTTACTGAAGTTTCTCAATCTTGGGCATGGGGACTTTCAGAACTGACTTCGTTTTGTGTTCCCGTAAAGTAACCATTTCTCAGCCACTGCTGACCCTGTGCCATTCTGCTTAGGTAACTCGTGTGCTCTTTTATGGTGGGACCAAGTAAATGTTTCCCCCAACCTGTCTATCAGGATGCCTGGTTACTGCATAAAAAGGCCAGCCACAGGCATTCAGACGGTTGAGATGTGTGGAGACAAGTCTCCCCAAACAGAAGCCGCACGTTTAATGAGTGGAATTAAAAATGCAAATGATGGGCATGATTGCAGGGTAATTACACGATTAGAGCAGCTTCATCAGACTGGGGCTCCAATGGCCTGTTCGTGCTTCTGTGTCCTGTTTAAGTCTAGGCAACTAGCCCGAGGCCTCCTCTTGCCTTGGGCTTGCCGTGTCGGGGGACCCAATCGCCACTCACCTCCTTTCCAGGGGGCCACGGGGACTAATGAGGGAGCCTTTGAGATTCACTGATGAAAAGTACTGTAAAAGTACAAAGTCCTATTCCGCTATTACGAAACCACATTTCGGCATCTGTTACCCACCAATGCCGGAATGAAACTCGACAGCCTCTCAGCCCATTTGTCAAGTGCCAGCAGGTCCCCTCCTGGCACAGGTGAAACAATAATTAGAGATTGAATGTGTATCCCAGTTATTTTAATAAAGTCGATAAAACACAGTTGCGCTGGCCCCTTTGGCTTTTGCCAACTCGGGCGCAGAAACAGAAACCCTCTGGGGGATATTCACTGACTGGGGTGTGTGTGTGTGCAAGGTGCAAGCTCATAGCCCAAGCTCGCTATTTCCTTTGGAGTAAAGTGCTTGGTGGATGCGCTCGGGTTACCATGGTGACCAAGGGACAATGCTCTTGGGCGTGCAGACCCCATGTTTGCAGCATTATGCTTTAGAAGGGGGATTTAGAGATGCAGAACAAAACATAATAAAGAAGCGTCAAACCTAATAAGACTTGGGACTGAAAGAAAGCCAGGGACTTCTGTTTAGACACCACAGCGTTCTCGCGTTGTGGGTCTGGGAACCGATCCAAGACTGAAGCTTGTTCATTATACCTCCCAGGCCGCAGGCATTCAGAAGGGCTCTCTGCATTGAAATTGCAACTTTTTCTCACCTGGCTGCAAAGAGAACCCACTGAGTTTAGAACAGTACGCGAAGGAAGAGATTTTCTCATTTAAACAACATCCTTTTGTACCTGATCGATAAGATACAAGGAAAAGAAAAAACCCAGCTTGAATATTGAGCAAGTTGCCAAAATTGGGCCCGGAAGAACCCCATGGTGTCTTTATTGGGTAACATGAATATCATTCTTGGATATAGCCTCATTAATCAAAGCCTCAAATGCACTAAGAGTCTGATGGAAAGGATGTAGCAAAAGGTGGCTTTCATCATTTACATAATTTTAAAAAGTGCTGGGTTCTCTTCCCTCGTCTGAGGCCTCTGGTTACGGGCAGCTGGCACCTGCTTCCTGGGTGCGTGCTGTTCTTCCCTACCAGTTCCCTTTTGTTATCTGGGGTGGCCCCACATTGCCTTGTTGTTGGGAAGAAAAAGGTAACACAACACAAAACTAAGAAAGAAAGTCAGCTGAAGATTACATTAATTAAGGAAGCATATGGTGTAGAGAAAAAAGAATGGTAGTTAATAAACTTGATTTTGGCCAGGGGCAGTGTCTGTAATCCTAGGACTTAGGGAGGCTGAGGTAGGAGGATCACTGGAGCCCAGAAGTTCGAGACCTGCCTGGGCAACGTAGTGAGACCCTGTTTCTAGAAAACATTAAAAAATTATGGGACTATAGGCTTGCTGACATGAGCCTATAGTCCCAGCTATTTGGAGGCTGAGGAGGGAGGATTGCTTGAGTCAGGGAGGTTGAGGATGCAGCGAGCCAAGACTGCACCACTGCACTCCAGCCTGGGTGACAGAATGAGGCCCTGTCTCAAAAGCAAACCAACAAAAAGACCCCTGATGTCGAGTCCCCTGTGGTCATTGACCTGGTGTGTGAACTTTGGCCAAGTCATGGAAACTCAGAGCCTTGATTTTGCTCCTCAAGTGAGGCTGGGAGGCTCTACTGCAAGATCTGTGAGGGTGAGGACAGTTTCCTACACATCTTTGCATCTCACACTGCTTACAGTCCCCACGTTTAAGTGTTTCTTGAATAGGTGAATTCCCAGGAGTGTATGCAGTTCTATTAGACTCTTGGCCCAGAGTTGCCAGTGAAAGTCACTTCACACTGTCTTGTTGTGGAGGCCAACGAATGGCATTCCCACGGACCTCCATCATCTGAAGCCGCTTCAGAGGCTCCTCAGGGCAGATGCAAATGGGACAACTTAAGTTTGACCTTAAAACCCATATTTAAATATTGAATTCCGTCTTGGAGATGCCACCTTCCACCAATGTGAAAAATTACTGATGTTGCTCCGGCAGGGGGGTAATCAGTGTTTTAGAACTGCATTTTCTTTATTTAATTTTTTTAAAAAATTTTAGTTTCAGAGGGTACATGTTCAGGTTTGTGACACGGGTATGTTGCGTGATGCTGAGGTTTGGGCTTCTAATGATCCCACTGCCCAAGTAGCAAACATAGTACCCGATAGGTAGTTTTTCAACCCCTGTCCTCCTACCTCCCTCCACGCTTTTGGAATCCCCAGTGTCTATCATTGCCATCTTTATGTCCCTGAGTTCCTGATGTTTAACTCCCACTTATAAGTGAGAATATATGGTATTTGTTTTCCTGTGTCTACGTTAATTCACCTAGAATAATGGCTTTCAGCTGCATCCATGTTGCTGCAAAGGACATGATTTCATTCCTTGTTATGGCCATGTGGTATTCCATGGTGTAAATATATCACATTTTCTTTATCCAATCCACGTTGATGGGTATCTAGGCCGATTCCTTGTCTGTTGTTGTGACTAGTGCTGCAATGGGCATACAAGTGCAAGTGTCTTTTTTGTAGAACAATTTATTTTCCTTTGGGTATATACCCAGTAACGAGATTGCTGGGTCAAATGGTAGTTCTATTTTTAGTTCTTTGAGAAATAATCAAACTGCTTTCCACAGGGGCTGAACAAATTTGCATTCCCACCAACAGTGTCTAAGGTATAAACGTAGAACTACATTTTCAACTTATCTCCTCTAACAGGAGTCTCCCAATATTTTTTTTAACTGTGAGGGCTTCCTCATCATAGTTCTACCTGAAGTATTTGCTCATAGAAAAAATGGATAAAGGGCAGACATGGTGGCTCACACCTGTAATCCCAGCACTTTGAAAGGCCAAGATGGGAGGACTTGGCCTCTCAAATGAACCACACACCCAGTCATGATTATTTGCTTTCAAAATAAATACATCCCTGCCCTTCCTGTGCCTCCAGTAGGTGAAGTGGCCATCCACCCCCACTTATCAGCCATGACAGGACATGTGATTAGATGCGACTGTGTGGCTTAGCTAGGTTTCATGCAGCATGTCACAGTCAGAGGCTGCTCCTTCAGCCTGGGTACCTGAATGAGAAGACACGTGGAGCAGAGCAGAGCCTGCTTCAGCCAACCTGCAGCCAGGATGGAATCAGGTGAGTAATAAATGCTGGGTGCTGGAAGCCACTGGAATTGTGTGGTTGCCTGTTACTGCAGTAACCAAGCAACAACAGGAAGCAGCAATACAATGAATTGTATCTTAATCATCATAACAACATCTATAGATGTTCGAAAAATGCTGGTACATAGTTGGATTGATGCATGAAGGGGTGATTGGGCAAGACATACCTTTTTCTTTTCTTTTTTTTTAAGTTTGTGGGCCATACTTAATGTCCAATCTGAATTAGCAGCTTCCTTGACATAACTTGGCAGTATCAAGGGTTTCTCGCCCTGTAGTTTGAGAATCTCTATCCTAGAACAATTATTCTCCTGCAAATTTGTGGCAATTCAAAAAGAGAATTAATTGTGAGATAGGGAGTGTGGGTTTGGGTCCTGGCTTCTCACATCTTTCGTGTGTGAATTTGGGCATGATCTTTAGCCCATGATCTCTCAGCCCATGTGCCCACTAAAAATGGCTATGACTCTTGCACACAGGGCTGGTTAGGGCCTTAAATGACATGAGCCATGGGGATCTTCCTTCTAATGGTTGTACATGTTATTCTTAGAGTAGCTAACCCAAGGATGGAAGAGTCTTTGAAACCACCATTTCTCCCACACCCCGTCTCCCTTCTCACTGAACCCCCAAACCATCAGTGGAATGCCCCCACTCAGTTTTGAGTTTCATGGGTGGCACTGAGAAAGCACCAAGTCCCTATTAAAGGGGCGGAGGCACTGGCAGCTCTGGCTGGGGCAGGACAGACCTTTCATTTCAGATGAAAGTTGATTCAGACTCTGATATCCCAAGAAAATGCCTAACCTTGAATTACCTTCCTTGGAAGTCCCACCAGGTTGACTAGTGGTGGCTTCCTCTTTTTCTGCACCCCCACCGCCGGTGTGTCTCTAATGGTTCCCCATTCCTTGGACTTGGGTATCTCAGTCCTGGATGCAATGGAACTTATCATAACTGAGTTAATTAGGACCAAGGGGAGCACCATGCCAGGCTGCTTCAATCACAGCCTCTGCACCTTCCCCAGGTTGGGAGGAAGCATATCCTACCACCTTGGCACCTGCCAGCAAACCTGTGCCCAGGGGAGAAGCTGGAGCGAGGGTTCAGGGTCCCCATTGTGACGTTAGCCCTCTGAGGTCACAAGGTGGATCCCAGAGGGCTCAGACTGGGGAAGAAAGTTATGCCATGT